>NW_022631103.1:3890767-4363077 GCF_010015895.1 Lontra canadensis | reverse complement strand
TATATATATATATATATATATATATGTTTGGAGCATTTCCTCACTTTTTTGGTACTACTAAATGCCCCAGGTTTAGCTCATCCATTTCCTGTTCCAGTCCTAGAATCAACCACTTCTCCAAGGAGTCCAAGCTCTTTTTATTGGAGAAATGCATTAGAAACCAAGATCTAGGTATCGGTGTGCTTGGAACAACTAGCTACTGGGGTATCCTAGTTTCTAGCTCCTCTCAACTGTCAGAGCTAGGAAATAGAAGTATGTTTACTAACAAATAGACATGTGTAGATATATATACACGCATCTATAGATATCTCCAGATACTTGTATACTCTCTCTCTCTCTCTCTCTCTCTCTATATATATATATATATATATATATATCTGTATATATATATATATATATATATATATATATATATATATATAAGTATATGTATCTATGTATAAGCTAGATGAAGCTGAACATGAGTTCGCTCTGATGCCTCTAATTCAAATCTATTACCAAATGGATCATTCTGGCCTTCACAAATCATTTTTTAATAACAGCACTGTATTTGGTCTTTTATGCTGGGCATAGTGATGAACTGTTTGTAAAGATCACCCCACTTAATCCTCGACACATCTTTATGGGTAAATACTACCGCCCACATTGAACAGATGAGAACACTGAGGGAGTGGAAGAAGAAGTATCTGACCTAAAGGAAGTAAGTGGTGGGCCTCGCATAGGAGCCTACATCCTTGAGATCGACAGAGGACCACCATCCCCACATTCATCTGAGTCCTTGCAAAAACCGCAGTTCTGAGTGATTTAAGATGCAGACATAATTCCCAGCCCTCAACAGCCAGTGTTCTGTTCACATCTTACCTCTTCAATACTCCACTTCCCAGGTCCTCTCCCCATCTGACATGCTAACCACAACACAAATTGCCAAGTTACAACCTGAATTGACCACCCCAGGGAAGGAGTGTTGGAGCTATGGCAAGGATCAGCTCCATCTGACCCCACGACTTTTCAACCTCGGGCTAACCCCTGCTGTGCTGTGTATTACGTTGGGTTTGGGGGACTTGCTAGTAATTAACTCTGAGCAAGCAGCTCTGCTTTCATGGAGTTAAAAATAAAGAACAAGCATTCTTTTTCTCTTGTTAATTAAATCATCTAAAGGAAGATAAATGTACAGCCCACACCTGTATCTTCCAAAATATCAAACGCCTGATTAGTCTAAGTCTTACGTTCAAGCTTTCTTTTCAGATTCCTGGAAGTAATAGGGACCAGGAGGTGAGGAACTTCTAAGTATTTATTAGTATTTGCTTACTTGGACTTTCATTCATTCATATGTAGAAAGAGGCAATCCGGATCAGGCACAAAATATTCTTGGGAATTTTGACTCAATCAACATACTGAATCAGAAACATCAGTGAACAGACAGGAAGAAACAGAATCCTTTAGACCAGGTTGAACACCATTTTTTGAAAAGCCCAGAGTCCCCTCTGGTCCCTGTATTCTGTTTGGTGAATTTTTCCTGACAGTTGGTGGTTTTATTTGCCAGAACCACAACAAAGGGGGTCCTTGAGTTTCCCTGGGAGTGTTTCCTTAGACCTGCACCTCTCCTAGACCTCACAAAGGTGTTATTGTTGCTGGCTCACTGGGCGCCTGGCACCTGAGCAAGATCAAAGGCATTTTCTGATGCCGGCATGACCACAGTCTAGCCCTCGCCACATAACATTAAAGCTGATGATTAATCCCATTGGCCCAGAAGGTCCCTTCCCACTCCCAAGTACAAAGCTGGATGGGGGTGGGGACTTTATTTCCAGCACAACACGACCATAATAAACCGGCATTTTATGGCCCTAATTCATTGCAACCAACTGCAGCTGCCCATCAAACTCGTTAAAGCCCCAACAGTTGCTTCATGTGAGCCTTATATATCACTAGGAGAGTGTACTAAGAATCTCCACCATTTCTGAGTGTCTGCTCTAGACTAGGGACATACGTGCACAATTCACACTAACCAGCAACACCAGCCCCGATGGGATGGAGGAAGGATGTGATATTTGGAGAAGTAGCTCACCTCTCAGGTCACAAGCTCAAAAAGTGCATGAGCAGGGGTTCACCCCACATCTGCAGAGCTCTGAAGCCCAGGCCGGCTCCACTTCTTTGAGGGACGTGACCATGGCGCACAGCACTGCGAGGCACTGAGTGGGATCTGAGTGCTGGGTGTGAGTGCTCTGCTCTAGCTTAACAGCTTGTGACCCAGGGTACATTTCTGGATTTTTCTATGCCTTAGCTGCCTAATTGGCAAAATGGATCCTGTAGGAAAAGGGAGTACCAATCCCATTAAGAGACAAGGAGAATGAGGAGTGGGGACATGACAGAGTCCCTCAGTTTCATTTGGATTTGCGTCTGCTCAGAAGTCTGAACTGAGTGTAGTTAAAATGTCTGAAATTCAGATTTCACAAGAGGAACCAGATTAGATGCATCCCTGTGAAAATGGGAGTGATTTAAATAGGTTTCAATCGGGGTTCAGTGAAGAAAAGCTAGGCGGTGTAGACTCATGTCCATGGAGATGAGGATCGGCTGCCCGGCCAGGTACCTCCTGGGTGAGGCAGCCCGAGGCCTCTGCAGACCTCTCCCTTCAGGGACAGCTGGGCCCTACAACAGGGATGCTGAGGGGATTTTAAAAACTCAATTAAAAAAGTTTCACTGATTCACAGACCTGTATCCCTGGGGAAAAAAAATATATGTTTATAAAAAATAAAATTAAAAAAAAAAAAAAAGTTTCACTTAAGACCTTGTCCATAGAAACAAACAAAAGGAAAACAAACATGTTTTGTTTTGTTTTGTTTTTTGGGCTTTCTTTTGGCGGGGGGAAAGGGCAGGATCAAGGGAATCTATGACCTTGGAATCCAACATAAATGTCCCCTCAGGAAGGTGTCCCTAAGGTGACCCTTCCCAGGCAGAGTCAGTCCCTGCATCCTTTCTGCCCAACAGCACCAGCACATCTCTTCAAGAGCTAACCACCACGGAGCACTCCCTTCATGTCAAGCGCATCACAGCCTCATTTCACACTCAGAACACTAGGAGCCGTGTACGAGGACGCTCCACATTTTGTAGAGAAGGAATCTGAGCCCCAGAGGGCTAAGTGCCTTGCCAGGGGCCCCATACTTAGTAAGCAGAGGAAGTACAATTGGAAACCAACGGGGCTGGATCTACCATGAAATGGGAAGTGGTGCACACTGTTTGGCACATGGTAGGTGCTCAGGATCCCAGGTTCCATCTGCACGGATATTCTGGGGTCTTGTATTGGTAATGCCAGCTATGATGATGCCTCATCGATAGGACGACTTCTGTCACCCTTATGTCCCCAAGGTTTAGCATAGCTCCAGACACAAGAAGGGAGAGGAGTAAGTACATAAATGTATCACTACTTACTCAACCAGAATATTTAATGGTAAAAAAGGCTCACTGGTCCCTATTGCTATTCACCATAGTTTGACATGGCACCTGATTCCCTCCATGGTCACAGAGATTCTGCCCTGGACTGGGTCCACGCTCATCCTCGCCCACCTTCCCCCTCCCCCCCGCCTCCTCCTGCTCCCCCTCTCTCCCTCTATTTTACTCATCTGGGAAAAATCCAAGGAGTCGTCCATCTAAGTTTAACAGAGTAATGACTTTTAAATAAATATATGGTAGAAATGGGTACTTATCGAAATGGAATGCTTTCAGACTCATGCATTTAAAGGAGATATAAATTTTAGGGCAGGCACTAAATTTTAACTGCAATCTTGGAGAACGCCTGCCTTTCCACTAATTCATGGAGAAAAATTAACAAAGTGAAAATTGCTTATCAGTGTTCTTTTGAAGTCATGATATGCAGCCCAATTCTATAGATCATCAGGGTGCTTCCAGGGAGATGGATTTATATTGATGTGGAGAGAGCTCAGCGGCCAAGGAAAACAGACACCCCTTTGCAGAGAAGACTCAGCAACCCATTAGGGACAGATCAGCCTGGGAGCAAGGCGTTGCCACCCTTGGATCCAATTTCAGCCCTCACGCCTGAGCTTTCTGACCAGGGAGATGTCAAAGACAGACTCAGACCTCTACACTTTTTAAGAATCTGGCCCCTGGACAAAGATACAGCAAATTTAAGCACAGATTTTGGGAGATGGGCTGGGCTTCTGGCTACACAGAGCAGGCAGGCAGCAGGAGGGGAAGGAACTGACAGGCAAAGGGGTCAGCAAGTCACATCTCCTCTTAGGCTGCCCCCCTCCCCCCACAGCCCACTCCCCACTCGCTGGTGGTCGCCCCACCCTCTACCCAGCAGACTCACCCCCATGTGACAAGAAGACGTTCCACAGATGACAGCCAGCCGTGATGTCATTGGCTGTCCCTCACAGGCAAGGCCGTACCCTCTCACATCTGCTCCAATCACTCCTGTGAGAAAGCAAAACAAAACAAACCCTCTTTAAAAAAATAATAAAATAAATAATGAGAAAAGAACACTAAGAACAAGCATACAACAACACTCCTTTATACAGCCAAACACTGAGAGAGCATTCCTGCGTAGGCCAGTGTGGTGAACCTAGGAAACATGTGATGTCCGTACTTTGTCTGGTCCATGTACAGCGTCTAACTGTTGTAGGAATCCTAGTCACTGTCATTAGAATATTCAAAGCAGCAGCCATCAGGAAATACCAGGCACTATGCTGAACATTTATGTGGAGGACCTCCTTTTATATTAACCCTGTCCAGTCCATCTTGTCAATGCCACACCCATCGGTGGAGAAACTATACAGCAGGTGTCAGGAAGTGGGAGCTGCAAACATGCCAACATTCCTTACAATACGGGCAGGGGTGCAGTGTGCTGGGACAGGGCAGAGACTGGGCTCCGGGTGACCTCCCCAGCTCCACCCAGCACCAGCCTCGACCCCACTCTCCGCTGTCTTTCCCCTTCAAGGCCTTTGTACTTGTTCTTCCTTCCATCTGAAATGCCATTCCCCAACCTCTTTGCCAGGCTACTCCTATTTATTCCTTACTCAAATGTTACTTCCTCAGGCGTCTTCCCTGGTCCTCCAGGAAAGATGGGAGTCTCCCTGTTCAGTATTCAAACACACCCTTGAACTTCCCTAGCACACAAGACAGTGTTTTGGTTTTGTTTTTAATTTAAACTCAAGTAGTGTATATATATGTGTGTGTGTGTGTGTATATACACACACACACACACACACACACATATATATGTATATGTATATCTATATATATATATATATATACACGTATATATATATAGCCAATATATAGCACATCATTAGTCTCAGATGTAGTGTCCAATAATTCAACAGTTGTGTATAACACCCAGTGCTCATCATATCACATGTCCTCCTTAATGCCTGTCACCCCATTACCCATCCCCCTCCCAGCTACTCTCCAGCAACTCTCAGTTTGTTTCCTATAGTGAAGAGTTCTCTCATGGTTCTTCTCCCTCTCTGATGACTTCCCATTCAGTTTTCCCTCCCTTCTCCTATGATCCTCTGTGCTGTTTCTTATACTTTCACATGAGTGAAACCATACGATAATTTGATTTACTTATTTCGCTCAGCATAATATCCTCCAGTTCCATCCACGTTGATGAAAATAAGATTTCATCTCTTCTGATGGCTGAGTAATATTCCATTGTGTATATATACACCACACCTTCTTTATCCACTCATCTGTCGATGGACATCTGGGCTCTTTCCATAGTTTGGCTATTGTGGACATTGCTGCTATGAATATTGGGGTGCAGATGTCCCTTCGGATGACTACATTTGTATCTTTAGGGTAAATACCTAATAGTGCAATTGCCAGGTTATAGGGTAGCTCTATTTTTAACTTCTTGAGGAACCTCCATACTATTCTCCAGAGTGGCTATATCAGAGCATTCCCACCAGCAGTGTAAGAGGGTTCCCCTTTTTCCACATCCTCACCAACATCTCTTGTTTCCTGACTTATTAATTTTAGCCATCCTGACTGGTGTGAGGTGGTATCTTATTGTGGTCTTGATTTGTATTTCCCTGACACCAAGGGATATGGGGCATTTTTTCATGTGTCTGTTCGCCATTTGGATGTCTTCTATGGAGAAATACCTGTTCATGTCTTCTGCCCATTTCTCGACTGGATTACTTGTTTTTTGGGTGTTGAGTTTGTTAGGTTCTTTGTAAATCATGAACACTACCCCTTTATCTGATATGTCATTTGCAAATATCTTCTCCCATTCCATAGGCTGCCTTTCAGTTTTTTTTGTTTCCTTTGCTGTGCAGAAACTTTTTATCTTGATGAAGTCCTAAAAGTTCATTTTTTGCTTTTGTTTCCCTTGCCTTTGGAGATGTGTCTATTAAGAAGTTGCCGTAGCCGAGGTTGGAGAGGTTGCTGCCTGTGTTCTCAAGGATTTTGATGGATTCCTGTCTCACATTTAGGTCTTTCAACCATTTTGAGTTTATCTTCGTATATGATATAAGGAAATGGTCAAGTTTCATTCAACAACATGGGGCTCTCCAATTTTATTGGGTGCACCATTTATTGACGAGACTATACTTTTTCCATCGGATATTCTTTCCTGCTTTATTGAAGATTCATTGACCATATGGTTAAGTGTCCATTTCCGGGTTCTGTATTCTATGTGTGATCCATGTGATCTACGGGTCTGTTTTTGTGACAATACCATACTGTCTTGATAATTACAGCTTTGCAATATAGCTTGAAGTCTTGGATTGTGATGCTACCAGGTTTGGTTTTCTTTTTTTAACATTCCTCTGGCTTTTCAGGGTCTTTTCTGATTCCATAAAAATTTTAGGATTATTTGTTCCAGCTCTATGAAAAGTGTCGATGATATTTTGATAGGGACTGCACTGAATGTGTACATTGCTCTGGGCAGCATAGACATTTTAATAATATTTATTCTTCCAAACCATGAGCATGGAATGTTTTTCCATTTCTTTGTGTTTTCCTTAATTTCTTAAGTGTTCTGTAGTTTTTAGAGTTCAGATCTTTTGGCTCTTTGGTTAGATTTATTCCTAGTTATCTCAGTGGTTTTTGATGCAACTGTAAATGGAATTGATTCCTTAATTTCTTTCTTCTGTCTCATTGTTACTGTATAGAATTCCAACTGATTTCTGTGCATTGATTTTATATCCTGTCACATTACTAAATTCTTATATGAGTTCTGGGGTTTGGGGGTGAAGTATTTTGGGGTATTCCATATTGAGTATCATGTTATCTGTGAAGAGTAAGAGTTTGACTTCTTTGCCAATTCGGATGCCTTTCTTTTTGTTGTCTGATTGCTGAAGCTAGGAGTTCCAGTACTATGCTGAATGACAGTAGTGAGAGTGGGCATCCGTGTCATGTTCCTGACCTCAGGGGAAAGCTCTCAGTTTTTCCCCATTGAGAATGATATTTGCTGTGGGTTTTTCATAGATGGCTTTTATGATACTGAGGTATGTGCCCTCTATGCCTACACTGTGGAGAGTTTCAATCAAGAAAGGATGTTGTATTTTGTCAAAAGCTTTTTCTACAAGAACTGAGAAGATCATATGGTTCTTGTCTTTTTTTTTTTATTAATGTGGTGCATCACATTGATTAACTGATTTGTAGATGTTGAACCACCCTTGAAGCCCAGGAAAAAATTCCACTTGGTCGTGGTGAATAATCCTTTTAATGCACTGTTGGATCCTACTGGCTGGTGTCTTAGTGAGAATTTTGGCATCTGTGCTCATCAGGGATATTGATCTATAATTCTCCTTCTTAGTGGGGTCTTTGTCTCATTTTGGTCAAGGTAATAGCCTCATGGAACAAGTTTAGAAGTTTTCTTCCCCTTTCTGTTTTTTGAAACAGCTTCAGAAGAATAGGTATTAAACACTGGTGGTTTTAAAAGCCTACACTGCCTGCCTCTTCTATAATAAAAGCTTCTGGAAGCTGGCACTTTCTTATCCACATGCTGAGAAGCCCAGCCCCCTACATAGATGCTGGTGCAGAGCAGGAGGCAAAAGTACCAATGCGTGGCAATGCAAGGATAAGGAAGACAACTCCCTGTCCTCGGAGTGTTCCCAGTCTGGTGAGAGGAAAGAGAACCCTAAAGGTATGGGGGTTCAGTATAGGGAGTCAGGATAGGATGGAAACGTGGAGGCCACAGGAGCAGCCTAGCTCAACCAGCAGGGGTCAGGGAGGTTTCCCCAGAAGGTATGTCTACGCTGTTCTGTAGGAATTGGCCAGGGGAAAGGCGGGGTGGGGGTGCCTCCTCAGGCCATAAATCCCCAGATATTGACAGTATTGGCTGCTCAGCAAGCAGGCCTTTCCAGAAAGCAGGATCTCAAGGGCCAATGAGAGGCTCTCACATTCCAACAACTTTCTAGGTTTTTCCAAGGCTTTTTCCAAATTCTACCTTCCTAAGCACAGCCACTTAAAAACCTGGGCCATTGTTCAGAGGCCCAGCAGCAGGGGGAGGTAAGACTCTTTCAAACTTCCTGTGGTGATTATCACTGCAATGAGGTCCCAGCAACCAGGTGATTGAGATCTGAGACTGAGCCCATAAAAGTCCTGGGCCTACTGGCTTTCATCAGGTCCCTTGCTCTGCTCAGCACTGCAGGATCCTGCAGACTGCGGTTCAACATCGGCGGGGAGATCTGAAGGCTGTAGGAAGTAGAGAGCCCCAGTGTGTCTCCTTCTCCTGCATGACTTCAGCTCTGCTGACAGGGCCACATGGCTCTGATATCTGCTGACACCTTTGGACTTTGGTAACCTCCTTCTTCCTTTGTCACTCTGGCCTGGGGTAGTAGCAGCTTCCATTTTGCTGATCCCTGGCTAGCTTCACAAGGATGTAGCCCATCCTGGCAACTGTTATTTGGGTCACCAATTTTCTGTACTAAATTTCCTGGTTTTTTAAATACTTAGTTTATATTTTTCTAGGTGGACCCAGAGTGATACAGCTCCCCATCCAGGGCACAAAGGGTTTTGCACAGGAAGAAACCCCAGATCTGAGCTAGTATTAACTGAGCTAGTATTAACACGCTCTCTCCATACCTGTCTCATTTTATTCTTGAAACCACTGAATGTGACTGGTACTGTTATCATCCTCATTTCGGAGAAGAGGAAACTGAAGCTTACAAATGAGGGGTAACTTAACCACGTTCACATAGCTCACAAGAAGCAGGGTTAGCATTCATATCCAGGTAGGTTCGTTCCTAGGTTGTTTTCCAAGATAAAAACCCAATAACCGGGTGGCTGATATTATCCGTAGATCTCAAAATACTAGGGTCTTAAAGATACTGATCCTGAGATCCCTGACAGAAAAGGAGTCAGCCACTGGTGGTCCACAGTGTTATAAATAAGTTCAGGGAATTCCTGATGATGGCCTATACTTACTGACTCTACATATATAAAGCACAGGCAAAGCGTATCTCACAGGGCTTCAAATGGGAAAGTGAGAAAAAAATAAGTCTATAGTAACTATTTCCTTGTTTCTTCTCCAGTAGATTCATTGTTGGTACATCTAGGCTTGGAATCTGAGGACTAGGTCATTGTAATGGGAGAAGAGTAGAATTTGGAGACAAGAAGACCAGCTATAAAATGAAGACAACAGAAGTATCATATGGTCACTGGGATACTAAGGAGATTTCAAAAATAAAACTTTGATTAATGGTAGCTATGTCTCCATTGCTACTATCACAATGACCCTCACCACTAGCACCATCATTGGCACCAACAAACACTCAATTATTTCCCAAGAGACAGCTGTATTCTTTCTTCCCTCCTAGCAAATATATCAGACATCTAAGATAGGCTGAGTGCTGTGCTGAGCTCTTTAAATATTATCTCATTTAATTTCCACAATGCCTACATTCTTTCCCTTCCTCAACAGATGCAGAAGGAAAAGGTTCAGAATATTCAAGTGACATGCCCAAAGAACATGATGCAGATAGAAGGAGTGTCGGGACTGGACGTCGTCCTGTCCCATTCCAAAGCCCATGTTCCTTCTACACTCCTTCAGTTTTTGATGTTGTATTGTCTCATGTGAGGGAAACACATTTGTAAATATCGGCACACCACAGAACACTGGTAAGAGCCATGGATTGAGAGTTAGAAAAGCTGAGTTTAGCCCCAATTGTGCCACACTACAACAAAGTCTGAGCCATTCCTCCACATCCACAATGTATACGTGAAGTCGCAAATGGGGATCCTTTCTCTGCTCTTCTCGACATACAACACACGGTGCTTCTTCAAAAAAACCAAGTAAAGCGTCTCCTTTTCTAAAAACAGGAAGGCAGAAAAATGCCTCCCCAAATCCTACACTCTCGAGCTCTGAGATGTTAATCACCTCAGGCCAGGCTCACCTAACACGGGCAAGAGGCAGGTCACGTCCAATTCCCTCAGGAGAAGCCCTCTAACCCCGCTTCAGGTCCAGCCCAGTCCCCAGCAGGGCAGAGCCGACGGCTGCTCTGAGGCCACAGGAAACTGAGAGCTGGTGGATCTCATCTCGTTTTTCCTTCAGACACACAGAGCTTGGAGGGGCCTTCCCTGAGAAAAGAGGCCCAAAGCAGAGAAAGCAACCAGGCGCAGGAGGAGCTTTCTCCTTTCTGAATAAATACATTGCACAATCCAGAGAGGACTCAGGCTGCACGTGCACATCAGGAAACAATTCACAAGACGAGATTTTGACAAGCGCAGCCCTCAACGCTGCTGGGGCCCTTCATGGGACTGTAAAGTGTCAGTTTATTCAGCATTCTGCAGAAAGTTATTTAAAGGGCAAAATTAGCAGGTGAAGAAATAGGGAGGCCAAAGAAGTAAGACCTTCAATCTTATTTTTCCTGAAACTTGCACAATGCTCGGCTGATGGTAGTTGCTCAATAAATTTTTGTTGAATGAAAAAAAAAAAAAACCAGCAGGAAAACAAGCTTACAGAGTCACTGAATCAATGCAAGACTTCTTATTTAATGATCCCTACCCCTCCACATACACAGAACACGGTTTGTACCAAGGAACAGGTTTAAAATGAAATTAAAAAGAAAAAAAATTAAAACTTCATGTATAGCTCTCCCATTTTCCCTTATAAGCTGTCTCCCTCCCTCTCCCCTATCTACCAACCATCCATCCATCCATCCTTCCATCCTTTTTCTGAACATCTACTACAATTTATGTAAAAGAAAATGGAAACTTTGCAAATGTTATGATTAAGAGTAAGTTAACCTGTAATTTATCAAGCCACACTGCTTTGAAAACTTTAAAGGATTATATGGAAGAAAATCATCTCAAGTTCTAGCCTTTGTGTTATAATTATCTCATACTTTATAGCTATATAAAGTACCTTATAGCTTGCAAAGCATCCTCAAACACTGCGCCCTTCATTTAGCTTTTAGAAAATCCCATGATATGTTATTTTCTCTCTAGGTCATAGTCGAAGAAACTGAATTTCAAAGACATGAAGTAACTCAGTCAAATTTATTTAGCTACGTAGAGGCAGAGGTAAGGACTCAAACTAGGATTTTCTAAGTCTGTAGTTTTTTGTGTTTTTTGGGGGGAGGGTTGGTTTTTCCCCTGTGTTGGAAAATAAAAAGGTCTGCTACAGATGTGTTGGCATCTTGAAAAAAAAATCCCTTGAAATAACAGTCTCAGACACATTTTCTGAAGAGAAAAACAAGGGTTTTTGAACACTGCATAAGACTCTATCGTCTTTTGATTATGGATTTGGCCATTTGGAGGGAAGAATAGATTGAGAATTCTATCAATCTATTGATCGAGAATTCTATCAAATGAGTTGTTCTACTATGACCCTATCAGTCTCACCGGGGAGGAGGCTCTCTGGAGACCATCAGCCTCACGTTTATAAGGCCTGCACCAGCAACAGTCAGCTCCTGGAATGGTTAGAACCGTCTCAAAGACGTTTCACTCTGCAGAGGACAAAACACTAGTCTATGCACAAGAAAACATGGCACTCTATTCTTCTAATACTCTTTCAGGCTATCTGGAATAGAACATACGAGGTCGACATTATAGTGTTGTGCTTAAAGACATGGGCTCATTCGTTGTGTGACCTTAATCACATTTCTTCATCTTTGTTTCCATTTCCACATCTGTACAATTTGAATAATGGTATCTTCCTGTAGGACTGCTACAGGGATTAGATGTGTGAATATATGTAAAGTGCTGCCCAACAGAGAGACAATGCTCTGAGATGATGGAAATGTTCTAGATCTGCACAGTCCGATACAGTAGTCACCAGGCCCACATGGTAACTGAGCACCCGAAACACGGATCGTGCAACCGAGGGACTGACACTTCTCTCTCGTTCAGCTTTGCTGAAACAGCCACGTGTGACCCGCGGACGCATCCCGCGCAGGGCAGGGCACGCCCAGCATATACGAACATCTGACTGTCTTTGTTACTGTAATTACTGTTGTCCTCCGACTGAGAGACTTGACTCTCACTTATATGCCCTTGGGCAACGCCTTGATCTCAAAGAACCTGAGGTTTGGTATCTGAAGATTCCGGAATAACAACACTTACCTAACAACATCGCTGTGGGAATTAAGTGAGATGCATATGGAACATACCGGTACTTAATAAATGAGAACCTTAAATCCAGGACCTAGGGAAGGGCTTGACACAACTGTACAGTCTTTCTACTTAATCCTGTGTCTTGCTCATCCATACCACTGGTCATTTGCTCATGCTGTTCCTTCTGCTGAGAACATTGTTCTACAATACACTCCATCCCCTGACAATCACCCTGACAAACACAGACTACATTTTGAAGACTCAACTCTTTCCAAAGAAGTCTTCCCTGACCACATTTTTCCTCATCCCCCCAGGTACTTCGGCCAGGGAGAGCCAACAGAGCCTTTCTTACACCCCACTCCCTGACACTGTCCAGATTCATCCGTGTATCTGTGATTTCTTTGTGTGCACAGCCCTCTCCCTCTACTACACTATGAGTAGACTGAGGCCAGGGCAGTGGCTCACTAATTTTTGTTGCTGTTGTTATTTTAAGCCTTTTTTTTTTTTCAGTATTTTATTATTTATTTGTCAGAGAGAAAGAGAGAGAGAGAGAGAGAGCACAAGCGGGGGGTGGGGGTGGGCAGCAGAGGGAGAGGGAAAAGCAGACTCCTTGCTGAGCACGGAGCCAGATGCGGGACTCGAATCCAGGAATCTGGGACCATGACCTGAGCTAAAGGGCAGACACTTAACCAACTGAACCACCCAGGCGTCCCACTACTGTTGTTTAATGTATGAATGGATGGATATGGTAGAAGGCAGAATACTAGTAAAGCCCACGGCATTTTCTAGAAAAAAGTGGCAGATGTAATCATGGAAAAATGCTGAAGCAGTTTGAGTGACAATTCATGGGTAATAGTAAAATTATTACTAGAGCCTCACAACACATCTTGTTTAGAAGAGTTAAAATCACTGACAAAGAGGAAAGTTCCTAAGACCCTTATGCTTACTGAAAGATGGCTTTGTGCCTGACACTTGCCAAAACTACAGTATTATCTCTTCTCACAACCCGAGAGGTAGTTATTATTTCAGTTTTACTAACAGAGAAAATGAGACCAAAGTTGTCAAGTAACTTGTTCAAGATCCCTCAGAGGGAGAGTGGGGGAAGGGGGTATCACAAGTGGTTCCACTGAACGCTAAATCCTAAAGAGCCTACAGAAATGAGTTCCTTTCTTTTTAACTGTGTGCAAGAATGCGAAGGATTTACACTCAGCATAGCTGAACTCGGATCCCTTTCAGGATTTATTGTTATAATGCCACTACAGCAAGCCCACGGGGTTCATCTGAAGCCCAACACTAGAAGGAGAATGAAACAGCTGAAAAGATTTCTGTGAGCCTAGTGTCTGATGAAATATCACTTTGGCTTTTAAATTCGGTTTAGAATTCACCCAGTCTAAATCCTGAAGTAGACTTCTCTTTAAAAACAACAATATAAACCCCTACATTAATCCTACAAAGAAATTTTACATACCCTGGCATGGCCACTGTCTCCTGTCCCCACACTGCACCCTCCACAGAGCCAGAAAGAGAACAGCGAGGGGTCTCCATCTGAATGAGATATAGACAGACTTTCACTGGCTACTTGAACTAGTTAGGGTGTAATGGTTAAGAACAAGGGCTCTAGAAATGGACTACCTGATTTAAAGATTACTTCACCTTCCTGTGCCTCAGTTTCCTTGTCGAAAAAATTGGAATGATAACCATGCACAACTCATAAGGCTATTGGGCAGATGAAGTGCAGAGAACAGTGCATGGGACACAGTTTACTCAGTATATTTTTGCCATTGTTGTGACGACTGGCAACTCTTGGTCGGGAATGTTAACAGCACGGCTTGGCAAGAGAGCAGACGCTCTTGTTGGCATGGTGCGTGCCTTGCCTGAGTTATTTGGGTTTACTTGGATTCACTGGAACATTTTTGTTTTCCTACCCTTGCATACACAACCGGTGACAGAATAATGGGGGGCTCAGAGGAATAAGGAAGATGAGGTACCAGATAGCAGCAACAATCCAGGCTAACATTTTAAACATTGTTGAAAATAAACCAATAGCTGTTTTGTCTCTAAAAGCTGCAATAACATGTAGCACTCCTCATACCACAATTCTACTTGGCGATGGCATTTCTCACTTCTTTCTAAAAGCTACACTCTTCCATGACTGGCACCAATCAGAAACCAATACAAGACCCTGGGAGGGCCAGAGAACAAAGAACCAATCTTCAGAGAACTGGGTCTTACTCCTCTGTCCCTCCCTTCTGGCCAGAAAGATCAAATCTCGAAGGTAGACTAATATGCAATAGCTTGGAAATTTGAGCCTTGGGAGAATGCTAGCAAAATCCACAGCAAAGACAAAGCAAAAACTTGGTTTCAGAAATTCCTTTCTCCCCAACCTCAGTACAGCCTCCAGACTACTTGGACATTCTCATCTATGACCTCATCAAAGACAATTTTTCACTTGCAGGCATTAGACATGGTAAAGGGTCAGGCTGAAATCCAACGCAAATAGCCAAGTTAACACACAAAAATTACTTTTAAAATAAAAAAATCAAAAGAAAGAGGACTGGCCCAAGTATAAGAAATGTATCTTATGAAATAAATCCTTAAACAGATCTGAAACTGATTCTAAATCACACAGCTTCCTTCTGATATCTTACAAACTAATTCAGCAGCTATATCCTGAATCCCAATTATATGCCATGCACTATGTTAGGGGTTAGAGATCTATAGATGGAAGATGTTTCCTTTTATTCTATGAGCTTCCAGCCCAGTAGGGGTGGAGAGATATATAGGCAGACACTTAGAAGACAGCATGGAATAAGTCATGACTCAGACCCGAGCAAGTCTAATGGCAGTATGGAGCCCTGGCCCCTGATCTAGCTTGGTTAGTCAGGGAGGACCCCCTGGAGGAGGTGAGGCAGGAGTTACATCAGTCAGCAGGGGGAGGAGAGAGGGAGGGAAGAGGCGTCTCCAATAGACCTCGAGACCAGACGAAAACACAAGAGAAAGAAATAGAGGACGCATGGTCACTGGGCCACATAATCTGAGGAGACGAGAGTCTTGTATCCTGAAGGCCTTGGCTGGTATAAAGCTCTGGGTCTGAATCAGACAGATCTACACTTGATTCCCAGTCGAACAGTGTGCTCAGCAACCTTCGACAGGCTAACTTATCTCAGCTAACTTTGAGGCTCGGTTTTCTCAGCTGTAAGGTGGGAAGAATGGCACTTCCTTTACAGAGTCATTCTTCCTGGCTTTAGCCCTGTATGTCCAGTGTCCCAGGACACCTCTCCACTGTACCAAGCAAACTGGAATGGTTGGTCACCCTATGTATAGGGCAAGTGACCTTGTGCTTGGCGTACAGGAACTGCCAAATAAATGTTAGTGTCCCACTGCTCCCTGGAGAAAGCAACAGTACGTTTCCCTCAGCAACCCTCTTGCCCCTAGACAAATGATCTCATTTATAAAATTCTCGGATGGCTTCTTCAAGGTGGAGAGAGGAACCAGCAGCCCTGATAATGCCCTTGAAGACAGAGAGCAGACCAGGGAGATGCTGCAGGAAGACACCAGGAGTGACACGGGACCGCTCGGACAGCTTGTAGGACATTCAGATTATGAGGCAAGGCCTGAAATCTCAAGAGAAAAAGAACTCATCTGGCAGGGAGCTCTCCCCAGCCTCTGATGCCAAGCTCAGCACCTCCTCCCTTGGTATGAGTTTCAGTTCCATCAAAAACTTCCAGAGGTTTTGTGGGGTTAGTTGAACATTGACAGATTCTTCAAAGCCTGGAATTCAGTCTGCCAGCCAAAACCGAGCCAAGTTTCTGTGGGGCGAGGAGCTCCCCCAGGGAGGGTCACGGGGCTCCACCACACGTAGACTGATTAATCTACCCTTACCCTAAGCTTCGGACAACAAGAAGACAAGAAAGAAAAGTAGATCCTGAAGCTGGATCCTGATTCAACGCCCCCAGCCCCACTCCCGGGGGGAGCGTGGGTGGGAGTGTAAGGCGACCCTCAGCACCGGATAGGAGTCAGGACAGAGCGGCAGAGAATTAAAAGTGATATGCAGAGCAGCGGGAGAGAGGGGGGAAAAAAAGAAAGAAAAACAAAAAACAAAATCTGAGCAGGATGAAGGGCCCCGGTTTTAACACAATGAATGACATGTGGCTGAAATAGTTTCAAAGAGAACAAAAGCTTAGGTAAATAAATAGTGTTGGAAGATGAGAGCAAAAATGAATTACAGGAAATCCCACGAGGAATACACAGGCATTTTTCAAAAACTGCAGTTGAAAGAGCATCTCTGCTTTGGCGGAGATCAAGCCTCAGTCCTCCCCGTTCCACCTATGCACCTGCTCCTGAAGCCTGCTTCTTGGGAGCACAGCCCTGGCTAAGCATGGCTGTCCTTTGAGCCCACTCCAGGCTCCATGGGGGTAATGGGCGATCGCCAGAAAGGGAAACACTTCCAGGCACCCCAGTGACTCCCTGTATGATCTCAGGCAAATGAGCTGAGCTCCTTGCTTCTTTGATACCTCATCTGTAAAAAGTTAGTGATGGCTTCAAAGTAAAAGTAAAAATATAACCCTGGTTTGAAAGCACGGTGCTCGTACGTGTGAGGCCCTGAGACATGTTCCCTACCTATTGCGCTCAGAAGGAGTCAACGTGAGCAGCATTTATCCAGCACCAGCTTACGTCCAGGGCCGCATCGTACGGGACACAGGATTCGCAGAAACACATTCACTGTCCTCGAAGAGCTTACAAACTCATGGGAGCCACGGCCGCCGGAACACAGCAGACTGACAATGTCTGTAGCAGAAGCACCAACAAGCCTCTGGCAAGTGGAGCGGAGGCCTCTCCGGTGGGGGTGGGGGTCACAGGCATTCTCCCCTTCGGCCCTCTTCCTCCTTCGCCCTGATGACTTGACACACCTGCGCTCCAGGTCCGGTCCCGGCCGATCTCAAAAGCCTTAGCACTTCTTCACGTCACTTTACATCACGCGTGTGTGGTACCTGCCTGTGCCAGGCATGGTGCTAAGTGCTTCATGGAAATTAACTGATTTCATCCTCATGACTACTACTATGGCCCACCTTGGAGACGAAAACTGAGACCTTCCAGGTTCAGTAACAGGCACTCGATCACACAGGGAGCAGCGGGTGATGATGTGGAACGTAACTCAGTCTGGCATGAGGAGTCATGCGTTCCCCCAAGCATCCGGCTGCTGGAATGCTACAGGTGGCTCTGGTGCACACAGGCACACGTTTCTATTGGAGAGACGCTCTCTACCCACATCACTGTTCACTCTCTGTCTCCTCTGAAACTCTGGATTTCAAAGGGAAGAATTTTCCAGCGATTTAAAAAGTAACTCCCGGTCTGCCACCTCAAAGCACCTGCAGGCAAGTCCAGACTGCGGCCAGCTCGGGGTTGCTTCCTCCTGAGCACGCCACAGTAGGGACTCAACAGCCCCTTTCCATGTGGTCCAGAAGCAGCAACCCATGGGAGGATATGAAGCAGATGCCACTGGCCAGGGCCTTCCAACCTCATGGTGGCCCCCTGGGCACTGTCCCCAAAGTGAGTCTGTTCTTCTCATCACCCATGTCCTCCCCATAGCCAGCCTTCTGCCTGTCACCTTACAGCCTCAGTGCTTGCAGGCCGGCAGGCATTCCCTCATTTTACCCTCTGTCACCTTCCCGTGGGGCTGTGTGGCCCGAGTCTGTCGGGCTGTTGACACAGAACGGTATAATCTGCTGGCTGAAACAAGATACATTTCTCTCTCACAGTTCTGGTGCCTGGACATCCTGCTGAGACCAAGGTGCCGGCAGGGGCAGGTTCTGCTGTCAGCCTTCTTCTTTATCTACAGATGGCTGTGGTTTGGCTGTGTCCTCACAGCAGAGAGAGAAAACCAAGCTTTCCCATCTCTTCTTAGAAAGGCACTAACCCGGGGCGCCTGGGTGGCTCAGTGGTTAAAGCTTCTGCCTTCGGCTCGGGTCATGATCCCAGGGTCCTGGGATCGAGCCCCACATCGGGCTCTCTGCTCAGCAGGAAGCCTGCTTCCCTTCCTCTCTCTCTGCCTGCCTCTCTACCTACTTGTGATCTCTCTCTGTCAAATAAATAAATAAAATCTTTAAAAAAAAAAAGAAAGGCACTAACCCTGTTCACAAGGGCTCCACCCTCAGGAGCGAATTTTCTCTCAGAGGCCCCACACTTACTTACTTCCTTTTTGTTTTAAAGACTTTATTTATTTATTTGACAGAGAGCAAGCACAAGCAGGGGGAGAGGTAGAGGAAGAGTGAGAAGCAGACTCCCTGCAGAGAAGGGGAAACTCGATATGAGACTCGATCCCAGGACTCTGGGATCATGACCTGAGCTGAAGGCAGTGGCTTTACCAACTGAGCCACCCAAGTGCCCTTCCCCACACGCTTTCTAATACCATCATATTTGTGCTTCGAATTTCAACATATGAATGTGGGCAGGGGGACACAAATAGTTCATAGCATGCATGGTCCCAGATAGAGACAGAAGGGGCTTAGAGTCCTCGCTTACACATACAATGGAAGGTCCCTGTGTTAATATGCCGTGGAGAGAGCAGTAACTGATGACCTCATTTCAGCCAAGGAGGTTGGAATTCTACTTAACACACTGGTAAGGAAGGCTTCCTGTTTAGACATCAAAAAAGAAAAAAAAAAGTATGTTACCACCTTTACCCCTAACATGTACTGTGCACTGAAAAAGAGGAATTTGAACATCATCTCCCCCTTTCTGGATGACTTATCAGTATACCAGGGAGGAAGGAGGAACTACTTTTATTAAGCAACTACTACAGGCCAGCAAGTGCTGAGTTGTAAGTTGTCCTGTAGTGTGCTAATAGTATTCTGAGTTCACACCTACCCAATTACTTCTGATGGCCCATCACATATTACACCACTCATCTCCCCCCTTCCACTCCTGATGGCCAGACTAGGTCATTCTCCTGACTGCACTCCCAGCGCCTGACACAGGGCTACCTGATGCTAATGCTTAATAACTTTTATTCCCATTGATATTTTTAATAAACTTTATCAATGAAGTATGGCATGCAGCAAAAGGTCACAGATTTTAAATACACATTTTGGTGAATTCTCACAAAGTAAACACATCTACTCAGATGATGAAATTATATCTCTTCATACCCTTTTCCAGACATCACACCCACCAAAGAAAACTACTACCTGGATGTCTAGACCATAGGATTTGCCTGATTTTTCATTTTTAAACTATTCAGATATTTTCTTTGTGCCACTTTTTATCATCCACATTTGTGAGCTTCTGCTGCTGTGTGGAGAATTTTCTGTCTAGTTTTATCACAGAGCGAGATGCCACCGCATGAATACATCAATCATTTATTCATCTACTATTGATGGACGTTTGGGGGGGTGTTTCCCAGCTTTGGCTATTACAAATAAAGGTGTTCTGTGTATTTGTGTGCACACTGCTGTTGGGGAGATGCCTAAGTGGGACCGCTAACTCAGAGAATACGGAGATGCTGCTGACCTCTGTCCAGGAGGGTGCACCAACTCCTGCCCCGACCCAGTGTTTCAGACCCTCCCGTGCTTCATATCCCCGATAACACTCGGTATCATTGATCTTATTAATTCTAGCCAACATGGTGGCTGTGCGGTGCTCTCATATCATGGTTCTAATTTGGACTTTCTTAATGACTAATGAGGTGGAGAAACTTTTCACATTTTATTGTTCATCTGCCTATCCTATTCACTGCAAAGCTATCCAAATAATTTCTGCCATCTTCCTGTCAGCATGGCAGGAAATGGTTTTTTTGTTTGCATTTTTAAAATTTTATTATTATCATTTTTTTATTTATTATTATTTTTCAGTAGAAATTCCTCCTATACGTATTATGGATATAGGTCCTTTGTTATATGTATTGCAAATAGCATTTTTCATTTTGTGGCTCCCATTTTCCCCCTTTCATGGCATCTTTTGATGAAAGAACTTCCTGGTTTTAATGTAGTCCAATTTATCAACCCTTTTCTTTATGGTTGTGCTTATACTGATGTCCTATTAAAGAAATATCTCCTCATCCTAAAGTCATAAAGGACTTCGCCCAAATACTGCCTTTTAGAAACTTCCTATTTTACATTTCATACTAGGCCTATAATCCATTTGGAATTCAATTTTTCCTGTACCGGCATCTGACACAGCCACCGTCTTTTTCTCACTGTTCAGTCTCTTTTTAATTTTTTAATCTTTCCCTCTTTTCCCTTCCTAGTGGTTCTGCCTTGGGGCCAACATTCAACACCTCTTACCTCAATGCTCTCCTATCCTGAGCCATTAGATCTGTGGTCTCTAGAGTCTCTACTTAAAAGCTATTACCTTAAGGATAAAAATCCAACTCTTTAACATGGCATTCAAGGCCCTTGGAACCCTGGTCTCCACACATACCTCCCACCTGTCTGTTTCCACATGCACACTCTGGGTAACAGCCCTCAGTACTGTGTGGCCCAAACAGATATCCTCATGCTTCTGGATTTTAGCACACGCTATCTCCATCTGCCTCCCTCTCCCCTCTCCCCACCATCTCTGCCTGTCCCATACCTACTTTACCCATCTGATAAATTCCTTTCTTCTCTCTCCTATTTGTCTTTTAAGTCAAATCAGTATCATTCCTGAAAGAGACATCTTCCCGATCTACTCAGGTAAAATGAGTTTAGACTCCTGGAATATTCCATGTATGCTTCTATCAAACAGTTCCCACACTGCATTATGACCGTTTACTTGTCTGTTTCCACAGCTAGAATGTGATCACCTTGAGGGCAGGGACTTAGATTTTTTATACGTCTATCTCTAGTTCCTAGCCCAGTGCCTGCCAGTTAGTGAGAGTGTGTTACCTGCTGGCTGAAGGTAGAAAAAAAGGGACTATATTTTCACTGCCAGTTATTATTTTTACTGCCAATCTACCGTATTTTACCAAAATTTTAAGTCAGCAGTGCTGGATGACAGCTGAGAACAGTCCCTGCACTTTCCTATAGAACGTGGACTCTGAGACAAATGTTTTCTCAACTTTGGGAGGTCTTGTTTTTTGCTTATTTAACGTTAGGATTCACAGCTCTGCTTTAAATGGATGAGTTCACTGCATATCTCCACCAAAGATAAGGGACTTTAATGAATGCCCAGTTTAGAAATCAGACGAATTACTGACTTGAAATTAGTAAGTTATTATCTTCTTCCAAACACAAGAGAAAATGTATTTCAAATAAAGAAGTCACTTCCATGCATTTAATTTAATAATTGCTAGAAGACATATAAAGGGAATCCAAAAGTTTAAGTAACTCTTGCCTAATCAATGTATTCAGAAAAAAAAAAGAAGTTGTCAAATTCCCTGTCTTCAAATTCCCTGTCCTCCCTTCACGGCCCACTGCCACACCCCTATTCCGGGTTACCCCTTCTCTACCACTCTTTCCTCTTCCCCAACTACTGTGTATTGAACTACATAGAGCACTGCTGGAAATGACTTGGGTAAAACTCCCTTCAATGGCTCACCAATGCCTGGAGGAAGAGGGAGGAGCACAAACTTTTCAACATGGCGCTCAAGGACGGCCATCGTGCCTACTTCCTTGATGTTGATAGCCTCATATTCCAGGAATCCCTTAGGGACACCAGAGATTTCAACCAAACTGCAAAGCTTATCATTTCTCAACCCCTTATACCCACACTTATGTTACACTGTTCATTCATTAGACTCTACATTTCATTGCTTCCAGTGGAGATAAATACCTATGGTCTTATGCTCAGTTCAAAGCTACTCCTCTGTGAAAGTAAAGGAAATGCCATTACAAATGGAGTTGGGCAGCCCTGGGAGAGGTAGCTCTCACACATGCGCCACTCACTGCAGCTGGCAACACCAGCAGAAAGATGGAGGATAAGAATTATCTTGGAAGGGAAGCCATTTTTCACATAGGAATTCCATCTCCTGCTTGTAAGAAGAAGGAGGAGATCCCTCCCTGCCCCAGCAACAACACACTAGCCACCACTTACAGTCACTGAGAAACTGCCACACCTCCAACAGTTGTTCTTCTCCAGTGAACTTTTGTTCAAAAAACCCTCCCCAATTGCCTCCTTCCTGCTACAAACATGAGCTTCTCTCCTTTGTTCTCCAGACATGTCAAGGGTTCACCATAGTTAGCTTGTCCCATACTGCAACTCCTCTGACATTCCCGAATAAACTCATTCTGCTAGTCAGATAACTGGCTGTTTTATTTTTAAGGCTGACACCTCCCACTTCCCTGGAGAAGCAGGGTAGCTGATACTTGGGGGTTATCATTACGAGCTGTGTGACCCGGAGCAAGCTGCGGGAGCTGACATCAAGATTACACATGGAGATGATCCAGCACCCGGTTCTGGAGCACTGAGGTCATTCAATGAATACTAACATCTTTGTCCTTCCCCTGCTTTACTGTTTCAACTGAGAGATTTCCTCCTTTTTCAGATCCCTGTACAACCTGGTCCACACTCTATCGTTAATTCACTGTCTTCACCATAGTCACTAGTATTGTGCTTAGCATGTTGTTGATAAATAAACCCATTAACTACTGTATATAAGCATTCATTTACTGAAGTTAAATGCCGGGGTCTTAAGTTACAAAGACGAACAGACTGCTTTGCCCACAAGAAGCTCACAGTATAAGTGGGGCAGAGAGTAATGCAACCATGTCTTCAATAGTTTCAGTGTTAATGTTTGTGTGTTACCTGTACTGGTGGACAGGCATAGGCAGAAGAACAGACAGGCCACACGCATCAGGCTGGGCAATCATGTCACACCACAGTCAACGCAGACAACTCGTGAACAAGAGCCACATTATTCGGGCATATTTAATATATTTCAGAGAGCTGAGTTGTGTGGGTATTTCTTTACAACTTTCAGCTGTGAGAGGCCTGAATCTAGAAGGCATGCACAGTTTCCGCTCCTATGACCAATTCTGGTGGGGGAGGCCCCCTGTGGGCTTTCCAGTGGGGGAGCGACAGGTTGGTACACTTTTAACTCCCGAAACTAAATTCCACCCAGGGGCTTGCAGCAATACAACTCCATGACCCAATCCATCCTACTTACACCAAATCTAAGAGCTGAGGCTTTCCCTAGACCTGTGCATTAGATGCAAAGATTTTCCATGTTTCCTGTTTTGAAAATTTTTAAAAATATTATCTATGGCTAACTCAGTTAACACAGGCTTGGGGAAAGCTCTACCATGATAAAACCTGAAGTTGGACAGACCAAGGTTCTCAAAATTCTGCCAGACTCGCTGCCTGAGCCTAGGTTAAGTCTCCATCTTTGGCTTTATACAGCAGGGGTAAGAATGGACACAGCTGCAAGCTTGTGTCTCATCCATAACATGTACTGCCTTGGTGAACACTTAGGTAGTGTGTGGCTTGGAAGAAGTGTCCCAGACCCAAGAGCTCTTCATTGTTCTGCTTTTGAAACAAAAATTTTATAAAATATACACTTTCCATTAGCCTGGGTTTAATTTTGCTCCTCCTGGACTAGACACAGACCACTTTTGACGGTAACCAACGAGGCTTTAGGCTGCCCCCTCATGCTATCTTTTAAGATACCAGTGGTAAAGCCCATCGGGCTCATGGGAGGATACACTCCCCAGGGACACCTGGTGCTGGTTGTGGGGAAATCTGCATTCTAACTAGTTCTTGGGGCAACTCTGCTTACTCACGCTTGAAAAGTAAACAAGGACAGAAGTCAGATAGTTTTTAAAAACACCTACAAATAATTCTAAGTTTAAATTAAATTTAAATTTAAATTAAATTAAAATACTTGTTTGTGGATTAACTGAATCGTGAATTCAATTTACTATGAATCATTGGAAATAATCTAAAGAACCCATTCTTTCATGACATTTCTCCATTTTCCATTCTCCATCTCCAATAAACAGTATTTGCTAAAATGGGAACAGAGATGTGATGTGCAAAAGTCTGTCTTGCCACCAATAGAATGAGGATGGAACATTTCGAAGTATGGGCACAGAACTCCTTAGGGCTCTGGGAGAAAATCCCCCAGTTCAGACTTTAGTGAGCACACACAAACTCTGCACATTCTCTGTTTGGATCTGAAGCCAGAGAAGAGATAGCCATGTGAAGAGAAAGGGCTAGAGATAAAATTCCTTGCACAAAAGACACTGGTAGAGATCAGAGGAGGTAGAAGACAGTGAAAAGGAGCACTCCTTGGCCTTGGACCCGGAGGATGAGGGAACAATCAGCTGGAGATTGGTAAGTCAGAGATCGGGAATCAAGTCTCCCTTCCAGCTATGACGCTGCAAGTTGGTTAAGGGAAGTTGCAAGGTGGAGTGCAAAGTCCTGGCAGGGACTGGGTTATTTCTGAATCCCCAGAGCCTGGCAAAATACATACCTGCTTAACTCTAATGAAGGGAGCTTTTGCTCTAAGCTTAAAATGAGATGGTATCTTTCTTACTGGTCATACTCTCCTTTTGGAGTACCATCCATTGGTATTAAAAACCACAGCTGTACCCCGAAGGCAAACACCGGCTGCAGGACACCTGACATGGTTTTCAGATGACAGTCAGCTCCGAGGAAGCTCTTTGAATGGATAGGGTTGATCCAACTTCATTTCAGCATCCCAGCTCCTTGGCTTGGAATTCCAGGACTTTTATAACTGAGCTTCTCACCGGGAAGGGCTAACACTGGACGGGCACCCACCACGTGTCATGAGAATGTTTCTATACAACCACCCAAGGAGGTACCATCATGATCCCCATTTAGAGAAGAAAAATCTGAGACACAGAGCCGTTCTGTAACTTGCTAGTAAGTGGAAAAGCTGGGAACTCTGGTGTCCACAGGGTCTGTTTCACGGCTTCTGTCTCCCCACCAGCTGCTGGACCCTTCCAGAGAAAGGGCTAAATCATCCCCCGTGCCTAGGGCATTACTTTAGGCCAACCATGGGCCTAACACAGATTTGCCGACTGAATTTGTCTCCACCTTCTTTCTTATGCCATGACATGTCCCCTCACTATACTGAGGTCTGTTTCCCCATTGTTAGCACTCTGGACTAAACTTAAGAACTCTCTGTACTGGTAGCAACTCCTGATACTTTCCATTACCTACATAAATCTTTTCTTTTTTTTTTTTTTAAGAGTTTATTTATTTATTTGACAGAGATCACAAGAAGGCAGAGAGGCAGGCGGGGAGGGTGGCAGGAAGCAAGCTCCCCGCCAAGCAGAGAACCTGATGCAGGACTTGATCCCAGAACCCTGGGATTATGACCCGAGTTGAAGGCAAAGGCTTCAACCCATTGAGCACCCAGGCGCCCCATAAGTCTTTTCTTTATAACACTTGGCAGTGCCTGATAAACATACACACATAAACACACACACACACACACACACACTCACATACAGTGTACACACACATATAAACAGACACACATGAACACTTGTACACCTACATATGTGCAAACACACACTCAAAGAGGTACACTTATGAACATGTGCACACACACGTACATACAAACACATGTATGCACAGATGTGTAACAAGCACACGTGTGTGCACAGATATGCATGCATGCAACACATAAAAGTACGCATGTATATGTTTATTTGGGGCTTTAGGAACTTCCCCCAGCAGACAAAAGCTCTAGGAGAGCTTTGTTCACTACTGTCTTTGTTGACTACTGTATCCAACACACCTATAAATGGTACACAACACATAATAGGAAGACATCATGTACGTGTTAAATAAAGGAATCAATCTTTAAATCTCTCTTACCCACTGCTATCATTCATCCTGTAGATCTGCTGAGATCATATCAATCATAGCTAAATACACACAGTACTGCCACACACTGCTCTAAGTGTTTGGCTGACATGAGTTCATTTACTCCTGAAACAACTCTATGACATAGGTACTATTATTATTTCCATTCCATAGATGGGGAAAGTGAGGCACGGCATGTCAGGTGGCTCCGCAAGGTCACACAGACAGCAAGTAGCACCAGGATTTGCAATAGTCATGTGTTCTTAACTACTGTGCTGGGTTTCCTCCAGATCTTTCATTTGCATTATCTTCTGAAGCCAAATTCTTTTTTTTACTTTTTTTTTTTTTTTTAAAGATTTATCTATTTATTTTAGAGAGAAAGAGTGAGCATGAGTGGTACGGGCAGAGGGAGACGGACAGAGAATCTCATGCAGACTCCACACTGAACATGGAGCCCAACGCGGGGCTCGATCCCACGACCGAGACCATGACTTTGGCCAAAACCAAGAGTCGGATGCTTAATCAATGGCGCCACCCAGGCATCCCTTCAGAAGCCAAATTCTTACATCAGAGTCACAGTCGAGAGCGTGATAAAGACTAGAGTCACGCAAAGCATGCTGTGAATAATGTAACTGGAGACTACTGCAATTTTTCTATATTTCAAGGAAGTTTCCTTCCTAGTTTGTCCAAACATCTACACCGGCCACAGGGTGCCATGAGGCAATCCTCAAGATCCCCCAGGGTGGGGAAATGGAAAATTCTTTCTCTTTGCTCTTTATACTGACTTCTCCAAATGCCCGGTCAAGAGGAAAGTGGACCGAGGAAAGCAATCGGGCCTGCGGGCCGATGCTAAGGAAGCAAGCAGCAGCTCAGACGGGAGGCTGCCACTGAGGGTGCTAGCCGGAGAGGTGCAATTTCCCACCAACAGCTGCTGGTGTGCAAGCCCCAAAGTAAACACTCGTGCTCCTAAATGTTATATGGACCGAAGTGCCATGTGGTCAGTTCCTGTGCCATGAAAAACAGTGGGCCTTTGGGGTAAGCCTACTCTTGTCACCAGTGACGCAAGTGCAGTATTAGACACTGGGCCCGCAGGCAAACACTTTGCTAGCAGTCTTCCACCTTGGAACTTGGAATGGGAAGGCCTCCTAACAGGTGGCTGGCAGGGTCAGAACCTGGGGCTGGGCTTGTGTGTGTGCTGTTTTTGTTCCCAAGCTTAGCAAAAGAAAACAGCAACTCATCTTTTCAGCATCTATTAATACTGAATATTAGTATTAATATTGCTGGAGCTAATGAGTCAGTACAGATTTGCTTTCAACTGGGGGCTCTGGGCATGGGCCCTCCTGCCGGGTCAAGACACTCTGCTCCATTTACTAGCCAGCACTTGCTCCCTTGTTTGATGCAAAGGCTACACCAAAGCCAATACGAAGTCACAGGAAGAAACCCACAGATCAGGGTCTGGGTCTCAGATCCAATCCTTTCTGGTCCTGTAACCTTAAGCAAATCCCTTCACTTCCAGGGTATTCATTTGCAAAATGAGTAAAGGAGGCAAAAGTAGGGGTGCCTGGATGGCTCAGTTGGTTAAGCAACTGCCTTTGGCTCAGGTCATAGTTCCGGAGTCCTGGGATCGAGTCCTGCATTGGGCTCCCTGCTCAGCAGGGAGTCTGCTTCTCCCTCTGACCGTCCCCCCTCTCATGTCCTCCCTCTCTCATTCTCTCTCTCTCAAATAAATTAAACATTAAAAAAAAAGGAGGCAAAAATACCAGGTGGTGGTTTCCAAATGACAAGTCACCCCACAGAGGAGATTAATTTCGACATTAATCAACAAAGTTAACAAAATTAATACCCTCTTGAATATTACTGATCTCACCAGGATGCAATCAAAAAATGACCAGGCTGGTCTAGTAAAAGCCTGGTTTTATTCCCCATGACCAACAGAGTCCTGGAAACCTGTGCTGCTTTAAGTATTCATTATTAAGTCACTTTCCCATTCTGGGCCTCAGCTCTCTCACCCAAAAAATGGATCTAGAGATACACCTGCCTGGCAGAAGGTTAAACAGAAGCCCTATCTTCTGTTACAGATATCTATGTCAGTGTAGGTGCAGGCTACCATAAGGAAGCCAGGGCGGGCAGGAGAAAGCTCTGAGTCAGAACGCCCTGGACCTAGAACCCAACTCCATCATTTATTAAAATGTCCCCTTGAGCAAGTTATGGCATTCTGATCTCCTTACGCTAAAATCAGCAAACAGTGGTAGCTCCCAGGGAGGCTGGGGGCCGATGGCGCTGTTAAAGTGGCCAGTGCCACACTCGGCACAGAGTAGTTGTTCATTAAGTGGTGGGTGAAATAAAAATAACTACTTTGAGCTCTTCACAAGGAACCTGAATACCAGGTGCTTTTATTATTACCAGGTTTTGACGGAGACTTAGTGCAGGTTGTGACAGCCAAACAAAGCAGCTTGTTCATGAGTGGCTGAGAATGGGTTTACTTATTTAAAATCTCCCCCCACCACAAGACTGACTGTGGCATTAAGTGGGACAGAATGTGTAAAATGGAATAGTATCTACACACGTGTACCACAGTACACATACACACATGGACAGACACACATGTACACAAGCACATGCAAACACATGCGATGCATATACAATGGTCTACGATTGTATGCACACATACACACACAAACCGTGTGAAAACACCCTTCTTCTCCTGGTCTAGTAAGAGCCCCCCACACGTGGAATCGTTCCCTTTCCCTAATTTGGAGTCAGCGCAGCCTAACAGGGGAAGAGGCGCTGGCAGACAAACAAGGAGGCCCGTTTCTAAGTTCAAGTCTGACAGTGACTTGCCAGGCTAACCTGGGATGACTCACAGGTCTTCTGGGCCTCAGCTTTCTCATTTGCAAAGTGAAGAATCTGAGATAGAAGATGTCTGGGTAATCTTTCAGTTCAAAGCCTGTGATCACTCATTACCGAGCGGAGCAGGTATCATCACACTGACGATGGTACTGTTTCTGAGCAGGGCACAAGGGGGGTGGGACAGGGAGGGCTGGCCGTGGCCCCAAGGCCCCACATCCTCTCCACTTTCTGACCACAGATGAAAAGACTTGTCTCCCTGCTGAGGCCAGCACTTCCCAGTCCAGAGAAACCCAGCACTCCAAGAGAACCTGGGCGCCTGGGGACAGGAACCCCAAGCCCTCCCTCCCTTCAGCTCCCCTAGTCGCTCACCATGGTGCCTGCAGCTGCTAAGGTCCCAGGCAGCGGTGGCTCTCATTAACACAAACTTCAACTTAAAACAATAAACCTGGAACCCACATTACCACGTTCTGGCCCCTCCCCGGCTAGGATTCATATCCGGGGACTCCCAGAGCTGCCATTGCTCTCTCAGCTCAGGCACTGACACCGCTGTTCTCCTTCTAGATTCCCCAGCATGGCCGTATCTGCTCTTCGTTCCCCTCCATTTCCTACAGACCGCCTGTCTCTCTGGACCCACCTTCCCTTCCCCGTTGGGTATGTTCCCTCCTGCCCAGCTCCTCCACACACCTCTGGTTTGGTCTCATCTGTCTACTTGGCAGCACCCGGGGACATGTTCTGTCTCCTGACCAGTTTTCCAGGTCCCACCTGATGTGTAGGCTTGAATCCCGGGGGCACTGGGGTGGGCGGGCAGGGCCTAGGAATCTGGGTTTTTTTAAACTCTCCTCCCCCAAAATAAAATAAAATAAAGGCTCTCCCCAGTCCGATTTAGCAATCTCTGTGTTTGATCTTTCAAAATCATCTCATGGCTATTATGTTCATCAATTCAGTGTTGACTGAGGACAGACTCTGTGGGTTGTAGGTTGGACGGGCATAAAAAGGTGAGCAAGATTTCAGGGAAACACTGAAGTAGAGGCAAAGTGTTGCGGGTGGGGAGGGATTCATTTTTTTCTAGAAGCAAGGTCAACTTTGGAGGAAGTAACATTTAGACTGAGTGCTAACCCTGAGTAGGCCCGTCCAGGAGACGAGGAGAGGCCACCCCAAACAGAGCAGACAGCAGGGGGGAAATAAGCAAGGGGGTGGAAGGTACGTGGTGTGCAGACAAAGGAGGACGGGAGGTCTGGTGAGGCCGGCCTCTCAGTGAGACACACGGGGTACGAATCCTCTTGTCCCTCTGCTCTTTGCTCCCACTTTTGTCTTCTTACCTCCCAGTTATTTTCCCCTAAAAGTTAACTGCATAACGTACATGTTGACAAGGTACTAATCTATTAGCCAAACCCTTACTTTGGGCTGCTTTTTGGGCTGCTTATTTCCACCACAGAAATAAGCTGGTGCAGAGAAATGCTATCAGTGAGGGCGCTGGGTCTACAGCGGGCCTCTCGTCCTCAGTCCTTACTGATGTCGGAGGCGGTGTCACTCTTTGCCGTGGGCCTGTCCGGAGTGCTACAGGGTGTTCAGCACCATTCTGGTTCTCCAGCCGCCACACGCCAGTCTGACAACCGAAAATTCTCCAGACGTGGCCCCGTGTCCCCTGCAGCAGAGGTAGGGTTAAAAATCACCCCGGGTTGAGAACCACCAGTCTAGAGAAATAGAAGGTGAGCTCTGGAGTCAAACGCAAGCCCAGACCTTGCCATGACACGAGTTATGTGATTACGCAAGTGTTCTGCCTCTGGCCTTCCAATGTCTTCATGTACAAGATGGGAAATAACCTCTCTGGAGTAGGATACTTGTGAGGGACAAGAGATAGAGCAGGTAAAGGGTCAGGCCGAGCACTTGGCACAGAGGGCAAGGAAGAACGGTCCTAATGGCAGTGGTGCCAATAAGAGTAGTGGTTTTACTACTTGTTTTTATTAATGATGCTGCTGTCATCCTTGCTGGAGTCATTATTAAGAAGAAAGCCTAACTGAAGCTAAACAGTTACAATGATTAAATAAGTTCTGTTTTACCAAGATGCCCTAACAGGGTAAGAAATGCTGTGTTTACATTGCCAGACACCACGTCCTCTAGGGATCCTTTTATAATTCTTCAAGTCCCAGTCTGGGGCATTTTTCTGAAGCTCACCACACTTGGTACATATAACTGTCATTGTTTATTGAATGTTTACTTTTTCCTATTAGACCATAAATGCCCAGAAGTCTAATTCTCTCTCATATTCACCTAATAATCCCATCAACTAGTAGTTGGTTATCAATAGGTACTTACTGAAATCCTTTTGGTTCTATTTGTTACTTGCTAAAATGGTATTTTTAAGGGTCAAATTCAAGAGTAGACTGGATCCCATCTTAATAGATATGCCATTCCATATGGCACAGGAATTAGAATAGAATGTGAGCTCTGGAATCAGAAGGCATGGATTTAAATGACTTACCACTTACTAACTGTGTGGCTTTGGGCAAGTCAGGTCGTCTTTGTGAGCCTCATTGTTTCATTTGGTAAATGGAAGCAAAATAATAGAATGTATAAAGTTGTGCTGAGAATCAGCACTGCTCCTAGACCACTGATTGTGGCAAGAGGGGCAGCTGACAAGTTTTACTGCTCACTGGAACAAATTAGGTTTTGCTAGGAGGGCATGGACCAGAAGCTCTTTATCAAACTGGTTAAAACAATTCTTCTGCTACTGAGGGAAAAAAACAAGAATGGAAAAAAAGAAGGGAGGGAAGGAGTGCGGGAGGAATTCAAATATCCTCATTTTGGCTTGACTCTGAAACTCAGATGAACAATTTATGCCAATTCAACACCTGGCAAAGAATCCAGTATCTGGAAGCAAAGAGCAATGCTAAACCAATGCACAAAGTCTGCTCTTAGCCAACACCTACTAACACGATGGGACCCCAAGGACGCCAATTTCCAGACATCCAGGAGCAGATCAGGGACTGCCCAAACCCAACTCTTTTGCTGCATGGAGAACCGAGCCAGCGTACACCTACTGTGTAGGAATAACTGCCTCTGTAATGAGAAGTTACTCTCTCTCTGTGCCATAGCATCCGTCCCTCGTGGAGGGGATGCACTCATTCCTTCCATTCACTGAGTCACTAAACATGCATGTGTTAAGGGTCCTCTATGGGCAAAGCCCTGTGCAGGCTGCCGGGATAGAAGGATGAAATGACACAGTACTCTCTCTCAAAGAGCTGTCACTAGTAAGTGAGACCAAGATGCACACACAAGACTGGGTGACATCCACAGTAAAAAGCAACCAAGTCCAAGATACACGGGAACAGGGCAAGGAGTGCTCAAGTCAGGTCGAGGGAGTCAGGGAATGCTCCCAGAGGAGGTGGCACCAGAGTCAAGATTTGAGGGATAATCAAGAGGCTGTCTGATAAATTTAGAATGAGAGCCTGAGGCAGAAATCGGGTTGTTATTGCCTTTCAGGACAGCTGGGGTGCTGGAGCCAAGAACAGACCTGGAACAAAGTTAATACTATTTTTATAAGCTAGAAAAATATCAGCGGCAGGAGCCCTGGCCAGAACCGCCCCCACAAAGAGCAAACAAAGCTACTCCTATCTCCTGGCTGTCTGCTGGAGAACTTACTAACCAGCACCTTGAGAACAACATGTTCTTTAATCTTTGATTTTTATTCCCACAAAGTCCTTCCTCTTCTTTTTCTAGAATTGGGAAAAGCATGGCTTGAATTTTACTTGCCTCTTTGATCTTTATCCTCCTGTCCCTGGCTCCCTTAGTCCGAGAGCCCAGGGAGATTTCTCCAAAGCAGAGCGTCGACCCCTCCTACCAGTCAGAATATAGGGTCCAAGGTAGGTCATACCAGGTCAGCAACCAAAGGGACCATTACTGTCAGGGCCTGTTGGTGGGAGGCTTGCACAGCCTCCAGTTCTGACCTCCAGAGATAGATTCTGAACCTGATATTCAGCAATTTCTTAGCATGGAGTTCCTCTACCCATTTCTTGAGATTACTTCTGACCCCCACCGATACACTATCTAAAGCAGTGAATCCTGCATTCTGTTACCAAGTGCCAGACAAGGACAGTTAGGGCACATTTGGGGAAGGCACACAGAGTCCAGAAGCCTGAGGTTCTTCTCTGAGAGAAGACAGTTCTCCTAGTACACTTCTCACTACAGTAGAACTCGGAGAACTTCCAATGTGAAAGCTCTTACTTTGCGTCAGGTATTATGATTCCAGAGTGAGAAAACCAAAGAGAGATGCCTCATAACAACATGCCTACTATGTGCCAGCTGCTTTACCTACTCACATCATTGGCTTTCTGAACAACCGTGTGTGTGTGTGTGTGTGTGTGTGTGTGTGTGTCTATGCGGCGGGGGGCGTTGCTCTCTCTTCTTGCAGAAGGGGAAATGCAGGAGTGAAGAGGTATGCTATTCGGTCCAAGGAACAAAGGTAGAGAGAATAAGAATTTACATCCAGATCTTCAGATTCCATGTCCAGAGCTCTTACCAAAACATCACAATAGCTATCTCCAACCAGTATTATGAAGCAACAAACACGCAAGCCAGGAAAGAACCAACAGAATTTTCTCTTCAGAAGGCATGGAGTTTTGTCTGCTCTGTTGACCGTCATAACCCCCAGTGCCCAGACCAGTAACTGGCAGGTCTGCAAGCACTCGGTATGTTTCTTTAGTGACTATGCGGCTGGATGGTGGATGATCGTTCCAAGACCCTCAGGCCTTCGGAGGGCACAGGCAGGGTGAGAAGCAAAAGGAAGGTTCTGTTTCAGGCCTCCTCTCTTTCCCGGACACCCTAATCCTGAATTGGCCAAAAGGGGAGAGGAGGAAGTATCAGAAAGTACATGGAAGGACAGAACTTGGTTAAAACTATGATCTTGACTGACTCACAGTTGCCAGAGAAGCCCCTCCCTGTACCTTCCCAGAAACCGCTAGCACCTGTGCTTAGCCCTTAAAGAATCCAAGGTCCTTATTCTACCTTTCCATGTAAAGAACTTACCTGTGGAAAACCCAAGGGAAACTCACTAACTGATGAGCTTAATTAAAAGGAACAAAAAGCTTCAGCCAAAGCCTCAAGGAGTAAAATTCCCATCACCAAATGTCTCTGATTTAAGAAAAGGGCGGTGGGGGGGGTGTCCTGTAATAGCCTGGATTCCCCCACACTTTCTGAGTATCTACACACAGCAAGTTCCCTGTAGGGCACAGCAAGTGCTGGCCAGAACTGAAAAGGCGTGCTCTGGTTCGTCCCTTCCAGAGGTCTGGGGAACTGACAAGGAACCAGGAGCCCCGTAGGTGCAGCCCGTCTTTCAGCACACAGTGGTCCAAGCCCAGCACTCGGCACTTGGTTGGGGGGAAGAACACTGAAAAAGCATGATGGAGAAAGTTTCCCTGGACTCAAACGTGGTATAGGATGTCAGGATTACGAGGGGACAGGAAAACTCCCTATCTCTCCAGACCACAAGTTCTCTCTGTGCCTGCTCTCTGAAACCACAATCATGCCATTCTAATCAAAAGCACACACTGCTCACACTAAAAAGGGAGAGAATCACCCTTGTGTCTAACTCAGTATTATCTACCATTCAACCGACTCACATGCGTTACTGGCTGTTGACAACTTCTCAGACATTGTGTTAGATCCTGAACATGAAAAGATGAACAAGAGAGCCACGTTTGTAGACTGATGAGCACTGGCCTGCCCTGGATGTCTGTAGACTGTGTAGAAGAACCAGACACTGCTTATTATCCTGTTGCTTAAGGAAACATGAACTTCCACTCTCCAGGCTAAGGTCCTTTCACCTTATTCTTGCCTTGATGTGACTGTATTTATTTACTGAATTTATCAAGCACCCACAGGACCCTGATCCAGGGCTCAGCACAGGTGAGACAAGAATAATAATATAATGCCCTCAAGGAGCTCAGGGTCTGTTAGAAAAGACAAGCAGATAAATCAGTGATTACAATCCAGTGTGATCATTTCTCCACTAGGGGTAGATAAAAGTGTTGAAAGAAGTATAACTTAGAGATTTTTACAGTAAATCTGAGTGTTCCATGGAAGGCTATGCAGAAAAGAAAACCTCTGCTACAAATCTTCAAGTTAGAGTACAAGGTAGCCAGCGGGAGCAGCAGAGGACCAACCAGTCAGTCTGGGAAGAGAAAAACACACGTGTTTACACAAACTGAGTTCTGGAAGCACAGGTCAATGTAAGTCTTTGAAGGGCACCTCCAGCCTCTGATACAAAGTATGGGATAGGGTACATTTCCACGTTTCTTTGACTATGATCCATAGTAAGAAATTCATTTTCATAACGGGCCAGTATGCACATGCACTACACATAAAGCATAAACCTAAGTTCCATAAAAACAGTGTTCCCCTTACCGTGTGACACGTACTCTGATGTTTTCTATCGCAACTGAATCTATTCTGAAAATGCAATGCTCATGACCAACTACACTGATCGCATGAAGTCTTAACCATAATTTGAAAAACCAACAACACTGTTAGAAAGAAAGGCTAGGGGAAAAAAAATATGGCTATAGTCACGTGAGAGATATTGAGAATCTGTACACCCCCCTCCCAAAAAAAAAGAATGAAGGAAGAAAGGGAAGGAGGGAAGGAGAGAAGAAGGAAGGAAGGAAGGAAGGAAGGAAAAAAGAAAAGAAAAACAGCAGTAAGGATATAGAGGAGGAGAGAGTCATCACACTTGACTAACCCTTATCTCACTGTCCGCCTTCCTATTAAGATTTGGGGAAGAGACACCTTGGTTTGGTTTGGTTTTAAATTCACCGCTCCTGAGCACCATGTGTAGGACTCAGTTAGCATTTATTGGGTCTTTGAAGTAATGACCACATTTGAATGCCAGATGTGAGAGTTACTTAGGAGATGAAATTAAGACTACACTCAAGGAACTGGATATAGGATGGAAGCCAAAATTATGAAAACAAATCAATTAGACACGTCTGGGTTTTGGAGTACCTTTAGAAAAAAACATAGATAAGTCTATCACTACCATATATGCTAGCTGGAAGTTAACATTTCTTTTTCAAATTTTCAGCTAACCAAAGAACCTCCAGATATTAATTCAGATCATTTTTTCCCTGTTATTCTGTATGGAGAAATCAGTAAAATTATAAGTAAATCCTCCATTTGATAAAAAAATTCTATAATTCTATCCAAATGCCTAACTGTAAAAGGGCTTTCTGTTCCTGGATCTTGAACCACTTGCCCTTGATCCCTGCTTTAGAAACAGGAAAACAGTGTGTTCGGTTTGGAGAAATATTCCATTCAAAGCCGGTGTTGCTCACGCATGTGGAGTGAGCAGTTACCTAGGCCTCCTGCGTGGGCGTCAATCAGTGAAGCTGCCACAGCTATTCCAGCAGGAAGGCCAAGGTCCTTCGCTGCCTCTGGTGTGAGCCCATTTCCAAGAGAAGCTCCAGGAGGCAGCACTTGGTTTCCTGCGTAGACAGGGGGAAAAACAAACATCTGTCAATTTGAAAAACACAAAAGCAAACATAAGGCTTTCTTCAGGGAACCTCTCCGCTCCCTCCCCTCTCTTCTGCCTTTCCTCAACATCATGAAGATAAAAACCATGCACCCACAAACAGTCCTTTTTGCTCATTTGGTGACTTAGGTGTATGTCCTTGGTACCTATGGGTTATTCTCTGTGGTACTTTATAAAATCAAGAGCTCCAAGGCACCTTTCAAACTGGAGAAAGATTCCATTCATGGGAAATTCCAAAAGATATAAACACAGCGGCCTCTTAAAGACTAGGTTAAAATGGTTAAACTGTTCCAAACGGGCTTCCTAACACAGCAGCAGCTCTACGAGCATACCCTACACACACGCACTCGTGCATACCCGGTCCCTGATGAACACAGATTCCTAAGGAAGTTGAGAACATTTACTTGTATAGTTGCTTCCTGTCAGAGGATAAGGGGGGGAATTATTCTGTTCCAATAAAAAAAAGTCTGGAAAGTTTTTCTCCATTGAAAATGAGAGCCCAGTCTAAACCTTGCAAACTTGACAAGGCTGCTACTTGCACAACCACAGAATACAATCTGAATGGTGTTCTTTGGGGTTGTGCAACGCCGCAACCCTGATATTTCAAGTGACCTTGAACTCCTGCAGTCAGTCAGGCTTTCAGTTAAGAATTTATTGATTGTCTTGCTTTGTGTGGGCACTATGGTGCTGTAAAAGGCAATCCTTGCCCCACACCTAGTTAGGGAGATGAGATCAGGACCCCAAGAGCCATGTAAGTCAGAAGAGAATGAAGAAACCCATCTGTTCTCAGGTGTTTAGAAGAGGCTGAGTCCTTCCCTTCCCCCTGCCAAGAAATGTAAACTAACTATTTCTGCACTGCATATGTGGGTCCACCCCCACCCATAGATGGACCCACATATAATGCTCAGAGCCCTCTGAGCGCCAAGATTCTAAGATTCTGAACAGGCGGTCAGCAGTCTGCTCAGCTACCACTTGTTAATTGTTCCATGGAGCTCCAGGGGTAGGCTGAGGTGTTTCAGGACTCCTGGAGGTGGAGGAGAGGGTGGGGGCTGAGGGAAGCAGAAGGTTGAGTGGCTGACCAACCTCCTCTAATTAGAAACAAAAACCCCCTCCACAACACCATTTTTATCCATTTTAGTTAATGAGCTTCTTCTATAATTGAATCTGAAAAAAGTCTAGCTAAGAAAAGCAAGCAGAAGACTGAAACCCCTACAGTGCGTTCTGTGGCTTCAGTGCCCAATATGGTAGTCACTCAGCACGTGAAGATGGAGCGCTTGAAATGTGGCTGGAATAATGCCAAGGACCTAAATTTTCCATTTAATGTCATTTTAATTCATTTCAATTTAAAAACTGATACTCAGGGGTGCCTGAGTGTCTCAGTCATTAAGCATCTGCCTTCAACTCAAGTCATGATCCCGGGGTCCTGGGATCGACCCCCGCATCGGGCTCTCTGCTCAGCGGGGAGCCTGCTTCTCCCTCTCCCACTTCCCCTGCTTGCGCTCCCTCTCTCGCTGTATCTCTCTTTCAAATGAATAAATAAAATCTTAAAAAAAAAAAAAGAAACGAAAACAAAAACATACTCAATTCAGTTACTGAAAAACTTTGAATTATGTTTGAAACCACACTGGTGTGCAAATCTACATTTTCAATGTTAACTGAAGAAACCTAAGTATTTACAATGAAAATTTAGTGTCAGAATTGGGATGTACCAAGTGGCAAATACGCATTAGGTGTCAAAGACTTCATACGGAAAAGTAGAGGAAAAATGAATGCAAAATGTCTCATTAATAGCTTTTACATCAAATATACACTGAAATGATGTTTTGGGTGTTTTCGGTTACATAAGATACATTGACATTAATTTTACCTATTGCTTTTTACTTTAATGTGGCTACTGAAAAGTTTTAAATTATGTATGTGGCTCATACCTAGGAGATAAAGTCAGGATGCTCCAGTGATGGGGTGGAGGAGACTATCACTGTCTGCACTGCACAGATGCATGGGGAAAGTCAGTTTATACAGGGAAAGTAAATTCCCCACAGCCAAATGGCGTAAGTGTTGGAGCACAGCCCACGGATTCCATTCTGATGGGCACAAACCTGCACTCTCATTCATTAAATTACACAACAGTGTATGTATTTTTTTAAAAAATTTAGGTGAATGAAGAAAACAAGTGAAGTTCTTTTACATTTTTAAAGATCTTATTTAGAGCGCTAGAACATGAGGGTGGGGGGAGGGGCAGAGGGAGAGAGAGAGAATTTCAAGTGGACTCCCCATGGGTGGGGCTCGATCCCAAGACCCTGAGATCAGGATCCCAGCCAAAATCAAGAGTCTGGATGCTCAACAGACTGAACCACCCGGGAGCCCCAAAAGAAGTACTTTTGGAACGAACATTATGTTTAAAAAGTAGCACCGTTTGGAAATCATGCTCACTACCTTCAGAGTTTTTTTAAAGGGTTAATTTTCATAGGAAGGTAAAAAGCTTACACTTTCATCCCCGAGTTCACAAACATAATGGGTATAATTTTCATTAAAAAGGGGTGCCTGGGTGGTTCAGTGGGTTGAGCCGCTGCCTTCAGCTCAGGTCATGATCTCAGGGTCATCGGATCGAGCCCCGCATCGGGCTCTCTGCTCAGTGGGGAGCCTGCTTCTCTCTCTGCCTCTGCCTGCCTCTCTGCCTGCTTGAGATCTCTGTCTCTGTCTCTCTCTCTCTCTGTCAAATAAATAAATAAATAAATTCTTAAAAAAAAAAAAAAAAAAAAGAAGATTCTGGAGAGAAGGATTAGCAAGATGGTGTATGCTGGGAAGACTTCCGGGCAGTAGTTTAGAAAGGCTTCCGGAGTTTAGAAAGGCTTCTGGAGGACCACAGGTAGATTCCTCAGCACAGGCAGCATCTGGAGCAGAAGTCAAGAAAACAAAGGAGACGGCCAAACGAGCTGGGTGCGGAGGAAGAGGAGCTGGGCGTGGAAGGGTAGATGAGGCTGGAGTTGGAAGTGGGGATGGGGCCCGCACTGCCTACAGACGGAGGGGTCTGACCTCCATGATGAAGACCATCGTGAGCCTCTGGAGAAGCATTCAGGTTGGGGCGTGAGGTGCTGGGATTTGTGCACTTTCCCAGATATCTCTGGGACCACGCGCAGCAGGAGACAGACAAGGTCAGGGAGAACACTGCTGAAGCCATTTCGGTAAGAGAAAAGATGAGGACCTGCATCGAGGAATGGACGAGAGAGATGCAGAAATAGGCAACAGGAGAGATTTTGTGAAGTAGGCTGTGACAGGCCATGGCAGTCACCTGCATATGTGGAGTAGGAGAGCTACAGAGATGCCAGACTTGCGGCCCAGGAATGGGAGAAAAATCAGCAGACGGCTGCTAGCTGCCAGCTCCTTTGAGCCGCTGTTCCAAGGTGACCCCTTTCCCAGGGCAGCCACACCTGATGACTTAGCAAACTGGGAGGAGAAGGCCTCTGATGGGCACCACTCACTCCAGAGCACTCTGCTGGGCTGGCCAAGGGGCGTGGGACTGTATTATAGCTCTAATCCTCCCTCCACCCAAGCCCCCTCTCTCTCCCTTCCAATCACAGGGGGCAGCCCCTAATAACCACCTTGTACCCCCAAATCTGTCTCAGCATCTGCTGCCAGAGAAGCCAATTTAGGGCAGTCAGCCAGGCCTTCTCCTCGGGCCAGTGGTCCCGGAATGAAAATAAACATGCACAAAAATTTACATCCTCCTTTGAACTGGAACCGCGGCCTTCAGGAACAGTCTATCTGGACTAAAAAGCAGGAAGAAGCTTTGTTGATTTCGAGACCAGAAAGAAACAGCTTGGCGTAAGAGAAGATGGTAGAAAAGGAAGGACTCTCTGAGAAATCACCCCATCAGATCATGCTTTAAGTTTATCATCCAGGGTGCATCTGAGGGACTATAGGGGCTGTCAGAAGCAAGCTTTAGTATGCCTTGACAACTTTCCTGGAAATAATCCCCCTTTCGGCTCTTCCTTGACCATGAAATTAAGTTAATCACAGCATCCACTTCCCAGACGTGATCAAGAGCTCACAGCCTCAGCACCGGCTGTCTCCTAGCCTTTGTTCGCCTGTTCATCCATGCATCAGTGGTGGCCCCTGTGAATTTCCGCCCACCTGTGGGAACACTGACGTGCTAGGGCGAAATGAAAGAGGTTCACACAGGGCTCTGGGTAAACCAAGGCTCTCGGCCTCTCATCAAGGGCTCGGCAGGTGGAATATACATGGTATTCCCAGAGCACAGAGGAGGGGCAGTGCGTTGGCCCAGGGGAAGGCAGGAAATCCAGAGGAAGGTGACATATGAGCCTCATCTGGTAAGACAGGTGGCAGATAGCTGGTTTCAGAGCTAGAAAGCTCAGGGGAAATGGATGCCATTAGAGCAAAAAGCAGTTCGCTGTAGGGAGCCCTGAGGGGGACAGAGGGTTTGAGGCGTTCAGTATGTTGGCAAAAGGGGCACCAGGGAGGAGCAGAGAAGTATGGGTCTCCAGAAGGGGAAGGAGCCCCAACTACGACAGCGAGGCCCTGCCGGCCAACAGCTTTGAGTACCAAGATTTGTTTTTTAAGAAGATAAACCTGCAGTGGAGAAAGGCTAGAACAGGAAACAGTCTGTATCTGTGAAACTATCGAACCAACTGAAATGCAGGCTGTAAAACATGATGCAGAGTATGACTTCATCTTAAGAACAACAACAAAGGGGGTGGATGGGCTAGTTGTAAAAATTCATTACTAAGGGAAAAAGAAAAGAAAATTGTTTCTGGATGAAGAAATTATAACTATTTTTTTTCTTTTTACCAACCTTGTAATTTCTAAAACTCTTCTACCTTGAACACACATTCCTTGTGTACATTTTTTAAAGGTGTTTCCCCCACAAATCAGGGTAAATAAATCAGGGCACTCGTATCCAGAAAAATCCTACACAGCCATTAAAATGAATGAGGAAGAATTAAGGTATGAACTTGGAAGAAAGTTCAAGATAAATTTGGTGAAGCCTTCAAGACACAGAAGAGTGCTCAGAGTGTGATCCCATTTGTGAATTTTGTTAAAGTAGACCAAAACGCAAGCATGTCTACTTCCAGAAAAGTCCTAGAAAAGTATGCAGAATATTATTACAGCAGGGACTGGGGCCCAGGGTTGGGCACTTTCCATAAGATTGGTGCTTCCTTTCTACCATGACCTTGTATTTCCTTTGTGATCAAAACTTTAGCTTAAGTTAAAATAAAAGCAAAATGAATTTAAGGAGTACCCTTGGCACATTTTCCAAACCCTACTCATCAGCCTGAAGGCAGGAGAGGTCCAAGGACAGGTCACATCTTTTCCCGATTTGGCTGGCTTCTGTCCCTATCAACACACACTCACATTGGGGTATAAAAAAGTAATCACTCTGAGGGTTTGTGGGCTCATGTCCACTGAATTCCTATTCAGACGGGCAGATGCAGTGGGAGCGGTCAAGAGCTGGGGCCTACAATTATCTGGTGGTTGAAGTCCCTCTCCACAGGCGGGGGCTACTATTACACCAAATTTTTCCCTACCAGTTTTTCAATTATCTATGACTAATGAGCACTTTGGGAACAGTTTCAGACACACACATAATCCTCCTTCCTGACGTCAGCAGCAGCAATTAATGACTGTGTGGATTGCTGGGAGACAGAAAATGCATTATAATGGTCAACAGAAATGTTACCCTCTCCAGGAAGAGGGAGATGGGGGAGGGGCATCGTATTAACTGGAAGGTTCAGTGTTCTTTTGTATCCCTACGCACAGGAGATGAAACCCAGGGTAAAAGTTGGTTCATGTCGTTGGAAATGTCAGAGAGAGGTTTGGGCACTGGTGGCATGCAACCCTGGTTCTCCTGCACTTGACACCAGGGCGCTGGTCCCTGTTCGGCTTTGCCAAGGTCAACAGGCCAACCAGACTGGCTGGGACAGTGCTGTCACCTGGCCCTGCCAGCAGGTGAGGCTGTCCGAGTGTTTTGGGACTGAAGCCACTTTCAATCTGGTTTAGGAAGGGAGCAAAAGATACAAATGTAGTAATCCAAAGCAGCACCTGCATCCCACTGTTTACAGCAGCAATGTCCACAATAGCTAAACTATGGGAAGAGCCTAGATGTCCATCGACAGATGAATGGATAAAGAAGATGTCTCACACACACACACACACACACACACACAGGACTATTATGCAGACATTAAAAAAGGTGAAATCTTGCCATTTGCAATGACATGGATAGAACTAGATGGTTTTATGCTAAGCGATATAAGCCAATCAGAGAAAGACAATTATCATATGATCTCACTGATACGTGGAATTTGAGAAACAAGGGAGAGGATCATGGCGAAGAGAGGGGGAAAAAATGAAACAAGACGAAACCAGAGGGGCACCTGGGTGGCTCAGTGGGTTAAAGCCTCTGCCTTCGGCTTAGGTCATGATTCTAGGGTCCTGGGATAGAGCCCCGAATCGGGCTCTCTGCTCAGCGGGGAGCCTGCTTCCTCCTCTCTCTCTGCCTGCCTCTCTGCCTGCTTGTGATCTCTGTCTGTCAAATAAAAAAAAATTATATTAAAAAAAAAAAAGACAAAACCAGAGAGGGAGACAAACCATAAGAGACTCTTAATCTCAGGAAACAAACTGAGGGGTGCTGGGGGTGGGAGGGTGGGATGGGTTGGCTGGGTGATGGACATTGGGGAGGGTATGTGCTATGGTGAGCCCTGTGGATTGTGTAAGCCTGATGAATCACAGACCTGTACCTGTGAAACAAATAATACATTATATGTTAATTAAAAAAAAACAGGAGCGAGGGAACAGAAACAGGATTGTACTCTTACACTGTCCAACACTAGGCTGGAGTTATCTTAAGTTATGTTAATACATGGCAGTGTACGTAAGGTTGCCATTTCATGCAGCCACCCTCTGGGCTGGGGTGATGTCACAGGTGGTTACGACCCAGTCTGACTCTGGTTGAGCTCCAGCCTTTGGGGAGATATGAACGCTCACCAAACAAGACAAAATAGCATCATGTGCGTATGGCAGGCAGTAGACTGGCTACTGATACTTTAAAAGAACGGACAAGATTAGGGGCTTGACCCATACTCAGTACCTAAATTCCTCTGTAGAGATCTCCATTTGGGTGGGTTAGATCAGGGAGCCTTCTGGAACCACAACTAATAGAAGACTGAAGGACATTCTGGTAATTCTTGCTCTGGAATAGGAGTCACACACATCCACAACTATTCACTCAATCAGGGAAAGTCACAAACAACTCAAATCTGATATGCTCCACCACCTGTTGAAAGACAACTCCTGAAACGTTAATTTGTCCATTGCCCTTCATTTGCCTTCTAAAAACGACCTCATTTTAACTAGAAACTAAATTACTTTCAATTATTAACTAAATGTAAAACTTTCTGATGATAGTTTCATCATTCACTATTTATTGCAGAAGTGTTTACTGAGTACCTACTATGTGTCAGGCATTGATGTGATGCAGAAAAGGCGTTAAGGAACTTCTCCATCTGAGAAGTTCCCCGCCCTCAAAGGGCTTACTTTTAGTAGACATAGGATTCTCATCCAACAGCTCTTCTGAATTACATATGTAAATAATTTTATCTTCTAAGCTCTTCCATAGTGTGGAATAGTGTCACAAATCTTTGTATCTCTTGTCTTATATTTTGACCTACAGGTGGTATTTAATAAGCATATCACACAGTTTAAATCAAATTTTGAATGACTGTTACACTATGTTTTGTTTTTTCCCCATGCTTCTCTCTTCCTCTCTCTCCTGCTAAACACAGAATTACTCAAAGATGGTTTTATTTCTCACTGCATTCAGGTCCCCTCCCCTCCAGGACACAGCAGTGTCTAGAACAGTTCTCAGTAATATCCATTCAACTGAATTTATAGCTTTCTTAAAAAGAGAAGGCCACAGACATAGATCAATCAACTTAGATAAAAATGTTAAACACACACACACACACACACAACGATCCTGCACATCAGCTAGGAGAGTAAAGAGAAAGGGAATGTTTCCTAACATAATCCCACCAGTAACACATCCTCACCTCTCAAACTCAGAGACAATGTAAGGTATCAAGATCCAGGGGTATGCTTAGAAAATGGGGACCAGCAGGCTCACATCTCTCACCAAGCACCCAGATGCGATGGTGCCGAGACATTGTGTACATCACCATTTAGTGGAACAGTGGCTCTCAAATTCTCCTTGCCTGGTCAAGTCTGTTCAGGGAGTGGATGGTGGTGATCCTACAGGTGAAAAGCCACAGGTCTCATTGCCAGGTGGGTCTGAGGAAGGCAGGATGGACACCAGGCCAGGTGTCTGGACTTGTTCTGACAGGCCACTGCTAATTATTATACAGGTCGGTGAGGCAAGGAGAGGTGCACACAACTTGTATTTTAGGAAGATAAATATCACAATGATAATAATGCCTGTTGACCAAAACCTACAGGCTTTCTGGTCATGTTTCTGGCATTTTTCAGCTGCTCTCACCTTTCATGCTAGCAACAGACCTCTGAGGCTGTATTAGAATCACTGCCTTGCAGCTGTAGAAACAAAAGCACAGAAGCGGTTATGTAATTTGTCCAGTCACCTGTCTGATGAGGGGCACAGTCAGGCTTCCGATCCAGGATTCTCAGATTCCAGAGTGGAGGATCTCCCTACTAGATCATGCAGATTAGAAGGGGCTGATAGTGGAGTCAGGAAGAATAATCCCAAGTGTTTTGTTGAGTCATGAGCAGAAAAGGAAGGTAGTTTCATTTGCAGAGGCTCTCCCGGTGGCTCATGTCCAGGAACAAACCCCCAGGAGCCATGAAATCCCAGCATCCTCAAATCTCCTAGCTCCTTCCTTTACTCCCTTATGCAGGTTCCAAAAACAGAGACCCTGGACTTTGAATGGCCCGTCGTGACCACTGACCTCAGCATCTTCTTTCTGCAGTAGAGAAAACCAAAGTCAGAGAGGGAGGTGGCCTCTCTGTGGCCACCCTGCTGGGGGGGCAGAGTCTTGACTGAAGACTGGGCCCCACTTTTCCACACCTCCTGCTGTGGCAATACTAGCTTGTACCCACCCCCAGCTGAGGCAAGGAGCTCACCGGAGCCAGGACTCAAAGTCACAGGGCAGACAAGAGGGTTGGCAGAAATCCAGCGGATTCCAGCGGTGTAGGCTGCCGATTCTCAACTATTCAGAGCTTACAGTGCAGGCTTTTCAGCTTGAAATCATCCACTTTGACACCCACAGTGACCTAATTCTCTAGATAATTGCCAATGCCCTAGTTTGCTCTCACCTAGCCTAAGGCCACCTCCAAAAGCCTTTCCTGGGTAGATCATAATTAATCACTTTTTTCCTCTATAACCCCACAGCATGTTTCTTGGAATTACATCACTCTGTTCTACATAATGACTTTTTCCCTTGCGCCTCGCTCTTCGGTGTTAGACGATAACCACCTTGAGGGTATCGCTCTGTTCACAGGAGTCTTTACAGGAGGCACGCGGTTTAGCAATTCCCGTCCGGAGGGGGGAGGCTTTGTGATGGTGGGTGAGTGACTTCCTTTCTTTGCTCCTGTTTCTTCGCCTGTAAGATGGCTACAGTATCGCTATTACATCATGTGAGAATCAAGCAAGGTCGTACTGATAAGGCACTTTGGATGCTGTCATGTGGCAAATGCTCAGTTAATAGGAGATACTCTGGTGGTTACAGCAAAAGTTCTGTGTTCCTGGTCTACGTGGTATCGCCTGGCATAGAACGGTCACTCGGTTCATTCGGGCTGAGTTTATAATGCTTGAGAAGAATCCTTGATGCTACAGCACGTGGAGATGTATATGCTTTGGGGGTCATGAGAGCAGACCACGGAGACTGTGAAAGCTGTTAAAATATTCACAGTGATGGAATTCAGTCTTCCAACACATAAAGTGTCCCCCTGTAGTCATAGCTCCATGGCATGTCTCCAGAGCGAAATGTTTTAAAAGTGCAGAAGGTGTTCTCTTTGGAGTTATTTTAAGGACTAAATGCTTGCTCCACAAGGAAAAATTATTATTTTGTCAGCAAAAGTCCTGACTGTTAAGATGACCCATGTTTTCAAGACCCAGGCCAACAGTTCAATCAGACAGTTCCCCTGCTTTGAGGGAAAGGCAAATTTGGGAAACAAAAATATTTTAGCTATCATTGTGCTTAAGATACTGCCGGGTTGAAAGCAGTAGTCTTCACGGTTTTGGTTGTTTTTGTTTGTTTGCTTTTGGTTTTGTTTTGTTTTGTTTTTTTCTGGAATCTACTAAAGAAGTCACATAAAGAAAACTGGGACTCACACAGGCACCTTCGTTTTTACTTTAGTTCCAAAGAGCCATTAAACACAAACATTAGTCCTGGGAGGCTCAGTACGTTAAATGTCTGACTCTCGATTTCGGCTCAGGTCACGATCTCAGGGTGATGGGAAAGAGCTCGGCTTAGGGCTCCGTGCTCGGTGGCAAGTCTGCTTGAGATTCTCCCTTTCTTCCTCCCCGTCCCCTTTGCTAGTGCTCTCTCTCTCTCAAATAATCTTAAAAAAAACAAAATCCCCCCCAAAAAACCAAACATTAGAATCAGGATCATTTCATAGAATGTTTTATCACTAAAAAGATAGGAAGGAGATGATCTCAAAATAAAGAACATTTTAAAAAATTAAGTACAATTTCCTTTTATGACCTAATTTTCTCATCCTAGCACACATCCCTTTGTCAGGGGCCAGCGTTGGGTCTCTAGTCTAGACTACTGTTTGCAAACTGCTAGATTACAGAATACTAACAACCTCCTAACAAGGGGCTCAATCTACAGGATACTGAACCGCATGCTCTCATGTGGAAAAAGTCAGTGGGTCCGGTGTTCACCACACAACACCAAACATCTGGTGATTTGAAGACATCTGGGGCTTTTTTATCATGTAGACCAAACATGATTCAGGTAATTGACCAAATTTTTCACTTCCCAACCAGATGTCTTACTTTCATATAAATGAAGCCAATCTTGTACTTTCATGTGCAAATAAGCTAGACAGAAATTCACCCCTGGAGGGCAGAATTAATTGCTCATTCTCAGTGAATACTAAATTACATATTATTTTTTTCCCATGATTCTACCTTTGAAAAAGGTTTTCCACTCTTGCTTCAAAAGCATATATTTCATCTTAGAAACATTCTGTCTTTTAAAATGTTTGTTCCTCTTTGTGTCTTTTACAGCAAGGCAGTGTGCTATAATGAAAAGAGTGTGGTCTTAGGAGTCTGAATGAATTGGGTTCTAATTCTATGCACACCGCCCTACCCCCAATCTTTTAAGGGCCTTGGAAATAGTTACTTAAACTCTCTGAGTTCAGTTTGTTTTGCAGTTATAAATCATTAAACCCATCTCTAAGGGACACCATGAAGATTTAAGACCATTCTTTCATTCTTGTGATACGCATCAGGCACTCATTCTACGTGCCTGTCGCTCAGAGACAAACAGAGAGCCACCAAGCTGTCCTCTGCGAACTGTCAAGACACAGGCAGGTGCTCCAAAGGGTGTGCTAGAAAAGTCACGCTTCCCTATGCTGAATGGCAACATACTGTCCAACAAAGGCAACACTTTTATTTAGGATTTTTAATAAAAGTATAAGCAGCTTCAACCACGGATCATTTTTAAAGGAAGTATCCAATTAATAAAAAGGAAGGACCTGTCTGAAACCTTTCCTCTTCTTGTACTGTTTTCAAAGACAGACTGGGATTTGCTCTCATGGTATTTGTTTAAAGAATTCATGTGGTTATCAATGACCCTCCACCTTCTATGCCGTTGTCCTGACAACCAACCATTTACTAGACAGAATATGGAAAGCAGACGACAATGTATCCCTTCAGTCTGGTTTAGTAGGTAAAACTCAACAGTACAGAGACAATATTCAAAAGACCAAGGTCTTTGTGCATAAGATCCTTCAAGGGGAAATAAATACATAGATATGAACTTAACAAAGGAGACAGCACTGCATAAAGAACTCAACAAGGCGAGGAGAGGCTGCCATGTGGGACCTCACTTCTGGCTTAAGAGCCCTTTGTGGTTCAGTAGCCAGGCTACAATAAACACAGCACAGAAAGACAAAGGGCTAAGTTTGTTGTTGCTATTGTGTTTATCTTGAGATGTTAGATTCTTTTATCACCAACGCCCAGAAACATCTCAAATATATGAAGAAATGAAATGCGACTATGGTTTTTAAACTTTCTTCCAATGACCAGAGTTTTTTGTTTTTTTTCCCCCAAAAGGAATCTCTCACAGAATCCTAGCCTACAAATCTGATCTAGTTCAAGGAAAGAAGGAAATGTCCAAGAGCAATGTGCCTTAGCACTGACGCTTGAGGAACACAGATATAAGGGGCTGAGCAACAGAGGTTTGAATCTAGAATTTAATCTATGGTAGAGACTGCCAATCCGGACACATGAAAGAGGAGAGGAATGGGAGTCTGGAGCTATGATACTAAGCCTCTTCTCTCAGGCTTTCCTGTAACACAGGAGCTGAAGAAAGGGAAAGTGTCCACTATTTAATCAGAGAGACCGTGACCTCACCCTAGGTGAAGGAGGACCTTGGCACTGCAGCATCCAAAGAAAGGAGTGGAATTTGCCAGTTTGGCATTTAGCCAAAATGTTAGAGTACAATCCCTGAAGCCCTCACCCACACGGCCATGCGAATTCAGCAGGGGAATATTCCAAAAATGATGCTCTCACTTAATGTCATTTAAATCTCCAACTATGTCATCCGGTGTGTATGTTGTGCACTGGGGGAGGCTCATGCAGATTGTGGGGACAGCGCTCCAGTGCTAAGACTCAAGCTTCAAGCTTCGTCAATGAAATAGAATCTGATTTCTCCAGTTTTTGAGTTTCTCATTCTTCGGACACAAGACTCATGAGAATGAAGGACCTTAGGCAAAATGGAAAAGGAAGGCTGGCCCAAAGCCCAGAAGTGTCCCCAGCCATCAAATCCTTTCACAGTGGCCCCAGTGGCCGCTTCTAGAGGGAGCACTGAGGGCAGAGGGAGGGCGATCCAAGCTCCAAGAGGCTTCAGTGGATGGAGCTGAGAGGAGAGACCGATAAACCATGCAGGACTTCACCCTCTGGCACTGTCTCCAGGGAAACACTTAGGGATTGTACAGCCTCTGGAAGGTGAAAAAGGGTGGACATCCATGGAAAGGGGCATCCAAGAGGCCAGTCCACTGGGCCCTTGTCTCTATGATCATAACTGATTTTTTTAAAGACAAAAATCAAGATCACAAAGCTATTACTCAATGTGTTTTTCCTTCAGTTTACAAAGACAATACAGCTTCATTACAGATCAAACAGTACAAAAAAAACAAAAACAAAAAACAGGAGAAAAGACCCTCCCCTTAATTTCCCTCCTCCCAGAGATAACTACCACTGAAATGTTAGAAACTATTTAAGACCACCATGCCAAAATATAAAGATACACACATATTTAATTATAAATAAAAGGGATAATATAAGTATGCAATTTTATATTCCGCCTTTTGAAGTCAATAGTATGTCACAGACACCTTTACTCACCAATAAGTATAGTACATTCTTCTTGAAAATATATCATGTTCTGTAATTTGAAGGTACCATATTATTTAACCAATCCCTTAGTACTAGACACTTAGTATATTTCTGTCAAATTAAAAACACATACAGACTTAGTAACAAGTGGCTTAGTAAGGATTACTATAAGGAGGTAGAGGGGCTTTGCAGTTAGGGAGAGGAATTATTGTGATACAGAGAATGTTGGGACCAAAGATCTGCAAGTGTCTCAAAAGTTAGACAAACGGGTCTTTCTTTTACATAGTGGAATAAATAAGGTAAAAAAAAGTGTAGGGAAACGGAGTAAAAGAGTGGTGTGCTGGAAAGTAGACCAGAGAGTGTTTTATTCTGAGGTCAGTATATTATGAGGGAGGGACCTGTGATAGTTAATTTTATCTATCACCTTGTCTGGAAGTTTGGATCTGTAAGTTACAATTTTATCCCAGATATTTTGGTCAAACATTATTATGGATGTTTCTGTAAGGGTGTTTTAGATGAGATTAATATTTAAATCAATAGACTGAGTAAAGCAGATTGCACTCTGCAATGTGGGTGAGCCTCATCTAATCAGTTGAAGGCCCAAGTAAAACAAAAAGGTTGACACCCCTCCCCAGTCTAGGTCTCCTCGGTAAGAGAAAATCCTTTCAGCAGTTGCATTCACCTTCTTCTTCCCCATCCTCCTCCTCCTCCTTCAAGATTTATTTATTTATTTGACACAGAGACACAGAGAGAGGAAGTATGCATGGCAGGAGGGCAGAGGAAGAGGGAGAGAGAATCCTAAGCAGACACCACAGGCAGCCTGACGCCAGGCCTGCTCTTACAACTGAGATCACAACCTGAGCTAAACCAAGAGTTGGATGCTTAACCAACTCAAGCACCCCATGCCTGACAATCTTCAGTTTGGTACATGGGCTTTATCCTGCCTTGTGATTTGAACTGAAACATCAGCTCTTCCTGGGTCTCTAGCTTGCCAACTCACCCTAGAGATCTTGAAGCTTGCCAGCCTCCACAATCTTATGAGCCAATTCACTGTACTGTACAAGTGCACACAATATGTGCATGAATGCACAAGTGTACACACACACACACACACACACACACACACACACACACTTGCTGTTTCTCTGGAGAGCCCTGACTGGAGCAGGACTCTTAAGGAGGACTATACCCTAGCCCAGGGTGAGGATGGGGCAAAGTTCAGGGCCCTGGCGGAAGGACAGAATTGTAACCAATGTTTGGTTAACAAGCATTTTGTTCCAACTGATCAGTGAGGCCCGGCAGGTCAGCTAATCATTCATAAGACAGAGAATGGGAATTTAGAGGGTCTGTGTCTGGTCTTGTCCTAAGTAAAACAAGGGAGGCATCGAGAAATTTTATCAAAGTCAAATGGTTAAGAGTAATTCTTTGCTGTAGGCCATCTCCTGGAGCACACAGCATGGTGGGATTTATTAATTTTCACGGTTTTCTAGGAGCACAGGACTCAGGGAAAATCCAACACGGTCATTTAATTATTCTTATTATAAATAATACTGTAAAGAACATCATTGAACATGCATGCTTGCCACACGGCATCACGGCCTTTTTGAGGAACTTAGGAATGGCACGTCTGTTACCCTTCACCTAAGAGGAGAAACAATAAATAAACAGGTGCCCGATCTCCTCCAGCAATCCTCGAGGAACGAGGAAAACACGGCAAAGTATGAATGGTTTTCTCTAGCCTGAAAGATCAAATCCGAAGCAACCTGAATCCTTCCTTTGATGGATGCTCTCCCAGTTTCCTTGCTCAGTGTGATAGACTAGAACTAGCCCAAACGTTGAATTCAGGCACGCTCAGGTTCAAATCCACGCCAACATTTACCAGCCTAAACCTTTGGGTTATGTAACTGCTCTATTTCTCCTTGTCTAAGATGGGAAGAATAGTATATAAAAGGAATGCTAGAAAATGAATGACATGATGGGCATGAGAGCCCAGCACACCATATGCTCGTTAACTGATTTTCCATAAATATTTTACTTTCCTCTCCCCACACACACCCCCCCCCCACACACACACAGAGGACCTTATATAGAGGACATCATGAAACTAGGGAAGGGGACCATTTTGTACTAAGTGCCAACTATGATCCACGCAAGGTATGACACCCTCCTTTACAGCTCTTATCTCACAGAATCTCATTAATCCTGTGAGGGAAGGGTGGCCATCCCCATCCTGAACACAAGACAGACCTGTAACTTGTCTGAATCCCACCTTCCAGGAAACATCAGGACTGGACATAAGATAATAGCTGCTCTGGTTAGAGAGCCCATTTCTTCTCTGTCAGCCAAACGAGGAAAAACACTGCCCTTCCAAGGCCCAGGCTATAAGAGTTCTTAGTTCTACCCATTCCTTCTGGGAAAACTACCCTCTCCTAAACACAGCACTTGCAAATTCCCTCACTAAGGTTCTGCTTGGTAACCTCCAGCCTCCCTCTGCAACGCAAGACTGGTACTGCTTTCCCCTGGGGCCTAGAATCAGTGACCCAGGCCACCGACCAGCTGACTATCCAGCAGATGCTCCAGGATCCCGCTGTCTTCCCCGCCCCTTGCGGTTCCTCTTGGGAACAATGCAGGAGCCTGCAAAAAGGCCGGCAGAAACAAGCTCCATCAGGCCTAAATAATTCACAAAATGAATGCAGAGCCCAGCTAGCTCCCACAGTGCAGATAACCTCCTGCATTAAAGACGCAAAGTGAAGCCTCTGGGTTTTCACAATTCCTACCCCGCAGTGAGTAGGAAGGGAACAGACGAAGACAGAACCGTTACTGATGGAGCCCCTGGGCGGGCAGCCATTGGCATCTCCATGTCTCAGCAGAGGGAACTGGAGTTCGGAGACTTGCTAAGCACTGAGGTTGGGAACTGATCCCAGCTGCCTGACTCCAAATCCTACTCTAGGGCATCGCCCTTCCTATTTCTTAACTTAAACGTTTGGTCAAAACCAAATAAAACCTCAAGGGCTTAAAAAAGAAAAGGAAGAATGAAAAAAAGGCATGAGCACTCTTGCTGCTAACTCTTCAGTTCTTATCCCCTGTCCAGTTCCCTTGGTTCTCACCTGCTGCATTAGGCCAGCTTATCAAAGTGGGTTCCCCAACAGGCAGTGTGTACAGCATCTGGGAGCTTGTCGGGAAAGCACGGGGCAGGCTAGACCCACGGAGGCAGTTTTGATGAGAACCCCTGTACTATCACTGGGACCATCCCCGACTTCTGGTCAATGGTTATGAAGGGAAACGCTAGAATCTTTATTTTTAAAAACTCCCTGGTGATCCTGATGCCCAAGGAAATGGAAGCACAGACTCCTACCAAAAGATTATAATTAGCCCATTTAAGGGTGTTCTGTGCTAAATGTACCAACTTTCCAACTGCCCCTGAGGTGAAAGTCATGGCTTCTTTTCTAACCAGCTGAATGACCTTGGGCACGTTCTCCTCCTTTGTAAAGCAGAGTTCATAAACACATACTTCAGAGTGTGAAAATGAAAACGATAACATAAAATCCTTGTTATCGTGTCTGGTATGCAATAGACGGTAAATCAAGTGCGGGCGATTTTTATTAATCACCTGTAAGAAGGAAGCAAAAATAACCCACGTAAAAAACAAAATAAAACAAAACAAAACCTCCATTATAATCTATATTATAACAAACAGAATGGATTGGCTGCACAGGAGGGAGACCTTTGGCATCTGTGAGCCTTTCCAGTTCGCTTGGGTCCTGCCAGGCATGGGACTCTCTCTCGCAGGGAAATGCGACATCCTCTAATTATGCTGCCTTGCACAAATCAGATGTAGAAATGAACCTGGAAGGATGTGGAAGGGAAAACGCAGTGCAGCGTGAGAGCATTCAGATCACAATGTGAAGACAGAAACAGCAGTGCCGACAGAGCTGGAGGTATGAACAGGAAACCCACACTTCCGGGAGGGCTGAGCCATCTGACGCACGGGACAAAGGTGCACAGCAAGGGGCTTGCTGTCTGGCTTTCCCAAGACTTAGCTGCACAGCATGTGCAAGTCACAGGAGGAGAAAGGTGCAGAAAGGGGACTGGCGACGCGCAGACAGGCAGACTGTGGCAACAGAGGACGGCTGAAATCGGCATTCAGACTCAAATCCAGATGAGGTAGATGCATTCTATTCTGTCTCCATTTTAAAACAACTATTCCCCCAAGGCGTGAAAGTAACAGACTTTTCCTCTTCCTCTTAAAATCTGTAAATCTATCTTCCCAGGATAATCATGTGGTTTTTTTTGGGGGGGGGGGGTGGTCTCCACGTCTGCTCTGGCTGAGCTTTCTCCATGGAATACCTTCCCTGCCTCTTCACATGCCTAACCTCTATTCACTCCTCAGAAAGCAACTCAGCGGTCACCTTCTCCAGGAAGGCCACCCTGAGTCCCTGCCCCTTCAGCACCTGAACTGAGCTAGACCCCTTCTCAGGACAGCTGCCACACCCAGCACATAAACCATATAAACGAGTTCAAAAAGCTGCTGTTATTTGAAAGCTGATCTCAGTGCAAGTTAAGTTCGGGAAATGCCAAGCTGCACTGAGACAGGTTTCTATACCGCAACGATTCTCAGACACTTTAATATGCTGGTGTGTGTTGAGAATCTCTAAGGAGGTATGAAATATGAAGCCCCAATATGATTTGATCATATCATTTAATATGATATGATCATTTGATGATATCATTTGAAATTTTTTTTTTTTCCCTGAAAACCATCTGTAGTTCCAGGGTGCACATTATAGGCTATCCTGCTATCTTTTACTGACACCGTCTGCTTTCATGCTTCCCAGACTGTTAACTTCCTTGGGAGCCACAGTATCTGTTCAACAGAGCGCTTCTGGTATCTCCATAAGCACCTGCTATCGGTAGACACTTGCTGAAAGCCAACTGCATGTTACCAAGCTAACATCACATTTCCCTCTTCAAAACTCTACAGTGGCTTTCTCTTATTACCCCTTCGGATGCCTTACTCCAATGCTCACGGGGCTCTACATTTTCAAAATCTCTTACCCCATCTCTTGCCATTCCCCTTTTGGACTGCATTCTACAAAACTGGCCTTTTTTTCGTCCTCAAACATACCCACCTTCTCTTCCCCGCTGGGACTTTGCACGTGCTGTTGTTTTGTTGTTTGCCAAGAACACTGCTGCCCCCATGGTCACATTGCTGAAACCATCTCCATGACGAGGCTTCAACCCAAAAGTCTTCCCCACATTTCAGCCAGCATCTTATTTCCATCATAATACACATCAATAGTGGCCTACTGACATATGTTCAAGATCATGTTTCCGTGATGTTCCCTTGTGTGTTCTCAGTCGGAAGTCAAGCCAGGGATGAGCCTTGGGGCAAAGGGACTGGCGATGGGGAAAGGAGAGAAGACCATTTGGAGGTGATGATGAGCCGAGGTGGCCCAAAGTTCTGTAGGCCCTTAGAGGTATCAGGTATCTCTGAATAATTATGTTTCGAGGGTTTCTATAGCATTAGAGCGCACAAGACCAGGCAGGTTTCTCTCCACCCTAGGCTTAACTGAGTGCCCCTGCTGCTACAGATGTTAGCACTGAGGGACCGAGAAAAGAGGTTCAGTGAATCTTCTTGAAGGCAAGAGAGTAGGAAGCCATAACAACGTCTGGAATGGACCTACTCCCAAACTGGGCCAGGATGCTGGAGCCACAGCAACTAACGAGGGGGACATCGCCCCTGCCCTCATGGTATGTATAAACTAGCAGGAATATTAAGCCCATAATTACAAACAATCCATGAAAATTTCCAATGTAATGAGCATTATAAAAGGAAGTGCAAAAGACCTGTAGTTTGCACAGACATGATACTCAACTCAACTCAAATGTATGCAGGATTTGGGAAGCAAATGTATTTCCCTCACTCCTTGCTTTTTCTAGAGTGTTTCAGGCCTTCTCTCCTTGACCCACCTGTGGGCTTCTTCCAGGCAGAGCTCCCACTAACACATCTGTGTACCTGGCAAAGTGTCAGGCTCAGAGTGCATGGCCCACAGGCCTGGTGAGGCACTGTCTTATTGGTGAAGAGTTTGAAGCACGGGGAGTTAAATAATATGGTCATTTAACTCCCATAATCACTAACAAAGTCAAATCTAGGGGATAATTCTCTTTCATATGCAGAAAAGCTGGAGTACAGCTTTGAGTACAGCTTCTTTTTTTTTTTTTTTAAGATTTTATTTACTTGAGAGAGAGAAAGCAGAAGCAGGGGTGAAGAAGAGAGAGAGAGGGAGAAGTAGACTCCCCACTGAACATGGAGTCTGATGCAGGGCTCCATCCGGAAGGCAGATCCTTAATGGACTGAGCCACCCAGGTGCCCTGCTTGTTTTTTTAAATATTGTCAAGTCATTCTCCCACACTGATTCAGAGAAAGTTCCAGAGCTGACTAACTGGCTTCAGCTCGGATTGGGTGTATGCCTTAGGCAAATTATTTAACCTTTCTATGCCTCTGCTTCAACATCTGTAAAATGGGGATAATAGTCTCTTAGAAGACCATTGAGTCAGTTATGTGAGTTATTAGAAATAAAGCTCTCACAACAGTTCCTGGAATATAGAAGGTACTCAATAATGGTAGATAAACTTATTACATTAACGCACTTGCTCTTTTCCCCAAACCTGATGAGTCACTGTTTTTATTAGTTATGATTAAGTGCAGCTATAAATCCACAAAATGGTAACAGAAGAAAAAAACAAATTTCTCTCTCTTATAAAGAAGTCCAGATATGGCAAATCCAAGGCTGGTATGGTAGCCTGATCACAGCTCACTGTTCAGCCTGCCTAGAGGATGGCCTTTGTCTTCCTTATCTAAAATGGCTGCAAGAACTCCAGCCACTCTCCCTGATTCAGGCTTGCAGGAAGAGAAAAACACATCTGCACTCTCCCTACCCACTCCTTAAAGGGACCTCTCAGAAATGCCATGGATCATGTCCACTTATATCTCATTGGCCAAAACTCAGAAGAACCTGTGTAGCTGCAAAGGAGACTGGGGAATGCAGTCTTTAAAAGCCCTATGTAGGGGCGCCTGGGTGGCTCAGTGGGTTAAAGCCTCTGCCCTCGGCTCAGGTCATGATCCCAGGGTCCTGGGATGGAGCCCTGCATCCCGCTCTGCTCAGCGGGGAGCCTGCTTCCCTTCCTCTCTCTCTGCCTGTCTCTTTGCCTACTTGTGATCTCTGTCAAATAAATAAATAAAATCTTAAAAAAAACCACAAACCTATTAAAAGCCCTATGTATAGTTTAAAGTCTGAGTTTTGTTAATAAAAAGGATAACAGGGATAGGCGTGGCTCAGTCAGTTAAGCGGCTGCCTTCGGCTCAGTTCATGGTCCTAGGGTCCTGGGATGGAACCCAGCATTGGCTCCCTGCTTAGTGGAGAGCCTGCTTCTCCCTCTCCCTGCTGCTCTGCCTACTTGTGCTCTCTCTCTATCTCTCTGTCAAACAAATAAAATCTTCAAAAAAAATAAAAAATAAAAATGATAACAGTATGAAGATTAGCTGGGCCTTTAGCACTTTCTGTACTGCTGGTCAGATACCACTAGCTAGTGATGAAACTGGAAAGTTCATTCCAGTCCCGTTCCATTTTACCAATGTTTTGGGGTTCATAACAAATCAAAAGACATTTTCTGAGCACACTTTCTCAAGATCTATAATGCTATCTCTACTTTAATTATTTTGAAAGCACATCCCCCTTGAGGGAAATGTAACTATATGGGTCTGATTCACTCTAAATTATTGAAAAATTGATTTTTTTAAATGGTGTTTGCTGGCCAAGACTTTCTGAACCATCCTAATGAGTTTAAAAAATAAAACCACAAACTCTTTCTTCTGAATAGCAGAATGTTTTCACAAATAAAAAGAGAAAAACTGAAACCCCAGATTATGTGATTACATATTCCTTAGTGATAGATAACCTACCTTTTATAAATTTTGACTTTCCAAAAAAGCCCTCATGTTCTCATTACTATCACGATGACTTTTATGTTAAAATGCTTATTATTTACTTCATATTAATTATGGACTACCAATAATTTGACCACTTTTATTGGCCAATCTTTTAAAATAATGGGCAAGATAGTGACTCTTCATGGAAGCATTACTTACTGATGTATTTTTCCAATCACACAGATACAGAATGAGGCTCATAAAAGTCAAATCTGTGATTGAACATCCCTTTCAAATAAACATTACAGTCCTGAACAAATGCACTTCTATTCCCTGGCAAGCTCACCAGACATCTCCCGGATCACAGAAACAGACCGTAAGAAGCTATTCCTTTAAGGGCAATGGGAAGAAAGATGACAGAGCAGGAGGACTGCACTCCTCCAGAGTGCAGGAGAAAAGGGCCGGAGAAAATGGCCGCAATAGAGAGGATACAAGACCGAGGGCAGAAGATATATCGGGTCTGGCCCCATTTGCTGAGATGACTCAGAAAACCAGTAAGCCAAATGATTCAGCAGCATCCCTATGAAAAATGCATGGAAATGACTGGAGGTTTAATTGACTGGTAAAAAGCATGCGCTTCTGAAGTCACACAGGCCTGGCTTTGAATCCCTGCTCCTGCATCGGATAAGTAGGAGATTTGGGGCCAGTTAATCTAACCTCTGTGAGCCTCGACTTCCTTATCTGTGAAGGAAAATAATAATCATAATAATACCTGCACCTCCCAGGTTTGTTGGGAAGCTCAGCTGGGAATTCACATATAATGCTTGGCAGGGGTCCCTGGCACATAATACACACTCAACAAATGATCACCATGATCAGCACACGACTTCCTTCCTTCTCTTTCCAGACTAGATATCCTCCCTTCAAGAGCCCTCTATCCTTCATCTTCTATTCCTTAAAAAAAAAAAAAAAAAAAGGCAAACAGCTGGAGGTGCAGGTGGCGGTGGGGAGGACTATCTGAGTTCATCTCCCTAGAACCTTCTAATTTCATTGAGGTGAAGAATCAGAGTGAGGAAATGGCTTTAGACAGGGTTTCTGCTCTTGCTGTTGATTTAAACTGCCACTATCTGCTAAAAATGAAAATGCAAATTTTGAACAAAGCCAAGGTTTCATCTAGGACAGGAAGGCAAAGTTTGGGTTGGCAAAAATTAGATGAAAATTCCACTCACTGAGCTGGCATAACAGAAATATCTCAAAAAGCAAAGAACAAAAGTCACACTGGATACAGAAAAATGGGCAATTTACCACTTAAGGCTACAGCAGAAAATAAGCCTCTTTAGGTGAAGTTTAGTTATAATTACTAATTCCAGAGCAGGATATTTTATTCTTTATAGGTCCATGCATTTCCTTTTCAATAATAACAAAAAATACAGTTTCTTCATAGTCTGTTTTTCAGTAATAATAAATTAATAGTCTGTTTTCTCCACAGTCTCTACATATCACAGGCAGGGGCCTAGGTCTTCTTAATCACGCTGTCTCTCTCGCATCTAGAACGATGCCTGGCACATGGAATGCTCCATAAATATGTGTTAAACAAATGAGTAAATGAACACATGAAGAAATGATTTTCAACAGCATTTTCCTCCATTCAAGCTAACAGTTTTCCTGGAGAACCACTAAACTTGGCCAAAGCAGCGTAGTGTTTCTGATCACCAACCAATGCAGGACTAAGGAAGCTAGCCAGGCTGCTGACCTTCCAGTATGTAACAGCTGGAAGAAATCTGAGACACCATCTACTCCAATGGTCTCAAAGTATGGCTGGAACCATCACCTGGGAACTTGTTGCAAATGCCAGGGCTCTAGCCCCACTCTCCATCTTCTCTATTGAAACTCTCAGTGGGACCCAGAGATCAGCATCTCAAGAAGCTCTCCAGGTGTTCTGATACATGGTCCAGTTTGAGAGGAATTGATACAGTTCAGGGCCCTCAGTTCACAACAGAGTAATGGAAGCCTAGAAGGGAAAATCAGTTTTTCCAGAATCAACTTTTGTAATAACTGGACAAGGAAAAGGTGACAAATTTACCACTTCTTGGCTTTGTGCCATTATTTTGGCTCTCTGAGCTTCGGTTTCCTCACTGTAAAATGGGACGACTACTAGTTACTCATGATGGTCATAATAATTAAATGACACTATATATAAAGGACATAGGCCATAGCAGATACTCAACAAAGCTTAGTTTTCATGCCACCCTATTCCGTGATGCTCTAGGGTAGACTATTAGTGCCATAGGATTTGAGATCAATTACTAGAAAAGACAGAAAAAAGATGTTGGAAAACTCACATTCAACTAAATCACTATGGTGGAGACTGAGAGTTGGGTCCCGATTCTCTCTTCGTCCTCTGGTATAAGATATTTCAGCTGTGTACATGGCCTCCAACTAGAGAATGCATTTCCCAGGCTCTCCCACAGCTAGTTCTGACCTTGTGACTAGGTTCTGGTCAAAAGGATGACAGCAAGAGTGATATATACAATCACTTGTTCCTGACCTTACAGGAAAGAAACATATGTTCCCCTTCTTATTTCCTTCCTGACGACTGGAACGGTTTTCCCCTCAGTCATGTGGACCAAACGCTATGGAAGGCAGAACACCAGTGAAAAAGCCTGTATCTATGAATCCATTCAGGTGCCCTACCAGCCCTGGACCAGGAGAAATAAAATCCTTTCTTGTTTGAACCCTGGAATTTGAGATTTTATTACGGCAACAGTCTGATTCTAAGTTATAAAAATCAGGAACTCTAGTCATATATATGTTTATTCAAAAACAACCATAAAATTATATGGTATATACTAGATTCTTTCTTTTTGGGCCCATAAACCATTAGAATGTTCTAGAAATGCCCATATTTCAATGTCCAAACCAAATCTCATAGACTATGCAGGATTGTCAAATAAATTAAAACTCTGTTATAAGGTCCTGTAACTATGTCTGTATATATGTGTATACACGTACTATGCGCATATATATATATATATTACATATACATATTCTATATTATAATATAAAGGGGAAATTATCTATATAATTATGTTATATAAAATATTATATGCAATATATATTATATATTAAATTATATATATTATATATGACATATTATATCATATATATTATATATGCCAATACTATTATTAGTTATATATTATAATATATATAATTTCATATACAATGAGGCAAGAAAAATTATATATATACATATATATAATTTCCCCTTAACATAATTTCCTTTTTGGGAAATGTAGTCAAGATTCTTTTTTTCTTACCAGTTAAGATTCTTATATCTAAAAATTGTGTGTGTGTGTGTGTGTGTATGTGTATACATATATATAGTCATTTTTGGAGGGGCAAGAACTTGCTCAAATATGAAAACATATGTTCAGGATTCATACAAGTGGGCTTGAGGCTGGAGTCTGCTACCAAGAAGACAAAAGACTTCACTTTAGATTTGTGTCTGGCAAGCCCACAAGAGGCTCTAACATTAGGCTGTTTTTGAAATAATTCCAGGGTGACCTAAGCCATTAAAAGAGGACTCAGCTGGTGATAAAAGGATCTTGGTAAACATGATCATCAACTTGACAAACACATTCATCTGGAGACATCTAACCCTTGGTCTGTACCCCTATAAACTGACTCTCCTGCAGAGTTTAGCATACCCAGGAGAGTCTGGCTCTTGCTTGCCACCTGGCTATCAGAGAGTCTCTGCTCTTCCCATACTTGCAGCGCTGGGCTGGGGTGGCATGGTGGAAATAAATCAGTTACCTTGGCCGAGAAGTAGTTAACAGAGAGCTGAACGAGCATTCCCGACATCAGGAAATAGGATTCTATAAATCAGACGTTTTTCCCCTATCCATTTTTACAAGACACTCTATGAAATATATCCAAGCACCAACATGGTCCCATGGGAATACCTCTTTCGTCTGATGCACAGAGCTGCATGAAGTGAGTGATGCATCCCGTGGAAGGTCTCCCTCGTCCCAAGTCAGAAACCTGTTCGATTCAGTCTTACTTTCGAATGTTAGCATGGCAAGGACAATGTCAAAAGGCTTGCCAATGAGCTGAACTGTGGATGATTTGAGCCTCATGGAAATAGAACCTGTGATTATCCATGCCCCGAAACTTCAGGTGGATAGCAAAACAGTTCGTAGAACCCTGAGCGAAGTGGGTAATTCATTTCCACACCACTCTATTTGGTTGGCATTTGTATTTATTAAAAATGTACACCCTTACTCCCTTCTTGGTGCTCATGTGTCCATGGTTCTCATGAGGCGCGAAAACTAATTGCAGGGAAAGAGGATGAGCATCAGGAAAAGAAAAGAATCCTGTCGAGAAAACACACAAAGGATGGTGAGGAGATGGGATGTGGGTTTGAGCCCCAGGTCCGGCAAACTGATTCAGAGATAGTCCTTAATTATTTCACCTCCCTGACCTTCAGTTACCTTTCTTGTGAAACAAAGTACATGTGTGCTATGTTCCTTTCCAAATATTAACACTCCGAAATTATTTTTTAAAAATTAAACAACTTTATATTCTAAAGGAAAAAGAACGGCACAATGGACCAAGTCATTTCACCGTTCAGAGTTCAACAGATCCCTGGTGCCTCATGCAATGGTTTCTAAACATTTTCAGTGTGCATCATAATCAAAAGTCTTCAGCATGGATTCCCAATGTATATTATTACTTATCAATTATATGCATGGGCTAGTGGATTTATAAGGTATACGTGCATATTGTGAAACGTACTTAAAAATTAAAAAGAATGAAATAAAAAGTAGAGCTAAATAAAAATTCTAAATTTTCATTCTCATTGGACCATCTTGCTTGACATCACTTGGGCCATGAAATCCCATTTACAGAACATGGATGCACAGATCAAGTTTAAGCAACTCCTCATAGCACAGAAAGGCCATTATAATTTGGTCCCTGCAGGCTTCTCCAACTTTACATCTTTTTCCTGCGCCAAACTCAATGTTCCAGCAACTCCTTGCCTGCATACACCATTAGTCAGCTCTGAACCTTTACTTAGGCTCTGACTTCCAACAGCAGTAGCCTTTCCTCAGCTCTTCACCTGAAAACTACCTCCTCACCTAGAGCAGAGAGACTAAGTGCTTACTTAGCACACACCCTCCCCTTCTTTCTTAATAATGCAACTCTGATGTTGCTGGGGGCTGCAGTGTGACCAGGGAAAAACTTCTCTTTCCCAGCTTCCCTCATGGACGGTGGTATTCATGTGATATACCTCTGGCTTCATGATGAGATACACACAGAAGTGACTGGATGATGTGTCTGAGGGGACATCCCGAAATGGAAGCAGCCTCATTGAGCCCACACACACACACACTTCTGCCCTTCGTTCTTGTCCTTTTTCCGCCTACAACATGGAGGCAAGACAGTAAGACCAGAAAAGCCTGCCGTGTGGTGAGGGGGTTAGGTGCAGAGAATTTAAAGAAAGGCAGTGAACTGGGGGACAGAGATCAGAGGGGAGAATGGTGCCAGAAGGGGAGGACATGGTGCGGGGGTGGGGGGCTTTCTGTTTTGTGCCCCAAGAGCACTGGGAGAAGTTGGGAAGGTTGATGCTAAGGAGTCACGGGATTAGATTTTTATTATGAAAAGCACATGTTGGTGGCCATGTGCAGAATGGGAAGAACGCAAGTTTCTATTCAGTGAGACATTTAAAAGCCTGTGGCACAGTCCAGGTGGGAGGTTCCAGGAACCCAAACATAGAGCATTTAATATGCAGAGACTGTGTGGACAACATGTGGAGCACAGAATGGCCAACATGTGGCAACTGAGCTGATTCCAGTGGTCAGGGCGGAAGCTGGATGGGTGGTACTACTATCCACTATGATGAACACAGCAACTGAACAGCCCCTTTCCGTGCTTTGCAATCTGCAGGCTGTGCATAGCAGGGGACAATCACACAACAGGGCAGATTAATGATAAACTCGTAACCGCTCCCCAGCAAGGCTCTCAGTATCACTCAACAACCCTCCAAGGTTTCTCTAGTCCTCTTGCTCCCCACCCCCCATTCTCTCTCTCAAACCCTTTCCACTCTTCTCAGACTTCTGACTCCCCAATTTCTTCACCACACTCAGATGATCATCTCACCTGCTTCACAGAGAAAACAGAGGCCACCCAAAGGAAGCTCCTTCCACCTCCACTTCAAGCATAACCTCCCCTTCCAGGTCTGCCCTCATCGCCTCTTCCATAGTGCAACAGGATGACTACATCCCCACTTCTTTCTAGAAGCCATTCCTCTTGTTTCCTCTGGAAACTCAGAATAGCGATTCTCTTTCATCTCTCTAGTATTGTGTCAACCTATCGCTCTACTACCTGAACGTTTCCACCAGCTATTAGAGCTGCCTGAGCAAATCTCTCTCATCTTCAACCAACTGACCAAGAACAGGAAACGCCAACCACTTTCAGGCATTCTTTCTCCTCTGGCCACTGCCTCCATTTCCCTTTCTTTCCCTCCCAATCAAAGTTCTTACAGAGATGTCTAAACTTGGCTGTTTTCTCAGCTAGTACTCTCAGTCTGGCACCCAACTGTCTTGGCTTGAATCCACACTAGCCAGCTGTGTGACTCTGGGTGATTAACTTCATTACGCCTCAATTCTCCTCTTCTGCAAGAGAGGAGAAAGAGATAACATTCCCTCATAACATTGTTGTTGCTACATGTTAATCCATATTAAGCACCTGGCACCAGGTCTGGCATCTAGTATATGCCTGGTAAATGTTTGCTGTAGTTTTTATTAAATTATCATTTGCTCCCAACCCTTATCTTCTACCCCACTGTCACAATATTATAATAAAGTGGGTGGCTTTCCCTGAGGTCACTTTATCAAATGGACAGTTTTCAGTCCTCATTTTCTTATCTCTCATTACTCCTTGGCATCCCAGCAGGCACCTGGCCTTTAAGTGCTGAGATTCCTTTTTCCCCGGATCCTGTCTGCTAGACTCTTCTACATGTACCCACAGCTCTAATACCATCAACACCAATGGGTTCCAAACCTCTATTTCCAGCCTCATGGCTCCAACTTCTTACTGCTTTCTCCAGGTCTTTGTTTTGGTATCTTGGAGGCATGAACTCATGGCCTTCACCTTCTTTTACTTGTTTTCACTCTCCTCTGAAATATGTTTGTCTCTGAATATATTCTCTAACACTTACTCATTTGTACATTTACCAATATCTATGGAGCACCTGCTACATTCTAGACTTTCCTCTACGTGCTATCTTGTCTTGGAAAATATTTAAGGGAGCTTGTAACTCATACATAAAGATGAAATAAGGTCAGTGGGATTAAAGGCTAAATAAAACCACAGATGGGAACAATATTGATTGAGGCAGGGTTAAACATATATACCAATGGCTTAAAAACCCACTGTAGAGGAGTCTCAAATTTGCCTTAAATCTTCAAGCAGCCAAAGGGATGAGGATATCTTGTCAGTTACTTAATATAATGCCCATGAGAGACAGAGAAAATAAACTATTCAGAAAAACTAGGATAAACCAAAAATAATTTATGTACTCAGATTAGACCAGCTTTTTCCCATGAGACCTACCTTATGAGGTATCTGTGTGAAGTCATCCTAACTACCGGATACTATTCAGATATTACTCAATGTGGCAGGTAAGTGAACTTAGACCCTCAGGGGTTAAATAACTTGCTTGATACTAGTCAGACAGCTGATAAATGGCAGCACAAGGATTCAAACTCATATCTATATGGCTCCAAAACCCATTTTCTTGCCACCACCCCAAAGTGCATTTCAAAAATAAATATCCCCACCCAGCAGCACCAAGATCTCTACAAACAAGGTTCATAATGGGACAACACATGACACTGCAGAAACTCTGTATCTCAAAGATCCCGTGGCAGCTTCTGTACTTTCAATTTAAAGATAAATGCATGGTCCTTAGTAGAAAAGAATGGGGGGAGGGAAGCAGAACATGAAGTATTAATAAACATCATAAGATCATTACCTGGTCCCTTAAGTACCCTCTGAAGTAAGAGCAATGGGGAAAAAAAATTGCAAGAGGCTATTTTCCCCTCCTAATAGATTGTACATTTCAACAGCTAAAAGGATATGAAAATTTAACGGAATTTTTAATGTCTTTCTAGGTTTTATGATACCACAAAGAGATCATCTTTGTTCTCCTTGCCATGAGAACAGACGGGTGGTAGGGGTGTTGGGGCCGTGACTCACCACCTCCTCATGCCCACAGAGGCTATACATGCAGCAGGCCAACTTCTGGGATCAATAGGGTTCACAACAACGCAGTATCTGCCAGCAAACCTTGGAGGGGCCATTAGTCAACCAGTGACCTGCCAACCTGACCACAGCAGCCTTCTGATGTGGATTCTCAGAAAGGTTAGCGCATGCTGGGAAACGGAAAAGGTCATGGGTACCTCACAATCAAAATCCACAGGACTGGGGTGAAGGGCATCACAGACGAGCTAGGAAGTCAGGTATAAGGGCTACCCTGAAAACCAAGGTCACCACCTACAGGCTACATGCCCAAGAGAAGCTTAGTAGAAGAGGCAGCAACTAGGACAGGCCAAACACAGCAGACCAGGGCAGCCACTGGAAATGGCTGCCTTCCAAGAACAGTGAACTAAATGACCTCTCAGGGACGACAATGATGGCAAGAGGTCAGATGTCCAACTGGGGTCTGGATGTAAGTTTCAAGTTAGTAGCTTTCAGAAAAGGGGAAAAATCCAAAACTGACTTGGGCATTTTTTTTTTTTAAGATCTTATTTGTTTATTTGACACAGAGAGAATGAGTACAAGTAGGCAGAGAGGCAGGCAGAGGGAGAGGGAGAAGCAGGCTCCCCCCGAGCAGGGAGCCCGATGTGGGGCCCAATCCCAGGACCCCGGGATCATGACCTGAGCCAAAGGCAGACGCTTAACGACTGAGCCACCCAGGCGCCCCCTGACTTGGGAATTTTAATGTGAGTGAAGCGCGTGGCTTTGCAAGTGTCAATCTCTCTGCTCACTCTCCTCCTGGCATTTCAGAGAAGCCAAGAGAACTCTCAACCTCCGAAAGCCCTATCCTCAGGCCTCTTTTCCCTGCACCAGTTCAGAGCAAAGGAAGAAGGAACCTCTGAGATGGGCTTGCATCTTTTGTTACCTTCTTGAGTCAGCAATGAGGAGGGGCTTTAGTGTCTCACAGATCTGAGTTAGGATCTAGCTCCATGACTGATTCATGTGTTTGACTTTGGGCAGATTTCATCAGGTTAGACAACCTCAGACTGGTTAGCGGTTTTGTTTCCCACATTCACTAGATCTAAATTATCTTCTTTATCTGGGTCATTCTCCTGTGGATGCACTATTTTTTTTTTATTTTTTTTTTTTTCTGTCAGTTGGCCCTTATAGATGTGCAACGTGGAATGGGACACAGAATTTCAGATATAATCTGACCAGAACTGAGGCTCTTGCTGACCTCGACCTGAACGTTTGCAGCTCTATTAACACAGCCCAGCCTCAGGAGGCTCTGCAGCCTCGTGGTCAGAGATGCAGGTTCTAGAGAAGATGTATCTCTGGCTCTATTACTTACTGTGTGACCTGAGCAATTTACTTAACCTCTCTGTGCCTCAGTTTCCTCATCAGTAAAGTATAATAGTATCTACCTAGACTGGCTAAGAGGATTAACAAGTTAATAGTTACAAAGCATATAGAAGTGACTGGTACACAGTAAATACGCAGCTAATACTTACTGGTTCATTGCTCCTTGACAATCAGGCATTCTCTAAGAAATCAAGGCTACTACTGAGATTACGTATACATTTTTGTTTCGTTTTGTTTTTAATTGAGGTATAACTGACATAGAGTATTATATTAGTTTCAAGGGTATAACATAATGCTTTGATACCTGTATATATTGTGAAATGGTCACATTAAGTCTAGTAAACACCTGTCACCTTACTACAAATTTTCTGTGATAAGGACTTTAAAGGTCTATTCTCATAGCAGCTTTCAAATATGCAATACAGTACTACTAACTACAGTCACCACGCTGCACATACATCCCCAGGACTCACCTGTGCTAACTGGAAGTTTGTACCTTTTGACCTCTTTCACCCATGTCACCCGTCCACCAACCGGCCTCTGGTAACTACTATCTGTTCTCTTGTATCTATGAGCTGCCTTTTTTTTTTTTTCTTTTTAAGATTCCACATGTAACTGAGATCATATGGTACTAGTCTTTCTCTGACTTATTTCACTGTGTGTAATGGCCTCAAGATCCACCCATGTTGTCTCGCAAGGCAAGACTTCATTCCCTTTGTACCTGAAAAATATCCCACTGCGTACACACACACACACACACACACACACACACACACACACACACCTTCTTGATCCATTCATCCACTGATGGACATTATGTTTGCTTCTATGTCTTGGTTATTGTAAATAATGCCGCAGTGAACATGGGAGGGCATGTGTCTTTTTGAATTAGTGGTTTTGTTTTCTTTAGATAAACACCCAGAAGCAGAACTGCCAGACCAGTTGGTAATTCTACTTTTAGCTTGTTGAGAGACCGCCCCCGTTTTCCACAGTGGTTGTGCCAGCTTGCACTCTCAGCGACAGCGCACGAGGGGTCCTCTTTCTCTACATCCTCACCAGCACTTGTTATTTCCTGTCTTTTGGATAACAGGCAATCTAACAGATGTAAGGTGGTAGCTCATAGTGGCTTTTTATTTTTCATAGTGGATTTGATTTGCATTTCCCTGGGGGTTAGTGATGCTGACCATCTTTTCATATACCTGTTGGCCATCTGTGTATCTTCTTTAGAAAAGACGGATTGTCCTTTTATTTTACTTTTTATTTATTTTATAACATATAGTCAGATCTTCTACCCATTCCTTCCATGAATTTTTTAATGAAAAGACATAGCCTGATAAAAATTCACATTACTTTTAACTTACCCTTCTAATCTGTTGTTCTTTAAAAAAAAAAAATTTTTTTTGAGGGGCAACTGGGTGGCTCAGTCGCTTAAGTACCTTTTTTTGGGTCAGGGTCCTGGGATAGAGTCCCATGTCAGATGCCCCTGTTCAGTGGGGGGTCTGCTTCTCCCTCCACCCCCTCACGTGCTTGTTGTGTGTGTCTCTCTCAAATAAAATCTTTAAAACTTTTTTGAATTATGGTACTTAATGTATTAATTATGGTTCCCTACTTTGTATCATTTATATATTTATTCAGCAAGTCCTCTATGTGTTCACTCAAGTTGCTGAATGAAAACATTATCAAGGGCAAGTTAAAAAAGGCAACGAATGTCACATGTCATGCCACCAGGGGCTCACAGAGACTTGAGATGAAGTCCTTTATCCATAGTCTTTGAGGTAGTTTCTCAGCCCTTTGGGAATCCATTCTAAATGTATCACTCATTCCCAGGTCCTCTTTTTTAACTAGGAGAAAACCGCTGGAAATTCCTCAAAAATGTGTAACACACAAGATATGTTTTGTCTATGCCATTTTATCAGTAGTTCTCCAACTCAAACTCATTTATTTATTCAGTAATATTTAGTGGACAGCTAGTCTGTCAATAAACACATAAATACATACAAGAATAAGGTAGTGACAAGTACTGAAAAGAAATACAAGAGAGCAACAATACTGCTGGAGCAGGGAAGGGAGTGGTAGCTCACAGGGTGAGGAGGCTCTTCTCTAACACATTTAACCTGAGATACGAACAAAGAGAAAGAGATAACCATGCCACTATTTTGAGAAAAGCCAAGGCCAAAAGAGGGCCATGTTAATGCAAAGGCTATGTGCACCAGGAATGTTGGGGAAACAGAACATCACAGTGGGTGGACAGTAAGTATGCGGACGCATGGCAAGAAATAAAAGAAAGGGGGTATAAGGAGAGAGCTATCACACAGGACTTTGAAGGGCATGTCAATGAATTTTTATTTACTTATTTATTTATTTGAATTGTAATAGAAAGCCACTGGAAGAATGTGGCCATGAGAGTAGCATCATCTGACTTACACTATTAAAAGAATAATCTAACTGTGGCAGCGAAAGGATTATCAGAAGGAAGAACATAATCAAGAAAACCAATTAAGAGGCTGGTACACGAATCCTGCAAGAGATGAAAGGACTTTGAACTAGGAAAGTCACAGTGGGAAGGGGTAGGCATGGCCTAATTCAGGGTTCATGTTGGAGCCAAGCATCCAGGGCTTGCTGGCGAACTGAATGTAAGATGAAAGAAAAGCATCAAGAATAACTTCTGGGTCTGGGTCCTAACTAAGTGGGAGAGCTATTGTACCTTTTATGGGAGACAGAGGAAATAAGAAGAGGAACACATTGGGTGATTGGGCTGTGTGGGCAAATCAAGAGTTCTGTGTTAGATCTCCATCTCCAGCAGCCAGCCAGCCAGCCGGCCAGCCAGCCAGCCAGCCAGCCAGCATTTATTCAGAGGTGATGCTGGGCAGAGGAGATAGCACAAACAGTCTAGTTGAGGATGTAAGAGCAGATGGACAAGATGTAAGCACGAGATGCTACTGGAGTTTCGACTATGCCCAGCAATCTCAAGGAGAGTGTTCCTGAGAAAGCAATTTCAAGAAGACAACATCTGAGGTTAGGTTAGCAGAACTCATTCATAGTGAACCTGTGTGACTTCCTCATGACATTCTCTTTTATAATTATATGCATAAAAATCACAACCAGGATATCTTGTGTCATTAACGTGAAGCACACAGGTCATTTTTAAGGACCAAACTTTTGGAAAACTGGAAGCAGTAACTTTCTAAGCAGCGATTCAACCTTGCTCTCCAGGGCTCCAAGATCACATCTGCAACTTATTTTCTTAGTTGTGAATACCCAGCTGAGTATGAATATACAACACTGACTGAGATGTCAAAATACTTCCTTAGATTATCCATTTCCTCTCAACTACATTCAGTCTGAATGAAGCCAGTTCTATGAGATCATGATTTCAGCATCGTCTTATAACCTGTTTCAAGTTTCTCAGCTCTAGACACAGTGGTCTTCCTTCACCATGCTTCCTCCTGCCACAGTCACTGCAAATGCTGTTCCCTCTAACCAAAACACTGTTCCCATCCCTCTTCTCTGAGTGAACGCCTATCAACCTCCTCTAAACATCCATTCCTCAAAATTTCCTAGTTTCTCTTCAAGGCCATATCCCATTATTACACACTCTTGAAGTCCCCTTGACCTATCTTTGTGCCATTTATTTTAGTGCCGATCTTCTGACTGATGGATGAATGCACTCTTTACTACACTGAAAACCTGAGGAAGGCAGGAACACTGTTGGTGTTGATTCATGATTATTCTCCTAAAAGTAGCATGAGGCCTAGCATTAAGTTAATGAGTGAGAACAAAGAAGAAAAAAGTAAGAGTGCTTTCTCTCTCTCTCTCTCTCTCTTTTTTTAAACAAAATCCTTAATAAGATCTAATCTTTGCAAACTATGAACCAAACCTTCTTAGTTTTTCCTCCTATGGATACAAGTATCAAATCTTTTTAGGTCGCTCATAGAATTTGACATTAGGGGAGCCCAATATCAGCTCCCTTTATCGCCACGGTATTTTATATAGTATTAAATTTTCTCATGTCAATTAATTTAGCTACTATCTACTGGGGTCTTACCAGAAGTCAGACACTTTACATACATCACCACTCCCTCATGAAGACCACGCAAGGTAGGTATTCCCACCTGTTTAATAGATGAGATCAAGTCTCAGAGAGACTTAGTGACATCCACAAGGTCATACAGTCAGTAAGTGCTGATTCTGGGACTCGATTATAGGTCTTTCTAACTCAAAAGCTTCTAAATTCTGGTTTTCCCAAATGCAAATCTGGAATAAAGACTATTTTTCAAACTGGACAGGAAATCAGTGTGAGAGTGAATGAAAAATATTCTTTTAAAGTCATAAAGCATTGTAGGAATATTAGTCACTGAATTTCTTAGCTCATTATCACCTATGTATCCTGTATTTTTTATTTACCTATGGATATGTGCCCTTTTGTTCATGAGAAAAAAGCTAAAGATTGCCAGTTACAGTGCTGAAGAACTTAGGAAAACCTATAATTCTGGTCAACGTAAGCTCTCAAGGAGGCAAAGACTGGAATGTGATTATATTTTGAAGCAGAAGTCTGATTATTTTATTATATGCTGCTTGGAACAAAAGCTGTGTGAACCCAAGGGTACAACTCAGGAAAAAACAAAAACAAAACAAAACAAAACAAAACTCCCCAAAGTCAGAAGAAGCTGGCAGTAATTTTATGGCATTATTCATGGGGTACTAACTTTGGCAGTCATGACCTATTACCTAGGGAGGAATCTGAGTTCAGAAGAACGAACAGTTATTAAGATAGTAAGAAGTGACATTTTTTGAGGACTTAGTATGTGCTAGGATCTTTACCTGCATTATTTACTTTAATCCTCGTAATATACTAATTAAAGCTCAGGAAAATCAAGTACCTCACCCAACAATACATACAGCAGAGTGTGCATGGCTTGCAGATGAGAGTCATCTGAACTCAGGCCTGACACTGGTGACCAATTCTCAGCCATTAAAATAGGCAACAGCTAATATAGTATTTTATTATTTTATCTACATCAGTAGCTTGGGAGCTTGACTGCTATATTCCTAGATCCAACTATCCCTGGTTGCCTGGGCGCAGTCCAATTTCTGCATTCACAAGGCTGAAAAGTGGACTCTAGATTGGGTGAATTCACATATGTAAGCCCATCCCTCAGCGACATTATTCTGGTGCTTAGTGCCTTTCAAATGATAGTAACCAGATTGGTTAAATGACCAAAATTTGTTGGAAAAGGTAAGACAAGGATAGGTGACACAGAGTACTGTAACAGCTACAGGACTGGGGCACCAGGAGACCCAGTCTCTGGTCCTAGCTCTATCACTAAAGGGCTCTAAGACCAAGGAAATCCACCCTACCTCCCTGAATCTTGGGTTTTCATCTACAAAATGAAGATGTGAGAGCAAAATCTCTATGATCCCTTTCAGCTCTGCTATTCTCTGACTGCCCAGCAGTAAGAGAAGTTGGAAGCTGATCTCACTTTTGGGGGACTTCCAATTATCTTCCAGATGCCATACTGAAAGGAAGAGCAGTTCCATGAAACCTTATACACAGCAAGCCTTCTGAAAGCCATTACCTTACAGCACGATGTGGTCATCACTGCTCCCTTGCCCTCCTGGCTCTGCACGGCTATTCCTGGAAGGGTTAGCAACTGAAACAGTACTTCTGGGAATCTAAGAGTGGCAGTGGTCGTTGGGGAGAGCACAAATACTTTTTTCAGGCCCAAAAGGCAGGGAACAGAATGCTGAGAGAGTAAAGATCCTTGTATTTTTGGTGCCAAGATACATTTAAAAATGATAACAACTAACAGGTCTCTAGGCTTTGTAAACCACATGTCCTGTGCTATGTGGTATCTCCTTTCAACCCCCTCCCCACCCAGCAAAGTTCTATGGTAGGGAGGCAGGTAACGGGTACTGGATGTGATCAGAGGAAAGAAACAGACCTGGTGGGCACACATACACACACAATCATCTTCACAGGAGCTACAAAACTTCTAAAACTACCCACAATTTTATTTACAGCATGGACAAGAGTAATAATTAGAACTACCTCTTGGGAGGAATGGAGAAAATTTTGTTGAGTCTCCAACCAGTGGCCCCTGCTTTAAGGAAGGATAGAAGCTCCATTAGAAATGAAACCCAGTCTCTTAGGGCACCCTGGGTGGCTCAGTGGGTTAAGCATTCGACTCTTGAGTTCAGCTCAGGTCATGATCTCAAAGTCATGAGATAGAGTCCCACGTAGGGCTCTGCACCCTATGCAGAGTCTGCTTGGGATTCTCTGTCCCTCTGTCCCTCCTCTCACAAATAAATAAATAAATCTTAAAAAAATAAAAATAAATTAAATCTAGTCCCCTCTCCTTTCCCACCCTAGGTCCACTATGCTCCAGCCACATCCAGAAATTCATGCACACTTAGTCTTCTGTGCCTCCATGCCTTTGCCTGGGCTATTTATCCTGCTTTAAAAATCATCTCCCACCTCTGCCTAGTGAACTACTTCTCATATTTTTTAGACATCTCAAATGCCATCTCATAAGAAGACTTCCTTCATACCACCTCCAGTCGTGACTTTCTGCTTTGCTTGCCCACAGTACTTTGAACATGGCTAGACTTACTGAAAAGCAAGAAAAACACTGAGAATATTGATTTGCCTGTTCCCTAGACATGAGATGTCCAAGGGCAGGGACCATGATGAGTATAGTTTTATATCTCCCAAATTTAGTTCAGTGCCTGGCACATAGGAGGCACTCAGTAGTGTGGCTGTTTGGACGGATAAATGATTGGATGGATCACTAACATGAAGACCTCTAGGTCATTATCCATTAGGCAGAAGTTTTATTTTAAAAGATAAAATAAGACAGTACAATATTCAGAGGATATGAACTTGCCTCAGACACTGAAAAGACCTTATTCTATCACCTGGACAGGAATGAGAAGGGTAATAAGAAAAAGTGGGGTAAGACCAAACACCCAGGGTGAAGGGCAAAGACAAAGCCTAGTCCAGGGCACCCAAAGGGATGGCCACCCCCAGAACATGGGATCTAGTGATGTGAGAGGCCCCATAAATCCTAGAAAATGCTGGGATTACCTGTGGCCAAAGATTTCTCCAGACCCCCCAAAATATATTACTTAAAAAAAGCACCAGCCTCTCATGATATCAAGATAGAGCCGGCAGTTGAGCAAAATTCTAAACGAAAAGTCTCATATTCTAAGGAATGAATGGATAAATCCTTGCAAACATATCTAGTTCTACCAGGAAAATTCAGATCATTGGGTATTAATAGCCATGAAAGGATTTTTTACAGTACCCACAACTACGGATGATATGATATCCCTGGATTCAGGCTCCCAGTGCTGGCCATGATGCCTATCACTGGTAGAAACCCCTTAGACACATTTCCACAAGCCAATTTCCTTTTCTCTCCCTCACAGGGGAGCAACATTCATAATGAGCACTCTCATCTCATACTTGCATACTCTTACATATTCCGTCCATGGGAAGAAGATCTCTTAGCTAATCCATGAGGCCTGGAGAAAAACCAACCTCCCTGGGCCATGTTAACAAGGAAAGGGTGCCACTGCTCTGACATGGAGTCAGTGCAGGCTTGGCATGGGTCTCTCCTCTTGAACTACCTAGATCCAGGCCAGCAGGCTCTTTCAGTTTGTGAAGTAAGCAGATCAAGGCCCAGAGCAAGCCCAGCCAGGTCTCATCTTTTTGTGGGAGCTCCTTGGCCTACCGATGAATGGATTAGGTCGGGGTCATGCGGGTCCCAAGGTCTAGCCGTGTTCCAAAAAGAGGTAGGATTTCTCTACCGTGTTCTTTAATTCAGTACTGCACTTTGCTTCAGCTGGCTCTGAGAACTGTTCTCTATTGTTCAGACTTTATTTTATTTATTTATTTTTTATTATATACATCAGTCACCATACTGTATACATCATTAGTTTTTGATGTAGTGTTCCATGATTCATTATTTGAGTGCAACACCCAGTGCTTCACGCAATCCATGCCCTCCTTAACACCCATCACTGGGCTCACCCACCCCCCCACGCCCTTCCCTTCTAAAATCCTCAGTTTGTTTCTCGGAGTCCACAGTCTCTCATGGCTCATCTCCCCCTCCGATTTCCCCCCTTCGTTGTTTAGACTTCAGAGCACACCAGTGGTGAATACTGGGGCAACAATACCTTCAACCCATACTTGTGAGGAGTCATGAATCTTTGTCTCCAGGGTGAAGCCTACATGATAAAAGTATCTCAAATGCAGCCTTAGTTAACTGCAGGGTTACCTGACTCTGTGGCAAAGCGATAGTCCTCATCTTCTTAAACTAAGTCTGCTTGTTTTTTGTTTGTTTTCTGTGAAGGAGTTTGAAATTATTTCCTGTCATGGAAAAGTCTCGGAGAAAAATGCTACAGTAACGAGGCTGGACTGCAACTATCACTCAGGGCTGCAGTGTGTCCTCCACAGAGTCCTTGCTTAAGTGGCAAATATATTCATGACAAAAGTCATGTGAACACTGAAATTATGAAATGAAATCACTGTCTGTCACCTCGTAATGTCACATAATTCAAAAACAATTTACAGAGAATACGTAAGTATCTTGGACAACTGAGGCCAAAAAAGGAATTGTTTATCAAATCTGCCATTCAAACATATATTCACTCATTCACCAACTATTTCGTCAGTCTCTATTACGTGCCAGATAGGAGCCAGTGGCCTATGCCTAAAACAGTCTCCCAGAGGAAGAGAAAATAAGTTTAAAAAGGTAGCCTTCCCCCCGAGGGAATGGTCTTCTTTTAGGCATGCCTATCGTCAACTTTGCCTCTCACTTACGTTAGGAAGTCCTTCTACCTGAGCTTGTAAGTCTGTTTTTTGCCTGATTTTCCTGACCTCACATAATGCAGGATCTGGAGGCTAGCACATTACATCCTTGTACATAACAAAGCTCTTTCTGTAATGCAAATAAGCACTCTGTAATTCTGCCTTATGCACAGGAGTTTCCATGAAGTGGCCTGCCCCATAACACAGGGAAGCACTCTTCCCAGGAAGTAAAAAAGCAACTGGGATGTGCTGAAAGAGAGCCTGGATAATGGATGAGAGCAGGTGGGATGCCGCTTGTCTTCCTAAGGTTCCTTTCTCCCCACTGATCTCTTCCTTCCTGTTGCTTTTGAGAGCTATGTAGGATTAGATGGGTGACCTGCGGATGATTCACGTGGAACTGAAGGTCAATATTTATTGGCACAGATCGTTTTATTGGACTATGGGTAGATGATTCCCTGCAAGACACCGGGTTGGAGTGTTTCCCATCAACTCTGACCATTAAATAATAGTTCGCCAGTATAGTTTCAATTGTGAAGAAATGTCTACTATATTCTTTTGATTCACAAAACTATTTTTCACCTTACTTTGTATAATGTTCCCTAATCAAACCATCCAAATACCTCCTTGAAAGAAGGCATTAGGTGGTAACATTTTAGCTTTGAAAATTTGCATGTAAGTTACTTAAAACATTGTAAATTTCTTCCCCTGTCCTCCAAATGTACCATATAAATATTGCATTTCATCCTTAACTTACACTCCATCAATAATTTATTTCATAAATATCCCTCTGTAAGACCATCAGTTGCTGAGGTGTTCAGTTTTCGGGGAAAGCATTTATTTACTGCACGAGCCCAGGAAGGCTGGTAAAGACTTGGCTAAAAGCTCCACATGGAGCGAATTATGGTAATTGTATTAATGCTCAAATCCATGAAGCTCTGCTCAAATCTGCTAAAAGGTTTTGCACTTTATTGCCCGCATCTTGACGGGCAATGAGTCCACTGGAAATGTTTAACACTTCACAGGGAAGCTTCCGAGACGCATTTCTCATAGTTACAAGAATTACTGAAGAATCTCTGGAGGTATCTTCCAGAGCAATCTCTGAAAGTCACAACTGAGAGTTAACAACCTCTTTATTATCTTCCACTTTTGAATCAGACTGAAACTACAAATTCAAGTCACCAGAAATGAAAATCAAAGGAAATATCACACAAATAATTTTGATGAATGGGTAAGTTTTAATTCATGTACGGCAATATTGTGGTTAATGATATGTCTCCTTAGGACATCCATTAAAAATCCATTAACTTAACAGGCTAAATCTAATAAAGTTACTCTGGAAATCTTCTGCTAGATTAACATTATGGATTTTTAACGAATATTTCCTGTAGGTATTGCTCTATTAGCAAACCTAATATACTAATTAAACATGGGTTTTGTGTCAGGGCTGGGGGGAGCATCAAATGTTAAAATTAAAAAAATAAAATGAGAGTTGAAGTTGGACCCAAGTCACCAAAGATATTATTAAAATCAGTAAATATCATTATAGCTTTTAAAAGCAAAAAGTGCCAACCTACCAGGACCAGCCATCTCAGGTCAATTTATTTACTTACTAACCACATAGTATTTGAGCTACTGAAGTGTACCATCCCCTACCATCCCCTACGCCGGGACTGAAGACACAAAGGTAAATTAGTGAAAGTCCTGACGTCAAGGAGCTCACAGTCTAGTATAGAATCAAGACACATACAGGTAATCAAAGTGCACTATACTAAGATACAGTCACTACATCATGAGAACACTCAGAAGGAACAACCAAATTTAGGGGATGGGGGGCACATGTAACTGAAGTTGAAATCTATGTTCCAGTAAGATATTAGCTCCTTCTAGGGCCTCCCATTGGGAGGGTTTACCATTTATTTTATTACTTTTGCATGGGGTTAGATGAGATTATTTATCAAATTTTCATCTACAAACAAAGTAACATTACTTTTGTCACAGACTGTGAGAATTACATGCAACAAAGTCTGCAAAAGCACAGAGAAATGTGCTTGAAATATAGGAGGGAAGAAGCAGGGTTAGCATTTATTTGTCGCCTAGCATTCATAGGTACACAATGAATATTAATTGGAAGTCAATATAGCAAGAGGGTTAGAGCAGGATTTGGAATCATCCAAACATGGGTCTGGATTCTGCCTCTACTGCTCGCAAACTGTGCAACCATCATTTAAACACTTTTCCCTTTTCTGACAGTTGGTTTCTTTAGCTGTAGAAGAGGATAAATAAAAACAACCCCATTACACAGTTTTTAAAAATCTACAAATATAATGGTTAAAATGCAATAGTATCATGTCTGAGAAACAGTAAACTATTAGTTTTAATTGCTACCATTAATTATGCCTTCATGGGTAAGAATATATGGTATGAGTCTTATTTAAGTTCACACCACTAGAACCACTCTAGCCCCCGGTTCAGTGTTTTAGACCCATCTTGCCTATACCCCTCAATTATAAGACAAGAGACCTTCCCTTGGTTCTCAGTCCTGATGGTTCTCCATCAAGGCAGCAAGCTCCTGGGGTGCTTCTAGAACAGCAGCCTAGGAACTCAGGACTTGATGGCCCTGCTCTAGCTCTAATGACCAGTGCACTCATACCCTGGTGCTATGGGCTGAACTGTGTCTTCAAAATTCACATGTCGAGGCCCTAATCCCCAATGTGACTATTCTTGGAGAAAGGGTGTGTAAAGAAGTAATTAAAATTAAATGAGGTCAAAAGGGTAGGGCACTAGGCTGCCTGGGTGGCTCTGTCAGTTGAGTGTCTGATTCCTGATTTCAGCTTAGGTCATGATCTCACATGAGATTGAGCCCTGTGTTGTGTTCCGTGCTCAGCAAGGAATCTGCCTGTGAGTCTCCCTCTCCCTCTCCTCTACCCCTCCTCCACTTGTACTCTCGGTCTCTCTCTCTCTCTCTCTAAAATAAATACATCTTTAGAAAAAGGGTGGGGCTCAGAGCCAACAGGATCTGTGCCCTTAGAGGATGAGGCACTAGTGAGGCACTCTCTTGAGTACACTCTTTCTCTTCACATGTACAAAAAAGAGATCACATGAGCACACGGTGAGAGGCAGCTGCCAACAAGCCAGGAAAAGAGGCTTCAGAACTAAACTTGCCTTGTTGGCACTTCCCAGCCTCCAGAACTATGAGAAATAAATTTCATTGCTCTAAATCACTTAGTCTGTGGTGTTTTGCTACAGCAGCTTCACAGACTGAGACACCCAAGACATCTCTTTGCCATGCTTTTGTCTTCACTCTTGCCTTCCGTCTCCACGCCAGCAACTGTGTTTGTGTCTCATACATTCCGTCAGCAGATACTCAACGTCACCTATGCCAAGACACTCGGGGTAAGGTGCAGTGATCCCTGCCTTCCAGAAGCTTCCGGTTTAGCATCAGCTTCCTGTGTGGCTGCCCATTCTCTCTGGTGAACCAGAAGCACTGTCTAAAAACCCAGCCCTGTTGGCAGGAGTCCCAACATGCCAGCCTCTAGTCACCTCACTCAGCCCCCAGAATAAAGTTCTCACCCTATTTCCCAGTTGATGTCCAAGCTGCTGCTTCCAAATGGCTGGAACACCCAGAATTTCAAAGCCAACCAGCATATGACTTACGGTATTAACACCTTTATACACCTTATGAAGTTATACTCCACTTATCAACTGAGATCCCATCACACCTTTCTTCTGTTCAGGTTATGTGCACTTGTTCCAGTATAGCTGATACTGACTTTGGGGGCTAAATCCTGGACCACTGTGTAATCCCACTGGAGGCACAACCATACAGACACATCAGCTCCCTTTGTCTCATATATCCCAATAGTGTGCTTTGGTAGCAAAGTATGGAGTTAGAGACTCTAGTTCTAATACTAACTCAACAACGTAATGGTGGACAAGGAACTGAATCCCAGTTTTCCCATCCACAAAATGGGAATAGCTATTACACCAAAAGGTTTGTGAGGGCCACATGAGATGATGTACATAAATCAACTACCAAAGGACTCAGAATATAAATGATGATGAATGACTGCTGCTTTGTTTTCTTCTTCTCTTCTCTGGTTCCAACCTCCTCCCCTTCTCTACCAGCTCAGATGCAGACGTGACTTCAGTAGAGCCACAGAAATCCCAGAATGACTCTTGCTGCATACTACTCTGTTCTTTTACCCAGATTTAGCAATTAGCAGTTGAAGAGACCACAGAAAACCAAGTTAAGCTATCTACAACATAGTAGGATAGGTGCTGCTTGAATCTTTCATGTTTCTATCCTGAAACTCTTGCCCTTCAATAGAAGGGTCATGAGGATTTCCCCAGAGCAAGGTTGAACTGAAATGACCTACCATGTGACTTGCTCATCAAGGGCAGTCAGAAACTGTAGCACACAGCAGTTTTTCACCAATATTTAACAGCACAACTCTCAAGTTTTAGCTGGCCACGTGCATGGACACATGGCTGCCCAGCCCATGCCACAGTCCTCAGCCACCCTTGCAGCCTCATGGGGCCATAGAGACAAGTGCTGGTTAATGGGATGTAATCAGAAATGATGTGGCTCATTTCCATGTTATGGTCTCTCCAGAAGAATGGAGATGGATTCCTCTGGTCCTTTTCATTCCTCCCACTCACTGACTGGGAACTGATGATGGAAACTGGAGTGACTGACTTGGACCCAAAGTTGGAGGCCATGTTGTGACAATGACAGAGCTGGCCTGATTGTCACTTCCCTCTATTCTATTACACCAAAAAAGGGAATTACCTTCCATTTTGTAGAACCCACTGTCCTTTTCACTTTTATTGTTATAACATCTTAGCTTAAACACGAAACAGTATGAAAGGATTTCTATTTAATTAGGGATAACTGCCTGCCTGATGACAGCTGACTACAACTGCAAGTAGTAACTATAGGAAATAAACAACTTCCTGAGAAATGAACATGCAAACCTTTAACTTTCAAATGCCAGCTACTGTTATATGTGTGTACCTAGCATCTCAACGCTTTCACCAAGGAAATCCCTCCTAGTCACCCACATCTTTATTAGCTGGCCACATAAAATGACGTCTGGGACTCTAAGGCCTGAGTCAGAAACCATGCTGTACAGCTCATGCTGTAGTTTATTCTCACTTTTATCTCTTCAATTGTTTTTCTTTCTGTTCATGGCCTTGTCTGGTTCTTTGAATCTAATTCACAAAGCATCTTCCCAGCTGATTGGGAACAATCTATATACACCCCCTTGATTATGCTATTCCCAGCTACTCCATGTGACTGTCTTCCTCAATCTAGTCCAATGTCTACAATTCTGTATTTCAATGAAGACTTCCCACAGCCTGTACCTCCACACAGTTCCTATGAGCCCCAACACAAGGCACAACTGGTCATGGTCTACCCAGCACAATAGACTCATTTCTCTTAGAAAAACAGGGCTGAGTTTCTGCATTTCTTTTCTTTTCTTTTCTTTTTTTAAAATTTACTTGAGAGAGAGAGAGCACATGAGCAGAAAGAAGGGCAGAGGGAGAAGCAGACTTCCTGCTGAGTAGGGAGACCGGATGGATGTGAAGTTCGATCCCAGGACCTTGAGATCAAGACCCGATCCAAAGGCAAACACCTAACCAACTAAGCTACCCAGGTGCCCCTCTTTTTTATTTTTTTAAAGATTTTATTTACTTATTTGAGAGAGAGAGAGAGAGAGAGAGAGAGAGTGCACAAGTCGGGGGAGAAGCAGAGGCAGAAGGAAAATGACAAGCAGACTCCCTACTGAGCAGGGAACTTGACACAGGGCTCAATCTCAGGGCGCTGGGAACATGACCTGAGCCAAAGTCATATACTTAACTGACGGAGCCACCCAGGCGTCCCCCACATTTCAATTTATAAAAAACAAACAAACAAAAAGACAATATCCTCATACACACACACACACACACACACACACACACACAATTACTCTCCAGATGTTTTCATTTTGTTTGCTTTTTACCTATCTTGTTGTAATTATCTGCAACAAAATCTTCCAATCCGATCATCTTCCAGAAACTGTCATCCCAGCCTTTCTCTGCAGAGTATGTCCATTTGCACACCAGGGAGCAGAGAGACCTAAGTAAATGGGAGAAAAGTAGAACCAATAACGTAAGTCAGGCTTCCTCTATATTTCACCAAATACCTAGCCAGATATCTGCATTAGTGTTAAAAAAGTAGAATAAGCCAAAGCAAGTAATTACACATCCCTATTCAGATACAAAGTCTCCCTTTCCACCTGGGCATGGGTTGGTGGTTGTGGGGCTGAGTGATGGGTAAATGTGTATTCATGATCTACTGTTTTGTGCATGTTTAAAATTCTCTATAATAAAAAAGGTAAAAAGAAATTGAGAAAGTAGCTGGTGTACTTTTACAGCCTAAAGTACAGGAGGAAGACTGGAATGCTGGAAGGTACTTTCCTCTCCCAACTTTATTTCTCATACATTTACCCTTAGTATTCTACACTCCAGCAATTAAAAAAAAAAAAAAAAAAAATCATTTGCAGCTTTCTTGAACAAAAAAAAAATTCTTGCACATTTTTGTGCCTTTGCCCTACTACTTTTTGTTTGGAAAATTTTTCCCAGCTTCTTCCCTCTGGTAACTCAAATACTTCTCCAGCCTAGGCTGAGTTTCCACAGACTTCAACATCGGCCACAGAAGCTTCTTTCAAGAAGCTCTCCAAAGGCAAATGAAACAAAAGCAAAAATGAACTTTGGGGATCTCATCAAGATAAAAAGCTTCTGCACAGCAAAGGAAACAGTCAACAAAACTAAGAGGCAACCCACGGAATGGGAGAAGATATTTGCAAATGACACTACAGATAAAGGGCTGATATCCAAGATCTATAAAGAACTTCTTTCACTCAATACTCAAAAAACTAATAACCCAGTCAATAAATGGGCAGAAGACATGAACAGACAAAAGACATACAAATGGCTAACAGACACATGAAGAAGTATTTAACATCATTAGCCATCAGGGAAAAACAAATCAAAACCACAATGAGATACCACCTTGCACCAGTTAGAATGGCAAAAATTGACAAGGCAAGAAACAACAAATGTTGGAGAGGTTGTGGAGAAAGGGGAAACCTCTTGCACCGTTGGTGGGAATGCAAGTTGGTGCAGCCACTATGAAAAAGAGTATGGAGGTTCATCAAGATGTTCAGAACAGAGCTACCCTATGAGCCAGCAAATGCACTATAGGGTATTTACTCCAAAGATAAAGATGCAGTGAAAAGAAGGGGCACATGCACCCCAGTGTTCACAGCAGCAATGTCCACAATAGCCAAACTGTGGAAGGAGCCGAGATGCTCTTCAACAGATGAATGGATAAAGAAGATGTGGTTCATATATACAATGGAATATTACTCAGTCATCAGAAACAATGAATACCCACCATTTGCACTGACATGGATGGGACTAGAGGGGATTATGTTAAGTGAAGTAAGTCAAGTAGAGATATCATACGGTTTCACTCATATGTGGAACATAAGCAATAGCATGGAGGCCCATGGGGAAGGGAGGGAAATCCAAAGGGGGAGAAATCAGAGAGGGAGACGAACCATGAGAAACAATGGGCCCTGAGAAACAATCTGGGGGTTTCGAAGCGGGAGGAGGGGGGGGGGGGAAGAGGTAAGAGGGTGATGAGTATTGAGGAGGGCATGAGCTGTGATGAGCACTGGGTGTTATATTTAACTAATGAATCACTTGGAACACTGCATCAAGGACTAATTATGTACTATACAGTGGCTAACTGAACATAATTAAAAGAAATAAAATAAAATAATTACAAAAAAAAAAAAAAAAAGGCCATGGTCCTTTCATTCCCTGAGGTGTTGCGTGAGCAGCTTGCAACTCCCAGAATAACTTGTCACCACCATCAGGCAAGCTGACCTACCAGCCCACTAGGGGTGGAGGATGTACTTTGTAGGATTACAAATGCAGGTAGGGGGCTGCGAAAGACTGCCGGGACACTAGCAGGCTGAACTGTGTCACAGATGGGCAGCCAGGGAGGAGCGCAGTCCCCAGGGAGAAGAGGCCACTGGCTCTTTGTTCTCAGGAGCCAGAGTGCCAGGGCAGACATTCCTGGGCCTTCGCTGCTCTCGGGTTTGTTAATGCCGAACAGACTGTAACATCCAGGTGTAAGATGAAAGAGGAGCGATTGGTGAGCAGGGAGAACAAAAACAATATCTAAGTTCAGGGACTAGTTCACATGAGAGTGGATTCCAGGAAACATGTATAGGAGGCAGGTCACTCTGAAGAGACAATGGTGAAGCCACAGGGACTGAGCATCACAAAGGGACGCAGAGAGAGCTCAGAAGGAGGCGAGAAAGACTTTCTGAATGAGAACCACTGATTTTCAGTTTTCAATTTCAAAGTTTCTGCAGAAGGACTAAAAAGAAAATCACTGGCACTGTTGAAATTCAAATGAATGATCTGGGAGACCAAATGAACAACATATCATACCACCCAGAGCAAAGACACAAGAGAGAAATGATGAGAGAGGCGTGGAGAGTAGATCCAGCAGCGTAACATGAGAATAACTGGAATTCCAAAAGGGACTTTTTTTTTTTTTTAAGAGAAAAGGAAAAATTAAAAAAGATACACACACCCAAAAAAAGATGAAAGAGATGCTATAATTAAATAAATACAGTACCAATTTGGGGTTGTTGGTTTTTGTTTTTAATATACTGAGCTGAAGTAAGATTTAAGCTTGCAGATTAAAACTCTCATTAAGTCCAGGAAGTGAATCCAGGAAATACTTGAATTTCAAGCGTAAACATAAAATTATACAAGCTTCCAGACAGAAAGAATAAGTTACTGCAAAGGCAAAAGATTCAGACTAGCTAAGGAATTCTCATCTACACCTCTGGAATGTGGAGGACAGTGGAACAACGTACAGACTATTAAGAAAAATGATCCAAGAATCTTATGCCCAGACAAAATATTATTCAGCTGTCAGGCCAAAAGAAAAACATTTTCAACATGTGAGGATTCAAAAAGCAAACTTCCCATATACGTGCTCTGAGGACAATACTTGAGAATGAACTTAACCAAAAAACAAGTGATTCACATAAGGGAAATCAAAGACAAGAGGAGCCAGCGGTGGTGAGCACTGACGTTCACTCTCTCTCCATATCTGTGCACACACATATGTGCACATACAGACACATATTTTAAGTTTACATAGATGATGATAAATAACGTAAGCAGGAATTTGGAATACTAAGTTTTTCTGGAACACCTTCCTGTATATTAGAAGGAAAATACTGTGAGCAGAACCTCAGACCCAGAAACTAAAGAAGGGGTACACAGAAGAAGTACGCAGATACATGCATATGTATGTCTGGGCAGAACGTTAAGTTTAGTGCACGGAATGAGAAGGTAATTTCTAACAGAAACAAAGAGCTTAGTAGAACTCTCAAAATAGCAAGGAATAAAAAAAGAATAAAGAGAAAGTTAAGATGTCAACGAAACCAAACTAAATCAATCAAAAGGGAAATGGAAAGAGGGCACTGGAATATAAATAGAAAATAAAAATACCATAGAAAGAATAAAGTCACTTATTTCAGTTATGACAACAAATGTTAACAGGCTGAATTCCACAAGTGGTTAAAAGATAACAGTAATCACATTGGGGTAAAACTGAGTTACATCTTGTTTACAATACAGATTTTCTTAATGTGATAAAAAGGTTTTTTATAAAAAGGTCAACAACGAGGTGTGCCTGGGTGGTGCAGTTGGTTAAGTATCTGACTCTTGGTTTAGGCTCAGTTTCTCATCTCAGGGTCATGAAAGTGAGCCCCCCATCAGGCTCTGCGGTCAGCATGGAATCTGCTCAGGATTCTCTCTCCCTCTCCCTCTATCCTTCCTCCACCCTCCCCCTGGCTCTCTCTCTAAAATAAATAAATATTTTTTTAAAAGGTCAACAAAGAAATAACAAATACAAATTTTTAAAATGACAATTTAAATATCAGACAAAGTAGAATACAAGATCAAAAATATTAGCCAAGACTAAGAAGGGCATTCTATAATGACAAAATACTCAATCTGAGAATATTATTGCACATTAAATTTCATGAATGAAAAACATAATGTGAAATATATAAAACAAGAGCTCCCAGATTAAAAAAAAAAAAAAAAGCCACTTGAAAAGAGAATTTATTTAAAGATTTTACGCACTTTCAGAATTTAAGGAAACAGGTAAACCAGAAGAATAATAATATTACTATTGAGGAATTAAAGGACTCAAATACAATCAGTAAGCTCAACTCTGTATGTTCACATAGGGCAAGAGAAAGGGAGAACATTTTATAATACAAGCAGAGACTAGATAGGCAAAATGGAATTTTACAAAGAAATTTTGAGTTTAAGTTTTTATTAGAAATGAAACAAGTCTGAAAATTAATAACCTAAGCAGACAACTTAAGAAATGATGAAAAACAAAAATAGATTAAATTGAAAAAAAGATCAAATGGCATAGTAAAGATAAAAACATATGAAAGATATAACAAGATAAAATTGCAGTAATCAAGAGAGCCAAAACATGATTCTAAGAAAAGACAATACAAAAACAAACAAACAAACAAACAAAAAACCTCTGGTAAAATTAAGGAAGGAAAAAGGAGAGAAGGAAAAAATAACAAATATCATGAATGAAAATGGGGGATGTAACTACAGAAAAAGCAGACATTAACAGAAAAAAGAGATTAAGTAAATAACATTATGCTAGCACATTTCAAAATTTAGATGGGACAGAAAATTTACTAGAAAGACAGAACTTACCAAAACTGACTCAAGAAAGCACAACAAAACCGTAATAAACTTATTACCATTAAAAAAATAAGCCACTAGTTAAAAATTATCCTTCAAATAAAATTTTAAGCCTGCATGGTTGTACCAGAAACTATTAACAAATGTTCAAGAAACAAAGCACTCCACGTTATTTCAAAGACTAGAAGAAATGCTCCCTAAGTTATTTATGAAGGTAGGATAACTATATTATAAAACCAAACAAAGAGAGCATAAGAAACAAAAACCAGAGGCCACTCTCACATTATAAATGAGGGCATAAAAATTCTAAGCAAGTTATGACCAAATTTTACATAAAAATGAGAAAAAAGTACATCATGAACAACATTCCAAAACATTTTAATAACTGAAGATTTATGCATGTATTCTGCCCCAGTATTTTATTAAAGGGGGAAAAATGATCAACTCATATTGAAGGAAAAAAAGTATTTGATGAAGTTAAAGGCCACATCAAGATAGAAACTCCTTTTTTTAAAAAAAGATTTTCTTTAATCACTTGAGAGAGAGAGAGCATGAGAGGGGAGAAAGAGGGAGAAGCAGACTCCCCGTAGAGCCGGGAGCTCAATGCAGGATGTGATCCCGGGACTCTGGGATCATGACCTGAGTCGAAGGCAGTTGCTCAACCAACAGAGCCACCCAGGCACCCTCAAAATAGAAACTCTTAATGAAGTAGCAACAATAGAAGCTTCTGCTTCTAAGCATGATGGACTAACAGGGACTGTATTTTACCTCCCCAACCACACCTTGAGAAACTGGAAAAGTAGGGGAAAAAAATTATGACACAACTGCTCTCAGACCCAGAACAACAGGCAACACAGAACTGTGATCCCTGAGAGAAGGAAACAAATGAGGTGAGCCTGAAAATCACTCCGGCTTTCTGCCAGGAAGCCCATACCTGACCACAAAGCAGAAAGAAGGATGCCAAGGAAAACAAGTCAGGTCACAAAACTGAGAAGACTGAGATGAGAATTCAGGGAATCAAGGCGCCTGGAAGCTGTGATGGCACAGACATGCAAGGAGGAGGTAGGTCTGCAGAAAGAGGGCCTTGGAAAGCTGCACAGGAGTCCCATAAAATCTTCAACTATGAAGATACAGATAACAGATATTCTAAGAGGTCTGGTGAGAAGTGACTGAAAGGCTGTGAGCTGAGACATTCTCAGGGCTCACAAAGACCTGAGAATGGGAATCATCTGAGTGACTAAAATTAGAGTGGAACGTCTTCATTGATCACTTGGGACATTCAGTGGAAACCCCAAAGAATGCCTTAGAAGTGTAACTGAACTTTCCTGTGTAAAGGTTACAATAAACAAAGTTTTGAAGGAAGATTCCAAAAGATAAAACAAAGCCAAACATTATCCAAAAGATAATACATTAAGAGCCTACTAGAAAAAGTAGCTCCAACAGTCATTAGAAAAAAGACAACAAAACCCAGACACTGAACAACATAAAATTAACAATGTCAGCATCCAATAAAAAATATTTGAATAAACAATGTCCAATTATTTTAAAATTTGATAAAAGCTATCAACCCACAGAGCTATGCTCACTGAAACCAATGCAAGATAAACACAAAGAAAACCGTATCAAGATACATTACATGATCAAATTATTAAAAAAAAAAAAAAGTTGAGGATCTTTTTTTTTTTTTTAAAGATTTTATTTATTTATTTATTTGACAGAGAGATCACAAGCAGGCAGAGAGAGAGGAGGAAGCAGGCTCCCCGCTGAGCAGAGAGCCCGATGCGGGGCTCCATCCCAGGACTCCGAGATCATGACCCGAGCTGAAGGCAGCGGCTTAACCCACTGAGCCACCCAGGCGCCCCAAAGTTGAGGATCTTAAAGGCAGTCAGAAAAAAGACACATGATACAAGAACAGTCCAACAAGGTCAGCAGACTTTTTACCAGAAATAATGCAACCCAGAAAAAAGTGGACTAACGTCTTAAAAGTACTGAAAAGTTTTTAAAAGGAAACATCAAACCAGAATTCTATATTCAGAAAAAAAGCTCTTCAAGCAATTAATATGAAGTAGCCTTTTTCAAAAAAAAAACAGAGAATTCATTTCCAAGAAACTTGCATTGCAGGACATGTTAAAAGGCATTTCTGTAGGGAAGAGGAAGAGGATACTAGTAGAAATATGAATTGATACAAAATAAGGAAAAAGTATCAGAATCAGTAAATATGTGAGTAGATGCAAGAGGCAGGTTTTCATTTTAAGTTTCTTTAAAAGAGAATTGACTATGAGTCTTCATCTTTAAAAAATAATTTAGAAAAAAAATCCAATGTACTGTGGGGCTTATATATACAAACAAAACATGACTATAAGAGCAAAAATGATAGATATGAACAATGTTATATGTGATGGGGTGTAAAATTATTTTAAGGCAAACTGTGATAACTTAAAAGATGAGTATTATATATCCTAGAGGAGCCAGTTAAAAAAAAGGATATAAAATCAATAAGCTAATTTGGGAGATAAAAATGGAATACTAAAAACATTTCAGTAATCTGGAAGAAGGCAAGAAAAGGAAAAAATTACATAGAATACACAAAACAAATAAAAGGCAAATAGCAAGATGGTAGATTAAAACCTAGCCTAAAGGGGCGCCTGGGTGGCTCAGTGGGTTAAAGCCTCTGCCTTTGGCTCAGGTCATGATCCCAGGGTCCTGGGATCGAGCCCCACATCAGGCTCACTGCTCAGCAGGGAGTCTGCTTCCCTTCCTCTCTCTCTGCCTGCCTCTCCGCCTACTTGTGATCCCTATCTGTCAAATAAATAAATAAAATCTTAAAAAAAAAAAAAAAACTAGCCTAAAAATTTCAATGAAAAGGCAAAAATTGTCAGGCTGGACTAAAAAATTAAAAAATGAACTCGAACTCCATTCTCTCTGTAAGAAAGTTATTTAAGCACTACAGACAAAGGGCTGATACCTAATATCTATAAAGAACTTCTCAAACTCAATACCCAAGGACAGATAATCAAGTCAAAAAGTGGGCAGAAGACATGAATAGACACTTCTCCAAAGAAGACATACAAATGGCTAACAGACACATGAAAAAATGTTCATCATTGTTAGCAATCAGGGAAATTCAAATCAAAACCACAGTGAGAGGGCACCTGGGTGGTTCAGTTGGTTAAGCAGCTGCCTTCAGCTCAGGTCATGATCCTGGAGTCCCAGGATCGAGTCCCACATCGGGCTCCCAGCTCCTTGGGGAGGCTGCTTCTCCCTCTGACCTTCTCCCCTCTCATGCTCTCTCTCTCTCAAATAAATAAATAAAATCTTTAAAAAAAAAAAAAAAAAAACCACAGTGAGATACCACCTTACACCAGTCAGAATGGCAAAAATCAACAAGGCAAGAAACAACAAATGCTGGAGAAGTTGTGGAGAAAGGGGAACCTTTTTGCACTGTTGGTGGGAATGCAAATTGGAGTAGCCACTTTGAAAAACAGTGTGGAGATTCCCTAAGAAATTAAAAATAGAGCTATCCTATGACTTGGAAATTGCACTACTGGGTATTTACCCCAAGGATACAGATGTAGTGAAAAGAAGGGCTATATGTACTCCAATGTTCATAGCAGCAATGTCCACAACAGCCAAACTGTGGAAGGAGCCGAGATGCCCTTAAACAGAAGAATGGATAAAGAAGATGTGGTCCATATACACAATAGAATATTACTCAGCCATCAGAAAGGATGAATACCTAACTTTTGCACCAACATGGATGGGCCTGGAGATTATGCTGAGTGAAATAAATCAAACAGAGAAAGTCAATTAACATATGGTTTTACTTATTTGTGGAACATAAGGAATAGCATGGAGGACATTAGGAGAAGGAAGGGAAAAATGAAGGGGGAGAAATCGGAGTGGGAGATGAACCATGAGAGACTATGGACTCTGGGAAACAAACAGAGGGTTTTAGAGGGGTGGGGGTTGGGGTAATGGGTGAGCCTGGTGATGCGTATTAAGGAGGGCACGGACTGCATGGAGCAAGGGGTGTTATATGCAAACAGTGAATCGTGGAACACTACATCAAAAACTAATGATGTACCGTATGGTGACTAACATAACACAATATAAAAAAAAAAAAGATGCAAGACAGGTTCAACAGTGGAAGGAGAGAAAAATATATGCTAGTCACATACTGATAGTAAGTACAAGTGGCTGTATGAATATCAGAAAATAAACTTCAGAACAAGAATTATTACCAGGGAAAAAAGAGGTGCATTACATAATAACAAAAGGGTCAATTCACCGGGATGACTCGTGGGGTCAAGAAGAAATTGTAGTTTGTCCGAATGGCAACTTAAACTCAACTACGTTTGATTTCTTCCTGTTTTGTTTTAGCTCTAACAAGCTTGCATTATCAAGCAATGTGAAACTGTACATGACATCAAAGGTTCACAGCGGTGTAACTGGATGTGAGCACCTAAAGTCCCCCTTGGTTTTCTTTACACAGGTCTGCCTAAAACTTCCCAGTCTCAGCAGTCTATGTTGATTAAAAGTTCTGACAGGCTGGAGGGGTCCAGAACTGTGGGCTTGCTGTCTTTTTATTGTATTTTAGATAAGAGCCTGTTTGAGTGGGGAAGGTCAGGAGGGACTAAAGCACCTACCTCCTTCTGATAAAAGAATGTTACTTTGTTTCATTTCCTGAGGCTCCATGAGCCTTCTGGGAATTTCAGCACCTCTGGTCTGGCCATGACCTCCCACAGCAGGGACCCTATCTGCCTTATTCACCACGCCACTCCCAGCACCAGGCACAGTGCCTCTCTGGCAAGTTTTGAGAGCTCAATCCATGTTTATTAAGTAAATGAAGAGAACCCTAGGATGTCAATTACAGGAGGAAACTTTTAGGCTCCTAATAAGGCCTGGATCTCCAGCTTTCCCTCTCACATAGGCTCTAGAAGAGAAAAGGCTAGATTCTTGACTCCTAGAGCGACCAAGAGCAGCAACAGAACACTGGATTCCTTGCACAAACCACACACTTTGATAGAACAAGGACCGCTTTTCAAAAATGTGATTCATCTACCTTATATATCTCCCATCACCTACTTCCCCAGCCACAAAAACACGCAGAATCTCTAACACATCCTCCTTTCTTTCTTGAAAAAAAAAAAAAAAGCAAAAAACAAAAAGGGCCTTCCAGCTAAAGATGGCAGATTAATGACATATGTTGACCTCTGCTCCCTTTAAAGGTTCCAGTAAAATGGCAGTATAAGGATAATTTAAGAAGGCAAAAACCCACAATGACAAAGCTAACAGGAGAGAGGATAGCAACAGAGGTGTGAAAGGCAGAAAACACAGATGGATGAGTTGTAAGGCCCTTGGCAGACTTGGAAAGATAAAACCTAAGTAGCAGAGAGAAAAGTCCAGAAGCACAACAATTTCCCTGCAAAGGTACCAGGTACTTCAGAAAGTGGGAATATAGGTGGGGCTAAAAACGGCAAGATGGTTAAAAGCTGTGTAAGCAGGGAGTAGACCCCCATGTGCCCTTCAAAAGGTGCAAGCAGGGTACTCCGTCCCCTGCACCCTGAGAGACAACAAAGGTCCGTCTGAGACTGAGTAGGGTACAAGGCCCCACTACAAGTAGGAGCACTTTGACAAGAACAGGAGATAAAGTAAGGAAATGCCTCTTTGCAGGTCAGCCCTCAAGCTCTTTCCCCCAACTCAACACCCAGAGCTCTGGCTGCTGGGTTTATAACCCCAAGATTCGTTTTTGGGGAATCACAGCAGACAAAAGGAAAGAAAGAAGGCCAGCAGGGAGGGCAAGCTGAGAGATAAGCCACTCTAGTCTTAGGAGGAGCAAAACAGCAGTAAAACCCATTTTTGATGATGACTAGTAGTAACCGATAGAATGATCATCATCGCCATCCTCCTCCTCCTAATAAAACACAACAGCTCAGACAGTATCGCCTGTGGACCACTGTGTTTCTATCAAGGCTTTTCAGGCAGGGAGGAGCCCCCCAACTCTGAGAGAAACAAAGGGAAAGTGCCACCAGGATTCTACCCACACTCCTGAGACCATGAAGAAGCCTTAGTAGGAGCACGCATTTCTGACTTCCCTGCTTTTACCCAGAGCAAGGCACACATCCAAAGCACACGTCTGCTGAGTTCCAGAGTTCAGCTCATTGCCACGCCTTTCTCAACAAGATTTGATAAAAATGAAGTCGGCACTGCTGTATTATTTATAAGCAGTTCACTGCACTGAGATTGCCAGGCCCCCACTTTCAAGGGAAGCCTTTTGTTCTCTGCTTGGGGAAGGCAGGACCTGGAGAGTCTCAATCGAACAAGCCAGTGAATAACAGAATCATCAGAGCCCAAGAGTGGGGATAAATTACCCAGCTATTCCTGGCTGCAGCCTTCGGCACCTCCCAGGCATGCGACGGCTCTGCTCGTCCAAGCCATACAACAGACCGGATCCCCATCTCCGAAGGCAGAGCTCGGGGGGGGAGATATGACTGTGGCTGGATTGCCCATCGTATCAGCAAAGACACCAAGACGGCCTTCTTTCTGAAGAAGCACCCCTGAACCAATCAGAGCCACCTCTGAGAAAGAGGTGTCCGACTCCAGGCTCAGTCCTACTGGCTCTGCACCTCATCAAGACTTGCCGACAGGTCCGTGATAGACCGAAATAATGCAGGCAATGATGCAACGCAGGGCCATATGAAACTGCCTTTTCAGGGAGACCTGCCGATAACATGGCTTGAACATGGCTGTGACAAGATGGGGGGCAAGAAAGAAATGAATAAATAATCCAGTTCAGGGAGTTTCCCAAGGCTCCCAAGGAAAAAGAGATGTAAGAGTCAGAAAACAAAAGATCCTAAGTCACTGCTGAAACATTCTAAGCTCTTGGGGAAGCTCTGGACTCATGGACCTGGATTTATCTCCTAAAAAATAAGGATAATAATGATTAGAGGCAAAATGGGAGGTGGGGGAAAAAAGGGGGAAAGGAAGGAACTTAGGGACAGGTCCTAAGTCCCTGCCACAGACCAAGCACTGTACCCAGTACTTTTTTTTTTTCTTTTTTTAAGATTTTATGTATTTGTTTGTCAGAGAGAGAGAGAGACAGCACAAGTTGGGGGAGTGGTAGGCAGAGGAAGAAGCAGGCTCCCCACTAAGCAAGGAGCCCAATGCAGAACTCGATCCCAGGGCCCCGGAGTCATGACCTGAGGCAGAGGCAGACACTCAACTGACTGAGTCTCCCAGGCATCCCTGTGCCCATACTTTGATATAGGTTATTGCAATTGATCCCATAACAAAATGGTAAGGATGTTATCAGTGTCCCCATTGAACAGAGAAGGACATGAGGCTCACATGAGTTGGGTAACTCATCTGAGGTCATACATTAGGAAAGAGCAAAGCAGAAGTTTAAACACCCTGGTCTGCTCGATTAAAAGTCTACATTGGTTCAACAGGTGCTTTTTCAGGTCCATTCATGAATAGATATTTACAAATCAGAGCATGGGAAAGAGTGTAATCCATTTGAGATATTTGATTTCACTGTGTTTATTTTGTCTATTATCTCCTTTTCTTAATATGGGGGAAATATAAAAATAAAAGCAGATGAAAAAACACAGAGATCTAAGGGGCAAAGAAGCAGCTGTTTGAGGTTGCCTGTGAAGACATTCCGGTAAAACATAAGATGTTCAAGAGATGTACACCATCACCCGGGACACAAGGACAAGAGTGAGATGCTCCCTCAAGAGGCAAACATGGACATTGCTTTTGAGAGTTCAAGCTGTGAAGTCAGCTCACATTGAGAAGGAGTAGAAATAGGCAAAATGAGCATGAAAAGACACAGTGGCTTCTAGAACTCAGGGTTCACAGCGAGAAGACCGAAGGCGTTTAGATGGCAAAAGAAAGAAGCTGCGATCAGACACTGGTTAGTGTGCACGGAGCAGAAGGAGCAGAAGCCAGGGAAGTGCCCGTGGGGACATGGAATAGATGGGAAGTTTTCAAAACTTTCAAGATACCGCGTCTCTAAGAAAAGGAAGGAAAGGAAAGGAACTGAAAAATGAAATGGAAAAGAAAAAGAAACAGAGAAAAACCGCCTCAAAACTAGATTCTAGAGAGATGAATAGGCAGAGCACAGAGGATTTTTAGCAAAGAAACTGTAGGATATTGTAACGGTGGATATATGTCATATGCTGATTCAAACTCACTGAGCAGCCAACACCAAGAGTGAACAGCAACATAAGCCATGGGGGCGCCTGGGTGGCTCTGCCGGTTAAGCCTCTGCCTTCGGCTCAGGTCATGATCTCTGGGTCCCGGGATTGAGCCCCACATTGGGCTTCCTGCTCAGTAGGGAGCCTGCTTCTCTCTGGATTCCTCGGCCCCTCCCCACACCTCATTCTCTCTCTCAATAATAAATAAATAAAATCTCTGTCTCTCAGGAATAAATAAATAAGTATGTAATCTTCTTTTAAAAAATGTAATGTAAGGGGCCCCTGGGTGGCTCAGTGGGTTAAAGCCTCTGCCTTCGGCTCAGGTCATGATCCCAGGGTCCTGGCATTGAGCCCCGCATTAGGCTCTCTGCTCAGCAGGGAGCCTGCTTCCCCCACCCCCTGTGCCTGCCTCTCTGTCTACTTGTGATCTCTGTCAGATAGATAAAGTCTTAAAAAAAAAAAAAAGTACATTTAAAAAAAATGTAATGTAAGCCATGGACTTTAGATGGACACACGATGACGATGTGTCAACATAGTTCCACCGCTTGTAATGAATGCACCACTCCGGGAAAACGTGGATAAGGGGCAGGCTGTGCATGTGTGGGGGTGGAGCTGTATTGGTCATCTCTGTACCTTCCAATCAATTGTGCTGCGAACCTAAAACGCTCTAAAAAATTAAAGTGTATTAAAAAAAAACAACCAACCAACCAACTAACCTCACTTCTCAAATGTCCCTCAAGGAGCAAGACCCAGAAACTGGTAGAAACAATAAGTCTGGTCTTCAGGAAAATGCAGTCCAGCTTGCTATTCACATCAAGAATGCGGTGATTTTGTAACTTAGGCATCTAAAGCCACTCTGAGTAAATATCAACCCTTGAGCCCAAAGGATTCATAGTCTCTCAGGGCCAGAAGAACACCTGAGATCACCTGTTGACATGGGCAGAGCTGGCACATGAACCCAACAGTCAGCTTCAGAGCTCTTATCCTTAACTATTACATACACTGCCTCCAGGAACACACCCCTTGCACGATAAGGGGATTTCACAGATAAGAGGAATACCCGAGAAGGAGGGCAACTCTACTTGGGGAATATTAAGGGAGCTTCCCACAGGGGAGTAGCTTGAGCTGTGAGTCCTGAAATAGGAGGCCCTCGCCAGGTGGACAGAGGGTGCAGAGACCTTTCAGGAATAGTGTGTATATCAAGAAACTCAGTTCAAGCATGATCCTGCCTCCGGAGAGGAGATGGACTAGCAGACTCCTAAGGACTCTTCCCGGCTCCCAATTTCACTGCTGATATGAGGAAGACATTACCGAGCAGTACAAACCACAGGTTCTGGATCGACATGGTGATGCCATCATTCACTAGTGAGTGAGAAAGCCTCCCTGTACTTCATTTCCTTCATCTATTAAGGAGAACAATAGTACCAGATAAACAGGAGTTTGCCTCATAAATTCAATAAAGTTGAGTTAATCCACATAAAGCAGGTGGCACAGTCCCTGGTCCACAGCACATGCCCGACAAAAGGTGGTAAATTTTCTTCTCATTTTCATCAATGTGAGCAGTTTCCTCAACATCTCATAGCTTCCTCTGAGGAAGAAAATTTCAATGAAAGAGAAATAATCAAATGAAAACTCACTTTAATGCCATGCTAAGGACACTACAAATAAGATGGGTTTTCAGCTCTAACTTGATGAGCATTATCTGACCTAAATGAGCCTGATGACGTAAACCATCCAGCGCAGCCCTGCTCAACTCAACATAAAACTGAGTTGAAAACCCAATTCTTGGGGTGCCTGGGTGGCTCAGTTGGTTAAATGACTGACTTCGACTCAGGGCATGATCCTGGAGTCCCAGGATCAAGTCCCACATTGGGCTCCCTGCTCAGTGGGGAGCCTGCTTCTCCCTCTGACCTTTCCCCTCTCATGTTCTCTCTCGCTCTTTCTTTCATTCTCTCTCTTTCAAATAAATAAATAAAAATAAATAAAAGTAAAATATTTAAGAAAACCCAATTCTTGGTTCATATCTTGAACTTAAATGCCAATAGTGGGCCCAAACTGGGCCCCTTCCTCAAAATCAGGAGCAAAGCCACTCAGAACACTATTCATGGAGTGGTTCATTATTCCCCAAACATATTTTTGCCAGCACTGAGCACGGTGACACAGAGAAACAGAGGTGAGGACTAGATCTCTTCCCTTGAGTAGTGCCGAAGACAGAAGGCAAAGAGAGACGTGCAGAGGGACATGCAAAACATAATTTGAGAAGGGTCTTCATATGGTATATACAATGGTCTAGGGGAGCACAGAAGGCTAGAGAAACTATCTGTGGAGGTTCTAGAAACCTCACTGAAATACCAGAGCAAAATGAAAACCTGCCTCAGATGTGCATCCTGGGGATCCCAGGGTGAGGAGCATGAAGGCATCCCTGGTTTGCCTCTTCTCTGGCGAGAACACACCTGCAACTTCCAGGATGGTGAATGCCTGCTCTCACTTCGGTGCTCGCTCATGCCTGAACACCTTCACCTTACCGAGCCCCAGTAAATCTTCATCATCTTCAGGAGAACCATCCTTTGGGAATTCGTCCAATGGTGTGGACGACCAAGCTCCCAGCGTTCCCTGCTGTGTGGTGCCTACTACGTTTCAATCACTACCTCAATGGTCCTCTCTCCCACCCTGGACAGCAAACCGGAAGGATGGTACTTTCAGCATCCTTGGCCTCCGAGGAAGGTTGACACATAGAAGATGTTTACTAAGTGTTTGCTGACTGGACCACCTGTCACTAAGGTCCTCTTAACCGACTACTGTATACAAATACACCCATTTCATTCTTGCTGAGGAAGTCTGCTTTGAGCGTTGAACTGAAGCTCAGCCCATAGTGCTGAGACTTTAAATGAGTTCATGATATAAACAAACAAAACAACCAGCAAACTAAAGGAACCAAGGGCCTCTGCTCAAGTGTCAACCAATATCCTTGCTAAACTAAACAAGGAAAGGAAGTTGCCTGTTTGCTATCCTTCTTAAGAACCAGCATGAAGGAGCATGTGGGGTTTCTTAATTGGGAAACCATACAAAAAGGTAAGAGTGCACCATGATCTTTTTTTATCTCTTGGAGAATTATCATGTGTTTTTCTAATTGAGAAAGACTTATTTATAAACCAGGTCTGAAAAAAAAATGGCCTAAATTTATTCTATTTCCCTTGTGCATCATTTCTGTTTCTTTTGAACCCTGCATGGCAGTTTATGACAAATAAATCATGTCTTATAAATTAAGCAACTGGAGAAACTGAGATGGGAATGGCTGATGGCAGACTTAAAAAGACACCCCCATATATCACCTGGGTCATAGAATTTTAGTCACCCACCAATCTGGCTGGTTCAACTGATTTTAATGGTGTGAGACATATTTCCAAGTACACCTGAAATCAACGATCACTTACTAATCATACCTACCCTGAGCTTTTGTGTTGTGTGTGTGTTGTGTGACCAATAAATTTAAAAAGTAGCATACCAATAGTTTGGAAATGGAGAGAAAAAGAAGAATGTCAGATGCTAGGCAGAATTACACCAAGGGAAGAGAATGATATGGAATGATGGAATAACCATCTTTAGGAAGGGAAATATTTTCAGTTGAAAGCAGCTGTTTTTCATTTCTATGAAAGCAATGAGCATAAATTTCAGAAAGGGAGGATTCAGATTAACAGAGGGAAAGCTGCCTAACTTACAGGGTCAGAAGACAGGAGGAGTTGGTATGAGAAGATAATGGTCTTCTTTGAAGGGATCTTTGAGAAAGAAGAGCCCCCATCAGCCTCAGGTGGCCAGGGAAATGTCTGGATTAAAGAGAAGGGACTACACTGACTTCTAGTGTTTTTATCATGATGAGTGTTAGGATTCTGGTGTGAAGATTCTGTGATTCACTTCATTTACTGTAAAGCCAACCTCTTCGACTGCCACAAAAGAACAATACTGAAGAATAGCATTTCTGAGAATTTTGAATTCATGAAGACAGCCGTGCCAAATTTATGGGCTTATTTAAATAAAAGCACACAAGTTTCCTCTTAAATTTCAATTTAATAAAATATATTGAGTGGCTATGAAGAGCAAATTCTGTGCAAAGTGTCAGGACCATGGAGATAAAACATGAGTCCTGGTCCTCCATCCACTGGAGAGAAAATGAGCCCATCAATTACTGTGATGGAAGTAGCAATGGGGTAAAAAGAATAGAAAGACAATATGTAGTACGGCTGTCAAGCGCTGGGCAAAATTTGAGGAAAAAGTAGCTTATGAGGTGGGTATTAAAAATTTGTAAAACGGGGATGCCTGGGTGGCTCAGTTGGTTAAGCGTCTGCCTTCAACTCAGGTCATGATCCCAGCGTCCTGGGATCGAGTCCCATATCAGGCTCCTTGCTCAGCAGGGAGCCTGCTTCTGCCTCTGACTCTGCCTGCCTCTCTGTCTGCCTGTGCTCGCTCGCTCTCTCTCTCTTTCTGACAAATAAACAAAAAAAACTTTAAAAAAATTTCATAAAATGGTAAGTGTTATAAACCTTATAGACAAAGACACAGACACATGAATACTTGAATCATGCCTGGGAACAAGCAATGTCCTTGTTTAATGTGAACAAAGGTAAGTGTTGGGAGATTAAAAATAAAAAACTTGAAAGTTGGCTTCAGTCATGTAAGTGACCCACAATGTAAACCTCCAATGTGAGGCAAGATTTATCTATTATCCCTGAAGCAAAATAAATTCATTTCCTAATTATTTCCCCCCTCAGCTGGACTAAATCAGGCCAAATATATTAGAGTATTATTTTTTAATAGAAATCCTCATACTGGAAAGTCAAATTTAGGCAATTAACCGAGAGCTGCCAAACACATGTAAAACCTTTGGCTTCCCATTCACTGTAATGGATCCATAAGGGACCCATGTGGATTTGATTGCCTAGTAGAACAGTCAACGGAATGGACTTGGCACTTTGAGTAAAGACTGAAAATGTTATCACAATATATATCTGATTCCAAAAATCTTCCAAACCAGAAGCAGAGAAACACCGACACCAGCCATTGTTTATAAACCTATGACGTGCCTAAACCCCTAAACCAATGTCAACAGAATTTGTAGACCACTCTGGGTTGTCCGGTGAAAGAAAGGAGTAAGTTCCTGACTGGTACTTATCTCTCAAGTAAACAGAATGTTTTAGGCTGCTATGTCGTATCATGGAAAAAGCGAAGGCTTTGGAAATTGGTGGGCATAGATTTAAATCCCAGCTTTGTTCCTGGCCATGTGATTAGGTTTGGGTAACTCTCCGAATTTCCGCATTTTCTCCCATCAAAGGTGTAGGTAAGGACAAGAGCCTAAAACCTTGATGTGAAGAAGAGATATACTGTAAAAACAAAACAAAACAACCCAGCATGGGGGTGCCTGGGTAGGTCACTGGGATAAGTGTCTGCCTTCACCTCAGGTCATGATCCCAGGGTTCCGGGGATCAAGCCTCAGGTCAGGCTCCCTGCTCAGCAGGGAACCTGTTTCTCTCTCTACCTCAGCCTGCAGCTCCCCCTGCTTGTGTTCTCTCTCTCCTCTCTGTGTCAAATAAAAAAATAAATCTTAAAACACAAAACCCTAGCACAGCAACTCCCCCATATAGACCCTCAATAAACAATATCTATTATTAGCAGCACTCATATTTCTTTACCTTAACTTACCACATTTAAACACTCACGCACACACACACACACACACACACACGCAGGTACTACTGAAATCTGTGCATCAAACTGAAAAGAAAAACCTCCACATTAACTGGAGGTTAATGCCCAGTGCAGAGACCACGTGGAAAGGGCAGGTGTTAACATCATTTACAGGAATCTCTTGACAGCTTATCAATTGGCTCAGATTCCCTCCAAAGAGCCATTGGGTTCCCCTCAATCCTCTACAGTGAGAAAGGGTCTGAAATAGTCACATCTTGAGTGGGCTTTCTGTCAAACCTACCACCTAGAATGTTGTAAGTTAAATCTCTACCTTCACCCCAGTCCACCGGCGCAATCACTGACACAGGCACGGGTGTATATGGACAGACTCTGCGGAGCGAGCTGCGTCCTGACACTTTTACAACATCAGCATTCAGATATCTCAACCACTTCCCTCACAAAGCAGTCCCCACACCCAACACTTAGGAAGGAGGATGCGGCACAAATATATTCTCAGCCACTACGTGTAATGGCTACCTGAAAGTTCTTTTGTTTACAGTTGTCTGCCTTGGAAATTTTTGCCAGTAAAAAGTAAAAACAACTGATGAAGGACTTAAAGGCATGGGAAGTGCCTCATGCTGACCTTAGTGAAAGTCAGTCTGAACGCCTGCTCACAGTCTGAAGGCCAGTCACGGAAGTAATTTAGATATGGTGCTAGCCACCCTCCTGAACTCAGAATGAAGGAGAGACCAGCATTTAACATAAATATTTATAATCGTCTTCAGTGGGAGAAGTGCAGGTACCATGAAATCACGTCAGAGGGGCCGAATGGGCGCTGAGAGTCCACTCTAAGTGGACACTTGAAGGATCAGTCAGTGTTGTCCAGTAAAGATGGGGGGAAAAGCAGGGTCCCAACCAGGGTGTGGCCACACCAATTGAGGGAACAGGTGGTGTCGCATCAGCTCTGAGCCCAGCACCTTCTTGGACACTTTTGTCTCATCTGATTTTTGCCTCACCACAGTCCTGGTAAGACGAAAATAAATTAAGTAACTGATGCACAGTTGTGTTGCCAAAACTTCTCACCAGTAGCAGGAACTGGGATTCCTTTTCCAGACCTCCCTAGCAGAGATACTGGTTGCATGACTTTGTAAGTCCTGCAAGACTTGTAAGTCCCCATACCTGTATACAGTAAGATGTGCACACATGAGTAGTTGTGCCGGGATTAGAAACCAATGAAGTTCTAGGTCTCAAGTATTTTTATTAGCTTAAAAAAAAAAAACCAAACAAACAAACAAAAAAACCTCAAAAGGGTTTGCGTGCCTCCCCTAAGCTTTAGTAAGGTACAGGAGACATGAAGATGAGCTAGGAAGTGATCTCTGGATCTTACCATGACTCGGAATGCCTAGTCTTGAAGGGTGTAGACTGAGCACTCAGCGAGTGCCTGGCCTGTAGAGAGAGCTCCATCACGGGATGGGTGGTGTGAATTTTACCTCAAAGTTTTTACCCCAAAGGTGGGTTTATCTCTCTCTTAACCCTTTTCCTTCTGGCTGAATCTCTGTATGGAACTGGCTACCAGCCACCAATCCAGAGGAACATCCAATCTGGTGGTCATGGCGGAGAGCTTCACATGTAATCCAAATTAGGCCACTGAACTCCTTAGGAGAGAACAGAACTCTGACCCCTATGGCCCCCACCCCATTGCCCAAGGGCTGTGAGGAAGAGAAGCTCTTAAGGAGGGGGCACCATACAACCTGGTGAGACACTGGGCATGAGGGAAGACACCCTGGGTTCTGGATCCTTCCTCAAAGACAGAAAGTAATGTCTTCAGTTCCTCGAGTGGAACGTCTTAAGTCCCTCAGCTCTAACGAAGCGAGGGGTCAGGGAAATGAGGGCCCGCGGTGTGGTATTAGGGGACAGTTTGGACAGAACTTATAAACACCCACCTCCTGTCCAGTTTCTCTTGACCTTCCTTCCAAGCACAGTGGCCTCAGGCCGTGGTAAACAAAGATCGCCCCCAGCGGGCTAATTTTAGCCGGAGTTTTAACAGTAAAAGCCCAAGTTCTTCCCTTTCCTGTGTTGTGACAAGACAAACGCAAGGCTCTCTTGCCCCTGTGGTTCAGTTTCTCTGTTAGCACACAGAGGCAGACATCCACAAGGAGCAAGCACCCGCCTGGGCCAGGAAATCTTATCCTGGGTGAGGGTCCCCAGGGAGGGGAGGTGGGACAGAAGCGGAGTGAAGAGCTTTTCAATCACTCGCTCACGCTTTATTTATCCATTAATTCACTCATTCCCTCGACAAATGTTTATTTAGCACATGGCACCTACCAGGCCCAGGGAGAGCTCCTGGGTCCACAGAGATGAGCTGGAGGACCAGGCAGAAGAGCCAGAAGTAGATGGTGGCATTTGTGATAAATGAATCACTTGAGGGGGGCCCCAATCTTGCCCAGGAGCTTGGGGGACAACTCCCAGGGAAGGTATGTTCACACTAAAACTTTAAGGGTTGCAAGGGCTGTGGGAAGAGAACTGACAAAGGCATCCATTGGACATGACGTGGCCTGATTGAGGGATGGGGCTATCATGTGGTGACACCACAGGGAGGGTGTGTAGACAAGTGTGGGAGTGGAGGCCAGAGGGGCTGCTGGGGGCCAGACATCAAGGACAAGAGCCCTGTCAGGTGCTAAGAGCAGTGGGAAGGCAATGATGGGTCTCAACCAAAGGACTGTGCTGATCAGCTCAAATCCAGACTAGGCCACCCGTTACTCTGTGACGTTGGTTAAATCCCAATCTCTGATCCTGCCCAGGGAGGTTAGTCTCTAACCACATGTTGTCTCATTCAGTCAACAGACACTTCTTTATTGTGCAACTTCTTCGTATGAGCCCCTGTGTCACACAATGGGATGCGGTAGGGAATAAGTTAAGTCCTCACACTCCAGCACACACACAGGAGGGGGATATGAAGTAGGGTGATAGGAAGAGAGTAACCTCCGGGCAGGATGGGCAGAGAAGGCCTCTGAGGAGAAGACACTAGAGCTGAGACAAGAGGAATGAGAAGCATCCTTCATCATAAGGAAAGGCATGGGCAGAGAGGAGAGTGGCTGTGACAGCCTGGGGCAGGGAAGGGGTGGCGGGGGGGACTGTCCACCTGAGCTAGTGCAGCTGAATACAGAGCAGGAAGAGGAGGGCCAGGCTGGTGAGGGAGGCGGCATCCAGAGGGCACAGGGCCTCAGTGGAGTGGGGACGTTACAGCGCCAACTGGTGAGCTGCTGAGTGACGTGACCTCAGTGACAGGTTAAGAACACTCAGGCTGCTGTGTGGAGGAGGAACAGGAAACGGGCAAGAGTGGAATGGGTGAGATCTAAAAGGGGGCTTCTGTGCTCTCTCTCATCACTGCAAACAGCACTTTACACTTTATTATTAGCCAGCTACTGGCCTCATGACCCTGGGCAAGCAACTTAACTGAACTCCTCCATGAACTAACATCCCCTACCTCACACTGGGCCACGGTGAGGGCTAAATACAGGTCGCTATTTGTAAAGGATTTGGAAGAGTGCTTGGCTGAGCTCTGAACGTTTCCTGGCTGGTCTCATGATTCGTTTCCTGCCCTCTCAGCTGCTGGGTCCAGGTCCCTCGACTTTACCTGCCAGCACCTGTCCAGTGTTTATCCTCGGTACTGCGTAAATTAGGAGGTGCAAATCGTTGACTGAAGACCTAAACTGGCCCAAAGACACATTCTGTCAGCTGACGCAGGGACTTCAAAACATGTGACTATGAATGTCTTCAGGTCAAATGTGGGGGTGCCTGCCCACGCTGTCTTGTCTCACACTTTCCTATGTACTGCCTCTACAGGCACTGAAGTTGGTGACCCCGAATAAACACTGAATTCCTAAAAGCATGACTGTTGGGGACGTCTGTCGCAAATACAAGTGACATGTGAACCACATAATAACCCTCCCTCCTCCTCCTGCCCGCAGCAGAGCAATGAACCCCACAGGGTCGGACTTTCTCACTTTTCTTCATGCAGGTCATTCACCACCTGCTCCCTGAATACCTTCTAGGACCTGGGAATTGGGACAGAAAGAAAGCACAGAGTCAGGCTTAACTGAAGTTAAAACCCAGGGCCCTTGAACGAGGAAGCCGTAGACTCCCAGGATGCCACAGGCACACTCATAGTCTACCACGCTAGGGAGTCCGAGACTTCTGCACAGATCATCTTATTCTGCTCTTATAACTCTGTGGGGGTCGGTTGAACAAAGAGGTTACTCAATTTTACAAACGAGTGAAGAGTCCAGGCATCTACGTTTACGGTCCAGACAGAGCTAATGAATGGTATGCTTTGAATTCTGGACCCTGGTCATCCATAAAGGCATTGCAAGTGGGGAAGGGTTAACCCGATTAGTGAGATAACCTACAAAGTTTTCTCCTTGCCACGTGCTAAGGGCCTGAGGAGAAGAAAGGTGAAAATGCCACCCAGGCACTGCCCACCACGTGGGTAACAGGACCTAGACTGGCTTAGACAGTGGGAAAAGCATGACAACAGGGCTGGCGAAGAATAAGAGACTTGGGCTCCCAAGAGAGCTCCCGCTGGGCTCCATGTGTCAGTGACACATCTGGAAATAGAAAAGAGAACAGAACACGGCCCCTATTTTGCCAGATTTACAAAAGCATATTTTTGGTTAAGGCGATGGGGCTCTGCCAGGTGGTGGCACGCCAGACAGCAGGTCTATGTGGCCCAGCGAGATCTGCTTCCAGAGGGACCCCCGGTGGTATTCCCCAAGAAGGCTTGGTGCACTCCGGGAAAGCCTCCCAGCTGCCCCCACGGCGGCCTGTGAGTGTACTGCCTACTCTCTGCTCCAGACACACAGAAGCCTGGAAAAGACATCAGCATCCTGGGGAGACCCAACAGCCTCTCCGATCCTGAAGATGCCCTTTCTGGATGTCAGTGCCACTTGCAGCTTCTTGGCCGACATTTAATTTCAATCAGTGATTCTTAACCAGAGCGATTCTGCCTCTAGTGAAACAGCTGTCAATGTCCGGAGATATTTCTGGTCTTCCTTGGGGAAGTGGGGGGCAGAGGGCTGTGCTACTGTCATCCAGCGTGTAGATGCCAAGGAAGGTGCTAAACACCGCACAGTGCACAAGCGAACGGCCCCAGAACAAAGAACAATCTGGTCCAAGATGTCAAGAGCGCCAGGGTTAAGAAACCCTAATTTAGATGTCTCAAATATTTCCTGAGTCATGACTACATGCTCAGCCTGGTGCTAAGCTCTGCAAACACAAAGGCGAAATGGGTAAGTCCTTTTTCTCAAGTTCAGTCTAGTGGGAGCCGCTCAGTGGGACGGGACTAATAGCAACCACAGCCTAATACTGGGCTTATAAGTTAAGACAGGTCTGCATTCTAACGTGGGCTTTGCCCTTTATTTACTCACTGTGTGACCTTGGCCAGGTCATTTAACTTTTCAGTTTCTTCTGACATTGTGAATGGAAACTCACGATACTATTTCTGCTCCTCCCTCCCCCTACTCTTCCTTGTACCCTTTCAACTGTGACTAGAGATCTACTGTTACCACCATCACCACTATCGTTCCAACCGCTGCTTCTGGGTTGGGGGTTGGGGGGGAGTACCAGAAAGCCAGGAGGCATGAAGGCCTGGGAAGGTCAGATGGTACAGCGTCTCAAATGGGCCCGTAATGGGAGGAGGTGTATTTCTTTGTCACCCGTGGAAAGAGGCTGTGGCTGGAAGCCACCACGGATCGTGGACACAAGGGCATCACATTAAGGATGGCTTGATGCAAAAACCACCTGCCTTCCTGGAGGACCATGCGGAAAATATGCTCTCTGGCCTGCCACGTGAGAAAGAAGGCAGCTATCTTACTTAAACCACCAGTAACACTATCACCTAATAATACAGAAGTACAGGAGTGGGCTGGTCAGGAAAGGCCATTACTAGCAGAGAGGACAGTACATGCAAAAGTACAAGGAGGTGGAAGAGAATCAAGGTGAGAGAGAATTAAAGGGATCACTCTTTGGATCACCCCCATCAGAGGAGAGTTGATGGGGCAGGAGACAGCAGCATCAGGGAGCAGTTGGAATCCCGTGGGCCTCACATGCCACACCAGAGAGTGAAGACTTAAATCCTGCAGGCATGGGACACCACAGGAGGGTTTCAAACAGGTAAGGAATATGAGATCTGCATTTAAGGAGAAAGGCTAGAGGTGGGCGGAGGGGGGAATAAGGAGTGGTAAGATGAGGTGGGGCAGAAGCTGGGGGAAAGGCAGGGAGGGTGGCTGGCACCAAGGAGAGCAGTTAGGAGGCTCACAGATCCCAGAGAGACTGAAGAGGCCATATCAGAATCTTTGCCCATCCTCTAGGTAACAGTAAGAGATATAAAAGTTATGGCATATCAAAGCTTCTGGTCTGGGTAACTGATGACAGTTCCTTCACCACGACAGCAAACACAGGAAGAAAGCCAAATTTATTTCAGGGACTGTCACCTGGAGTGGAGATGCCTATGAGGCAGCAGGCAGGGATGCCTGATGCTAAGCTTGCTCCTCAGTCTGGAGCACAGGATGGTGACATGGTGGAGCCATCAGTGGAGAGGGGGTGTTTAAATCCTGGGAAGGTGTGGCATTTCGTTGCACTCTGATGGGACTAAGCTATCTGACAGACTGTCTTCCGGTCACCTCCAATAACAAATAAAAAGTCCACTGCCTCCCCTGCATGTTGATTATGAGCCAGGATACTTTAAAAAGCCTTTTTTTTTTTTCTTTTTTTCTTTTTTTCTTTTTTTTTTAAAGTTCACACATGGAGAATAGAGGCAACTGGGCACATTTCAAAACAGAGAAAGGTCTAGAAGACACAGGACCTTCTCAGAGACAATTCTCTTCTCAGACCCCTGCCTGTTCCTAAAGGAACTGTGATCTGGCCCAAACTTCAGTTTGCACGCAGGGCCCATGACGGTATCTGACACCTGCAGAAGCCATTCTCCTTTGTAAATAGGGTATAAAACGTCTCACTGCCCTGGGAACACTGAGATTGGGCTTTCAAGGCCCCTGGAGCAATATTTTGTTTTAAATAGAAGTGGGCGTGGACACTGCAATGAAAGATCTGCCTGGGGCTCCAGTTATCACAGGGCAGAAAAAGCCGAGTAATTATTTTCTTCCCAATTATGGCTAATTCTCTGCAAGCTAATTCTTGGCTTTTCTAAAACGGGACCAGAAAATTAGCTCTTCGTGTGCAAGACTGAAGACACCGGACCCAGCAGCTTTTGGCCTGGGGTTATTACTTATTACTTCTTAAGGAGTGAGGAGCGGGGCAGGAAGTGGGGTTTTGACTTAGGCACTGTTTAGTCAAGTAAAGAGAAAAAAAAATCTCCCTGCGGCTCTGAAACAGGATCATGCTGCTATAAACTTTATTGGACACAACTCAGGCAAGGGTGTTGGGTAAAAGAATCACAGCAAGAACTATGGGCCGAGTTCAGAGGGTGGAACGAAATGTGCACCTGTTGTCACTCACTTACTACCCCAGATCTCCCAGGCCGTGTAGATTTAAACCAGGCAGACCTGTGGCCCAGCCTAGATGATACTGGCCTTTTTTCACCTACTAGCATGCAGTCACAAACGTGTGCACGCATACATGCGTGTTCACAAGTGTGTGCATGGGTATGTGTGGATGTCTGCTGGACACATACTGGGAAGGGAGACCTGGAAGAGGAAGAGACTGACTGTGGCAGGGAGGAAAGGGGGGGCAGAGGCAAGGACAAATTACTTCAGCCTAGAAAAGGCAATGCTCAGATTCCCTGATGTCTGCGACTGGAGGACAGTGTTTTCAATCTGTTCTGATCAAACCTCCAGAATTAATTGTTTTCACGAAAGGGAAGCAATAGCACCAAGTGGACTGAGTTGACTGGGAAGATGGAAACTCACCCAAGGGAAAAAGTCAAGAGGAGAAACTGCTGAAGCGGAAAGTGATATTCCACTCCTCCTCTGAAGACCCCTATTTGTGCCCCTTGTTTAAACCCCTACGTGTATATTAGGTATGTACAGTTATTATCATTTAAACTCTAAGTTTCTAAGGTAATTAAAAAAAAAAAAAAAACCAGTTACTGAAATTAACTGGATCAGAGCCACCAGAGGACTCCGTTTTCTCAAGGTCTATTCCAGGCCACCCATGTGCCACGTCACCTCTCTTCAACCCTCTGCCCTCAGCGAGGCCATCCATTGCAGGGTGCGGCATTCTCCATTTCCATGAAAGTGAAGGGAGTCGTCTGCTACCTGAGGTCAGTTGCTCCGGGACCTGCCACTCGGCACACCTGCGGAGCGCCTAGACCAGAGCAGTTCTCCTGCCCCCACCCAGAGAAAGGTGCCCAGGAGGGCCAGGATCATTCTCTCTCTTCTGCAGCTGTGAGTAAGGGTCAAGATTTTCACTGAGTTCCAGAGAACAGAACAGGCATGAGTGAGAGGTATCTAGGCCCCCTCCCCTTTTATACTGAAAAAGCCCCTACTTCTGCTGAGCTGTCCACTGGGGACTCTCCACTATCAGAAAATGTCACCACAGACTCCAGAGTGGGAGGGCCTTGGCTTGGATCCCAGCCATGTGACCTTGGGGGCCAGCTGCCTTCCCTTCTGAGGCTCAGTTATCTCACCTGAAAAATGGAGCAACAGCTGTACAAGTTTAAATGAAGAGAATCCAGGTCAAGCATTTTGTACCGTGCTCCATACGTCTCCAGCAATCAGCCTATGCTCGAGCACTTTGTGGGCTCGAAAGAGCTGAGCAGCAATCAGTTAACAAGTCTTTCAAGCACATTTCTGATCTCTGCATACTGACAGGCCATGCTGTCCACACACTTGACAGGTCATTATAATCTGTGTGGAGGGATTCTCCAACTGGAAGTCGAACATGAGTGTGGTAGAGCCGTTGGTTCTGGAGGCAGACAGAGCTGAGTCTGGATTCCAGCTCTGTCTCTGATTCGCTGGATGACTCCGGGCAAGTCACTTAATCATCATGAGCCTTAGCTTCTCCATGAAGGACGAGGGTTAGACTCTCAATAAAAGTCAGCTTAGAGGTCTATGCCTTGGCATCCTTCATCAAGTCCTGTGCCATTATTAAGACTAGAACATGTTCCAGTTTCCCAGTGGAATCACCTGGAGGCACATGGAACCATCGAGTAACAGAGGCAGAAATGACCATCAGTCAGGTAACAGCATCAGTCAGGCAGCCACTGCTGCCTGGCACACATCAACAGCTCATTGTCCTTTCCCACTCGGCTGAGACTGGCTTCCCTCACACTCCTGCAGACAGCAACTTCCAGTCGCTAAGAACTGGCATGAGAGCTAGTCTATCTGCAGTTTCCAACCATTCCTACCATCTAATGCAAGAGAAGAGAAAGCAGAAGGCCACTGAAGTTTAAGGGGCCTGCCACGGGTCTCCCATCTAGTGACAATCCTGGCCCAGAATGCATATCACCTAACACTCATGTGTGGTCACTCCTCCCTCTGTCTCTCTGGGTAGATGGTGGAAGGTACTCTGACACCCTCCTGGGCATTGTCCTCAGGGCTGCCCAGAGGGGCTGCTACATGTAGCAAAAGACTTATAATCTAATTCCAGCAAGCCCCCTCCTGTGGCAGGGGAAGAAAGGGTGGGACCAACTAATTATCTCTTCCAAATGCTTTGACTGAGGATGTGGAGATCAACAAACATTCCTGGCCTTGTTTGGTTCTCAGGAGTATGAACCTTAGAAACTCTCCCAGGGCAGCCAACCTGAACTGAAACTCTTGCTACAAGCAAAGTGAGTCACTTCAACTGAGGATGGGAATGTCCCGCGACTGCCCCTCACCCACGCCGACCCCTGTCTCACTGGCCCATGAGTAAAGCAGTAGCAATGTGGCCCAGGCCACCAGATCAGCAGCAGCCTGAGGCCATCTGTTTCTGTCCCGTAGGCAGAAGCCCAGCATGTGCTGGTTCCAACTGGATTTCTGTGGGGAGGGAAGCAGAGAGAGCCCCAGCTGCTGTCAGCAGACAAGGAGGCGCCTTCTCCTCACCTCTGTCCTGGGTGCCCTCTGTGGACCTGAGTTCCCAGCTGTCCTGTGGCTAGAGGCTCTTCTGCCTGACTCAGAATACTAAATGTGCCCTACCTCCAAAGGCAGAATGAAAAACATTTTTTGTTGTTGTTGTTTATTCATATCTGTGATAGGAAGAGAAGGGTTGGGTAAAAAAAAAAAAAAAAATAGATTTATTCTCTTTTGCAGGTGGTACCATCTGTTCCAAGATTTTTACTTCCCTCCATTCCACCACATGCCTGGCATCCTAAAAGGGCTTTGAAACAAAATAATAATCGTGATAATAATAGCCAAGCCTGTATCAGCACTGCCTGACTGGGTTTCTAGAACTGCAGGCCACTGTACCCATTTTCTCAAGGTTAGTCTCCTTCACAGCAACTTGGACTGCCATGATGACCCCCATGCGTTCGTCTGACAAATACTGAGTGGGACCAACTATTTTCTGGACGCAGTTCTAGGCACTGGGGAGAAGAGGCCAGGCCCCTGCCTAGACGGAGCTCAGATTACATTTGGGGAAGTCAGACAAAAAAGTAAACAATATACTTCCAGAGAAACCTAAACTTGGACTGTTGAGGAGGCCACTCAAAACAGGGGCCAGAGAAGGCCTCCCTGAAGAGGTGACTTGTGAAGCCACAATGCTGGGTGAGAATTAGGGATACACCACCACGTTCTGGTATTAAAGCATATTGTGCTATTTTTTTTTAGTCCTGAATTAGCGCTATTTTTGTTGCTGTAATACTGTTATTTCAGACATCAGTCAGCAATTTCTCACATCCTTCTTGACTCTTCCCAACCCACTCCTCCTTCCTTTCCTCCTCGGCCTCCTCACCCATCCTGGATACCCTACTGACAAGCCTCCCCTCCCCTGGGCCCCTCTTTGCTACTCAGCTGGGGCAACTCCTCCACCTGGCCCATCTCTTGCTGGGGAAGGAGAGGAATTAAGTCTCCAGCAGGGCCATCCCTCCAGGACTGGCAAGGAGAGGAATAAAACCGGCTGGAACTGGGTGGAGGAAGTGTGCCCCAGGAGGCCATACTGGGAGCTCCACAGGGTAGGGGTGGTAGGGTTAAACACCCTCCATGTTAGAGACGGTAGCTCCACAGGGAGCCCAGAAGGAGGGAACAGACGCTAGGAAAAGTACCACCAGAAGCACTCAAAGGAAAGCTCACTAAACTATGCCTACATTTTTGTATTTGACATGTATTAAATTTCTCTGGTTTAAAAAAAAAAAAAAAGAATTGCAAACACTCTTACAGTATTATTTCTTGGTATTATGCAAAATAAACACGGAAAAACCAATTCCGTCCTTTTGCCCCAGGACAACTCCAAGGACCAGGAGTCTGCTGATTTTCTGAAAAATGGAAAGAGGCAGAGGAAAAGAATTTCCGTCCAAGGGAGGCTGAGAGTCAAAGAACTGGAGGCTGAAGGGCTGCATGTTAAGGGATTTTAAAGACTCTGATATGGCTGGAAAATGGTGTGTGTGTGTGAGAGAGAGACAGAGAGAACGGGAGACGAAGTAGAAGAATGAGGCCGAGGGCAGAATCAGGAGCTCAGTGAAAACTCAAATGTGAAGCTCTGCAGGGAACCACGCATGCACACACACGCAGAAGGAAAGCCACGTGTGTCCCTGGAAAAGTCAACAGAAAGCTCATTGCCATTGTCTCTTTTACACATTAGGTGCCCATCGCCTTCCAACAGGCCCCAGTGTAACGGACAGGGGATCTACACATCAGGTGAGTAGGACGGGGGTGCATACCCATCCCCAGTGTTCAAAGGCTTAAAAAAAAAGTATAGAAATGTGAGAGAACTCTTTGAAGTACCTCAAAACAGTTAATAAAAACCGTGAAATCTATTGTAACTGCTCTGGGCCAGCAGAATTATGCTATTTTAATCAAATTTAACAAACTCATCTAAATAACCTTTGTTTCTCAGGCATGTTAGTTGTACTGTAGCTATATTAGCTTTTACTTACTAGAGCCTCCTATGGGCACACCTCATTTTATCATGCTTCTCAAATACATGTTTTTTAAGAAACTAAGGTCTGTGGCAACCCTCTCAAACGCGTCTGTTGGTGCCATTTTTCCAGTAGCGTTTGCTGACTTTATGTCTATTTGTCACATTTTGGTAATTCTCGCAATATTTCAAATTTTTTCATTATATTTGTTATGGTGATCTGTGATCAGCGATAATGACATGCTGAAAGCTCAGATGATGCTTAGCATTTTTTAGCAATAAAGTATATTTTTAATTAAGGTAATACACTGTATTTTTAGACATAATGCTACTGAACATTTAACAGACTACAGTGTGGTATAAACGTAACTTTTATATGCACTGGGAAGCCAAAAAATTCATTTCACTCACTTTAGTATGATATTGGCTTTATGGTAGTGGTCTAGAACTCAACCCACCGTATCCCAGAGGTATGCCTGATATGCTGAACATTGTGCCATAGGCTTTATTTATGTTATCACTTCTTTTCTCGTGAGAATACTCTAAGGAAAGGAATACCAATTTTATTTTAGGGGTGAAGAAATTAAAACACAAAGATCTTGAAGTCACATAGCCAGTGAGAGTCCAAATTTGAACCTACGGCTCTTTGGTTCTAAAACTCTTATTCCTTCCAGTATAGCAAGAGCCTTTCTAAAGCTCGGATTCTTAAGACTAAAGCTCACAACCAATTCGGCCAATTCTCAAAAGCCTAACCTTTACAACCAGCTTACTATGAAGGCCTCCTTGACCACTCCAGCCCACACTGACCATGCCTTCCTGCGGCCTTGAAGAGCACTTGAATAGTGCCTACCGTTCATTTATTCACTGAGCCCTCATGTAAGTGAACACCCACTCTGGACTGGGCATTGTGCCATGTGAGATAACACAACAGGAGACAAGACAAAGCTCCTGTCCTCAGGAAGCTTACAGTTTAGGAGCAAAGACAGCAGACAGGGAAAAATCAGACACTGCCAGCACTATGCAAGTTAGAACTAAATTGTGTATTTTCTTGGGATTCTTTTCCACACTCTTTCTCAAATGGGCTGTACAGCTGTCCAGTGCCAATCTCTGGCTGCTCCTGAAGTGGGAAGGAGTGGGAAAGGCAGCTGGAGAGACAGGGCCACACCAGGAAAAGTCTTCCGTGCTATGTTCAGAGGCTCAGAATTTTTCCTCAAGGAACAAAGAGTCACTAAAGGGACTTCACAAGGAAGACACATAATCAGACCTGCATTTCTAAAAGGTCTCCTTTGAGGAAAGTGACTTGGAAGGCAGGGAAGGCTACAGGAAGGAAGACCAGAACATAGGCTGAAACAGTACGCCAGGGGAGTGAGCATGAGGGCCTGGAATCCACTGGGAGACTTTCCCTTCCCATCTGACATTTTGGTCTTCACACCATCAAAGAATGCCAACAAGCTGGATGGTGTCCACAGCGGCACAAAACTCTCAACATTCAGGTCTGTTATAAGGCGCCAAGGAAGAAATTCAGATATGGGCAAACATCTAGAAAAGGCTTCTGTCCCTCAGCTACCACTTTCCTTTGCCAAACAGTTCCCAGGGATGACCCAGTGATGGGCAGTGACAAAGGCCCTCAGGGGGACCTTTACCCCGTACGGGACAGGAAAAACAAATGTGCCGGTATAGCCTGGCCCAGGGAAGCTCTGGTGGCCTGCCCCACTGGCTGGGTTTCCTGACCTCTACACAGATTTCCCCTCCTGTTACACAATCCTCTGGGGCCAAGGAAGGACCGACAAACAGGCTGCAGTGCTTAGAAAGGCTGCATGGCACAAGAGAAAGACACATTCAAGGTCAAAGACTCCTCTGCCACAGGTTTACTGTGTGACTTGGGATAAAATCCTGAGCTTCTCTGAGCTTTAATTTCGCCAAATACAAAACTGGGTAATAATAATTACTTTTCATGCTGTGGCAAGCATTAAAGGAGAAGATGATGAGTCAAGTCTTCTATAATAACAGGTACTTGATAAACATTAGTTACCCGTTGCCGCTCCTTTTTGGATTTGCCATTTATTTGCCTAGTGCTTATATGATAACTACCAGATACAAGGCCTTGTTCAGGAACAAGTCATCTTAGATAAAAACAATTAAAAATAATAATACCAACCAGAAATGGGCATCAGTTGTAGTAAGGCAGAATTACAGGGGATAAAATCTCGATCTATTCCTTGAGCAAGGAGAATCCCTCCATTCTATCAAAAACCACTGAATCTAATAGATCTCCAACCTAATTGATCATGAGGTTCATGTGGGAAGCTGATAAAATTATAGATTTTTCATTTCTGTTGTCACTCAGACTTACTGAACAGAATTCCCAGGATTACCCATGTATTTTTGCTGTAGTACTTTTTTTTAATGAAAAATTGAAAATATCTCCAAGTGATTTTTGCCATCATGACTTACTTTCTGAGGCTAGTTTGGGATCCAGTGACCTAACCGTTTGCCTACTCAGACTGTGGTTAGGTCAGACCAATCTCACAGCAACATCTGAAAGCCAAGAACTCATTCCAAATCACAGATAGTAACAAAGTAAGAGCAAAATCCTAACATCCCGTTCTGCAAATCCAGACTACTGATAAAAAGAAGTTAACTTCAACCCAATTCCTTCACATTCTAATCATGGCAAAATGTTGAAAAAACATGCTGCTGTGACCAACTGTGGGGGTAGGGAGGGTGATCTAGGCCAGTTTTGCCCTCAGCCCACGTCAATGACTTAGGGGCTGGGCAGGCCCTCCCAGTCTGCAACACTCTTGAGTCTCCAGCACTGCCCAGCCTTCATGTTGCCATGAAAACAGGCCCCAAGTCTATTTGCAACTTGATACAAAACATGTGTCCTTTCTTCTTGTCAGCCCAAATGACACAAAAGGAAAGAGAAAGAAGAAGATAGAGAGACAGAAAGACAGACAGATAGGGAGTGGGGAAGGAAGGAAGGAAGGAGACAGAAAAACAGAAGCACAGAAAATAGGGAGGGCGACCACCCCCTGTGTTGGGGAAAAGAAGCTTTGGAATAGAAGCTGAGGCAACCCAAGAAGTACCCTTAGAAACCCAAGACTTCCAGAGATTCCAAACTGCTAATTTCTTTAAAACATTTGAAGTATGTTAAATTTCAAGAATATTCAAAATTAGAAAGAACAGTTAAGTGAACCATCATGCGGTTATCACAGAGCGTCAGATCATTCCAACGCCTAGCCAGCATGTTGCATCTATACCCCACTCCGATTCTTCTTAAACCAGTTCCAGGCTCTCTCTTATTTTTCTGCAAATAGCTCAGCTTGCACCCATACAAACGGAGAGTACCTGAACAGGAACTGTGATATGATTATCATAATTAAAAACAACACCTTCCCATCACTAAATATCCATGCTGCGTTCATATTTCACCTCATGTTTTACTTTTCTACTTTTAACAGCTTTTTTTTTTTTTTTTTTTTTTTTTTTTTTGCAGGAGGGCTCAAATAAAGGCTCTGACCACAAGCAGTGCAGGTGCCTCCGGAGCTGAAAGTTCATTATAGCTGCCCTCCATCTCTCTTTTTACCCCCTCACAATTTGCTGTTGCTATTGTTAATAAATGAGGTCCCTTAACTAGCTTTTCATGCTGGAGGCTTTTTAATTCTTTGTCACAAAAAGGTTTCTCTGTTCAAAGAAAAGACTTGAGAAGCTTCATTAAAGAAAAAAAAAAAATGACTGCTGGACAGTTTTTTTAAAACCTGCTTTTCTGATCAGGTATGTACAAAGCAAATCAGAAACCCATCCTAGAAAGCCCACTGGAACAAATAACCCAGGAAATACATATACCCAATGCTTCTTGGTGGCTGCAAGTTGGGGCCAACGGGGGCCTCTCTGCGGTCACTGGGATCACCCACATCTGTTAGTTTCATTAAAGCACACACACACACACACACACACACACACAAATTCAAAAATTCAAAAGAACTTTCTGGACTTCAGAGATCTCAAAGGTACAATATTTTCATTATTTAAGGGCAGACAAATCAGAAATGTACAGAGTACATGGCTCTTAATAGACACCAATGTGCAAGCACTTGGCCAAATTCATCTGGGCAAGTCCTAAACCCTACAAGCTTAAAAAAATACTCTGCCGAGTTCGCTAAATCCTAAGTGGCCTGCATTCAGTCTGTCCCTTCTGTTCCAGGGTGCTGGATTCAGAAAACGGATGAGGTTTCCTCAGCCCTCATGGAACACCTGCACAACACGATGTGAAAGACACATCATGGCCTCCGCCCAGGAGCGTTCCTGGAGAAGCCAGGGAGCCCTGTTTCCACAGCAGCCTGTACAGTACAGCCCCGCCCACCACCTGCCCTGGGGAAATGACTTCAGGAAGCAGGCCTATCTGAGGGTCAGTTTCTTTTGATGTTATCACCTCTGTCTGTCCTACCCTTGGAAGCACTCATAATTCCCAATGGACGTAGGCCTGGCCACTCAAAATGAGATTCCGGAGATATTTTCTGATTCTCACAGCATTTGGAGTCTAGACATCCAGAGGGCAAAAAGCTATGTATATAAGATATTCGTTCATTTTCATTCCTGGGGTAAGGTGCAATTGTGCTCCGTGAAAGGCCCAAAGCTGTTTCTTGCAATTTATATTTTGTAATTTTAGGAATCAGTGAGGATTTAACTAGCAAACAAGCCAAAATGCTTTCTTTAAAAAAGGATGGTCTCAGAGTGGAGTGTCAGAAATCACTACTTACTATACCAGAGCATTCTGTACTAAAATTATAAGTAAGAAAACCAACTATTAATGGTTTAGTAACCTTTATTGTAGTGTTCTTATTATTCAGCCTGCCGGACCAGCTTTGAAAATATGCTGTGTACTCACAGGCTACGATTACCACATTGAAGGAAAGATCCGTGGACACAACGTGCATCTGCAATTTTCTAAGTCCACGTAGACAATTCATCTTTACTGATGGCAAACACTTCCATGCAGACCTCCACCTTGTTCTTAACTTGGGACCTAACTTCACAAATTAGGGGTTCATCAAGGTTTCTTTTCCCCTCCAATGGCCTGTCAGAACTGGGTGGTAGAGAATGAGCTCATGTCGCCAACTAGAAGTCAACTCTTCCAAGGCCACAGTGGGTCTTGCCTCGACCCAAGTCCATTCTCCCAGCTCCCAAGAGTCACTGATGTTCTCAGGATAACCAACCCTCCACACCAACTCCCTGGCCCACAGATGCCTGTCCTGAGACAGGAAAAGAATGTATCCAGTCCCACTCTTCATGCCTCATTTAAATCAATACGCCTTCCTGCCCAGCCCACAGCCAATAGGTTAGCTGATTTACTCAATTAGCACAATAATGACCAGATCTTTATTTTACAGACACACAGCCTTGATATGTGTCAGAATCACTGGTATACTGTAAGCACTGGCTTATCTGGCAGAATTAGGGACAGGTACACTTCCTGGCAGAATCGCTCGCTTTTTTTCGGACCCTTCAACAGCTTCTTAACTGCCATTCTTTACCTTTCACTCTTTACAATGCTGCCAGAAGGTGGTCTAAAACATCAATGTAATTGTATAATATCTGGCTTCAAACCCTTTGATGGTTTCTTGTCACCTGCAAGACTTCTAAAAACAGACAAAAATACCACAACAAAACAAACCAGATATGTACTGAGGACCTTTAAAACTTGGTTCTGTCCTCTTCCTTACCTTCCCCACACCATCATCCTGAAAGCCTATTTTTCCAGACATACCAAGTATGTCACCATACTCTTGATTGCAGCACACTGGCCCTTGTAAGCTTTCATACCTTTCTATATAGGGTTCCTCACAAAATAAGACCTGAGGTCCCAACCCTGCCCACTACCTGTTTTTGTAAGTCAGTTTAACTGGAACACAGTTATGCCCCTTCGTGTAGGTATTGTCTCTGTGTCCTCATTACAGTGATCAAACTGAAGGGCTGGGACAGATCCCACAGATCTGGCAAAGCTGAGCATATTTACTATGTGGTTCTTTACCCAAAATAAGTGTGCCAATCCCTGATCTACAGCTGTGTGTTCTCACCTACCTCCTGGCCCAGATCTTCCCTTGGGAAATATTGATGCATCTTTAGGAGAGATTAAACACATCTATCTCTGTAGGGACCAAGACGGCTAACTTTTATGGAATTGTGTTCCATATCCATTCTCCTCCTTCCTCAGCTTACCAAAACCCTGATTTTATTTAGAGTGGCCAGTTCCAAGTGATCAGTCCTGATGGTCTAAGCCAGTGCCATCCAGCAGAACTCTCTGCAACGATAGGTATGACTTATGTACGCAACTCTCAGTAACGTAGCCACTATCCACACATGGCAACTGAGTGCTTGAAACGGGCTCGCATGACTGAGGAACGCAGTTTCTGACTTTATTTAAATTCAATCAATCTATGTAAATAGCCAGCATAACTCAACAATAAAAAGACAACCCAATTACAAAATGGGCAAAGGATCTTAGAAACATTTCTACGGAAAGATACACGAACAGCTAGTTAGCACATGAAAAGATGCTCAGTGTCAATAACGATTTTGTAAATGCAAACAAAAACCATAGTGAGACTTCACATCCACTGGCATTGCTAGAATCAACAAACAAAAAATTACAAGTGTTACTCAGAGTGTGGAGAAATTGAAATCCTTAATCATTCCCATCAGGATGTATCAAATGCTACAGCCACTTTGAGAAAACAGTCTGGCATTCTCTCAAAGGATTAAACATGGAGTTACCATACAATCCAGTAATTCCATTCCTAGGAATTTGCCCAAACGAATTGAAAGAAAAATGAAAATACATTCACACAAAAACTTGTACATAAATGTTCATAGCAGTATTATTTACAGTAATGAAAAAAGTGTCCTTTGACCTAAATGTCCTTCAAGAAATGATAGATAAAATAAAATGTGGCCCATCCATGCAGCCAATATCATTAAGTTATAAAAAGGAATAGATTTTTAAAAATACTTATACTGATATATTCTTTAACAAAGATGAGCAGTGAAAAAATTATGTTAGGTGAAAGAAGCCAGACACCAAAGTGCTACATATTGTATGATTTCATTTATATGAAATGTCCAGAACAGACAAATCCATGGAGACAGAAAGAAAGTAGGTTAGTGTTGCCAGAGGGCAAAGGTAGGGTTAGGAAGGGGGAGTAACTACTAATAGGTACTGGGTTTCTTTTGGGGGTCATGAAAATGTTCGGGAATTAGACAGTGATGATGGCTGTACAATCCTGTAAATATATTAAAAACCACTAAAAGGTATAATTAAAGTGGTAAGTTTTACAGTATGTTAATTATATCTCATTTAAAAAAAGCTTTAAAGTAGTCCTGTGTGGCTATCATATTAAATTGTGTAGCTCTAAGCCAACCATGACCATATTACTCTGTCCTTTCCCGTAAAAAGTAGCCATGCAACCTAATTCCAGCCAATGAGAACCCAAGCAGAAATTTAGTAGGGGGGGAAATGTCCTCTTCTCATTAAAACAAGGAGAAAGAAAGAAGGAAAGAAAGAAAGATAAATTCTGCTTTCTCCAGTTCTCCCTCATCTTTCAGCATTAAAGGTGGATATAATGTCTCCTGCTACCATGAGGTAATTAGCAAGAAGGAAAAATCTGAAGAATTAAAGGTATGCTGGCCTTGACATGATCAAATCACCTTTGGATTTGTTTAGAGGTAAGAGAAGAGGAACTCAAGCCTATTTATTTAAGATACCGATAAATGGGTATATTGTCCCATGAGTTAATAATATATGTAAAACATCTGAAACAGCTCCTGGCACATGGTCAGCACTATGTAAGAGTTAGGTATTACCACTGTCATTGTAACAGCGATTCTTAACTTTTTTTTTCTTTTTTTTTACCATCAGCCTCACTGAAAAGTCTGTTCAGACATTCTTTTCCTTATCACTGCCCCCATGACAGTTTAATACCTATCTACTGGTTTACATTGTTAGGTAAGGCTTGACTTTAGAAGGCTACAATCCATTAGAATAGCTAAAATCCTTTCATCCACCAAGAACCAGTTTTTGCCCTCTTGCAAATGTATTCTTGACACAGGCTTCTTCCCCCAGTGCAACCCGCTGATTTTAGTAAGTTTCTCAGTATTAACACGGCAGCTGAATGCATTCTTAATTGATTCATTTTCCTTTTCCTCTGCAACCAAGTAATTTAAACTGGACCTGTCTTGATGGTACAGACCCCACCCTGTCGGCCACCACAGATTCCCTGGGAATATGGTCATTTCACTACAAAGGTGAGATCACGATAACATATCACTCGTGTGGCTACAGTCAAGCTAGCTGCTAATTCACACACCTCAGCCCAAAGAGCACAATGGGAACCAAAACAGTAATGGGGGCGGGGGAACTACTAACATATTTATTAATCGCATCTATGGATATCTTTGTTCTTCTGATGGTAAAAGATCTGAAATACAGAAAAATATAATGAAGGGAACAAAATCAAACTTTATCTCACAACACAGCTCTATTTGTTTTATATAGAAAAACAATTTTGTGGAATGCCTGGTGGCTCAGTCAGTTAAGCGTCTGCCTTCGGCTCAGATCATGACCTCAGGGTCCTGGGATCAAGCCCCACCTTGGGGCTCCCTGATCAGCAGGAAGCCTGCTTCTCCCTCTCCCTTTGCCTGCCACTCCACCTGCTTGTGCTCTCGCTCTCTCCATCAAATAAATAAAATCTCTTAAAAAAAAAAAAAAGAGAGAGAGAGAGAGAGAAACAATTTTGCTGAGGTGTCCTGCTCATATTTTACTAAATCCTCCAGGAACCTTCTCTAAGTCTGTCAAGAGCACTGGAATAGTTTCTGTTTTGAGCCTCCCCAAGGCTCTGATGTAGGCAGTACCCTTCTCCCACGATCCAATGAGGAAATAAGGGCTTGGTGAACTGAAAAGACCTGAGAATCACACAGCGAGCAAGGGAAGCAGATGTGATTCTGCTCCAGACTCTCTGACTCCAAAGCACAGCCCCACCACCACCTGACTCCTCCACAAATATCTGACCACAAGAGCCAACCAATCAGGAAGAATGTCCAAATGTCCCAGACATCTTCCACGTGCCTCTCTTGAACCTTCTCCACCCTGCTTTCTGCCCAAAGATGCTGAGCAGAATGGAGCATACCCAAAGACTCTCCACCCTGTGGTCTCAAGCAGGTTCTGGTCAGAGAAGACAGGGGGTATCAGCAGGCGGACAGAAAAAGCAGCCTGGCTGTGGCTCTCTGCACCAAAGGTCACACGGGTGAGACTCTCTATACAACAGTCTCTTCAGGACCTGGTAACCTGCCCGCCCCTTGTCCCTGGGGCCCAGAGCTGGTACCAGCTCCACTTTTGGTGGCCCAGAGGTCCTGCATTATCCATTGTGGTTTCTGTACACTTAACCACTCTTCTCAAATTATCCCTTATGGCTGTGCCACCTGTTTCTTGCAGGGACCCTGGCTGATACACTAAAAAACAGAAGGGACACAGGTGTTCCAGTGGGTACTGGAGGAACACCCCAGGAGCCCTCTCTTTCCATAATGGCAGTTTCCAGAAAGGCAAGACAAAGAACAGCCATCATTACAGGGAGATGGAGATGAATTGTACTTGCCATCCCCTTCTTCAGAATACTGCCTGATCTGGAGACCCTGAATGGACACACGATGTTACTTGGGAACAAGAATCTGGATAAGCAGTATTTGAGGGGAAGATCTGGGACTTAAAGACTGAGCTGTTTGCCAGGGGGCTATTAATCACCCTTTCTTCCCCCTCCCACCCTCGTCCTCTCACGTGGCCTGGAAAAGCTGATTTTCCTGCACCAATGGAAAAGGACAAATTAATTGTATCACAAGGAAAGTAAGAGCTGTTAACCCCAAGTTATACTCTCCCTTACCCAATAAGAACAAGTGTCAAAATACTCATGTTAGAAGAAAAATTCAAACACATTTTGATGGAGATATGTCTCATGTCTCATCTTCTGGTAGATTTTTGTAAGAGATGTATGTTAAAGGGTCAAGGAGTTTCTGGAGGGAGAAAAACATCAAGGAAATGGCCGGGGAGAGCAATTAAGCTGACTATGGCCTCATACCTTTATTTCAAAAACTGAAAGTAAAAAAGCCTTTGCAAGTGAAAGCACCAAAGCATAAATGAAAACCTTCCTATATTTTTTCCCCAAATAGGCTGTGTGCTACATCCTAATAAAATTACAAATACCAGGGGCGCCTGGGTGGCTCAGTCAGTTAAGCACCTGACTCTTGATTTCAGCTCAGATCATGATCTCAGGGTCACGGGATCAAGCCCTGTGTCAGGCTCCTCACTCAGCATGGAGTCTGCTTGTCCCTCTACCTCTGCTCTTCTCCCCCTCCCCCCAACTTGCTCACTTGCTCTATCTCTAAAATAAGTAAAAAAAATGCACTGTTCCATCAGTAGAAATTAACAAGGGAGGTGATAATAGCACATTCAGTTATCTTTTAAAAGCCAATTTCTTCTTTACTTGCTAAATAAATCTTGCTGTCTTGTCTCCCTATTTTGCGCATCCTTTTCCTTGTCTCTCCTCTAATGTCTAACCATCAGGTAATTCATCAGTATACCTGCTAATTCCACCTCCTAAATCCACACCGGCTCTACCCTTTCTAAGAACACCCATGGTCACTTCTGAGCTCATGTCCTCTTCACATCCAGTTGGATTGGAGCAAGGCTTCCCAACCTCATCACTCTTGATATTTTGGGCGTGGGGCTCTCCCACACCTTACCGGATGTTTAGCAGCCTCTCTAGACTCTTCCTACAAGATGCCAACAGCACACCTGCTCCTCACAATCAAAAATTTCTCTTATTTTGCCAATTGTCCCCTGAAAAGCAAAATCGACCCAGGTTGAGAACCACTGGCCTAGAGCATAGGCTCCTAGCCGATCTACCTGCATCTACTCCTATGCCCTCTGGAACTTATCTACCTTACCACGGACAGAATGCAAGTCCAACCGTGTTATTCCTCAGCTTAAACCACCACTCGACTCCCCACTGACTAGAGGCTGAAACCCAAAATTAGCAAGAGATACAAAATGGCCCCACCACTTGGCCCTGCAGGCTTCTCTGACCACAGCCAACCCTGTGTAACTGCCTACAAGTCTGGGCGCTTCATGTGGATGGGAACCATTCCAATTCTCCATGTAGTTCTCATGACTCCAGGCCTTTCCACTCGCTGTGACTCCCTTCCACACCAGACTGCCCCTTCCCTCAATTCCCCACTTAGAGAAATTCCAAATCACCCTCTACAGTGGGGGTCACAAACTCAAGTGCACTCAAGGGTCAGGATGCGGAGCCACAGAGCAAATGCCCACACGTGCCTCTCGGCTCCTCCTGACTACATCATTTCATGCGGGACAAGGGGCCCAGTGTGACCGAATCTGGGAAGCCAGAGGTCTGGGTGTTTACATTTGGTACCTGAATGACTTAAAAATAAATAAATAAATAAATAAATGAACATGGAAGAGCTGAAACAATGTGCTACTTGTCATCAGCTGTTTATGCTCTACATATCTCTACATATTTCTCACAGTACCCTGAGAGGGTTTGCATTTCTGTCTTCCGTACACATATGACAAGATCTCAAGGTCCTCGTGTCATTCATTGGTTCTTTCGTTATTTTAATCCATGTGTCATTTCTTTCTCCCACCTACCCATCCATTCATCCATCCAACTCACCCATAAACAGAATTAAGTCCCCATGAGCACTTTATTAAGAATACAAAAGTAAACAGACACAGTCCCTACCCTCAAAATGTTCCTGCTCCACGGGGGAGAGATATAAGCAAACGATTATGATCCACACACTCATGAGAATATCATAAATAGTATCAGAGCACAGTACATGGACAATAGAAAAAAACAAAAACAAAAACAAAAACAAAAACAAAAAACACTTTAATCTCCCTGGGAGAGTCGAACTGGCTTCTGATGAGATCTGAGCTAAAGGTAGGAATCTACCAGCTTGCTAAGAGAAAGAGCATTCCACACCGTAGGAACAATCTGAGAAAGTGTGCAGGTAGGTGGAGAGAGGGCCCATTTGAGGAATATACACAATAATGCCATTTCAGCTTAAAAAGGGGTGAAACTTCATAGGACCCCATTCTTAAGTGTAGAGGGTTAAGTGTAGTTCCTGGCATGTAGAAGATACCCATTCTGTTTGTTTGATTATTTAATTCAAATCTGGACAGGAAGACATGCGGATCAAGCACAGCTGGACGGTAGTTAAGGAGTGGCTTCAAGGGCGCCTGGGTGGCTCAGTGGGTTGAGCCTCTGCCTTTGGCTCGGGTCGTGGTCTCGGGGTCCTGGGATCGAGTCCCGCATCGGGCTCTCTGCTCTGCAGGGAGCCTGCTTCCTCTGCTTCCTCTTCTCTCTCTCTGCCTGCCTCTCTGCCTGCTTGTGATCTCTGTCAAATCAATAAATAAAATCTTTAAAAAAAAAAAAAAAGGAGCGCCTTCAATGTGTGAGCTCTACTGGGAGAATACATCATAGCAGCAAACTGCAGAACTGTTAAATGAGCCAATACAATAATAAAGTAATTACCATAATAACAACAGTAATAGCTAAAATTTACTGAGTGCTTGTTACACGCCAAGTACTCAACTAACACTTTCATAACATTTCAGTTAATCCACATAATGATCCTATGCAGTAAGTATTATCATTCCCATTTCACAGATTAAAACTAGGCTCCGAGAAATGAGCTGCGGCTTCAACCCAGGAATGTCCGAATCCAAAAGTTAAACTAGTAACCATTATAGTTTTATTTTTGGTGGGAAAAAAATCCCTGCAGGCTTCTTGCAAAGCCTTTTGATTGTGTTTGAACCCAGAGTATCAATGCACCAAGGAAGAAACTCATTCTCTTGGGGATGATGAAAATTTTCCTTCCAAAATAAAAGCTATCCTCTGAAGAAGTAGGCAGAAAACCAACCACTAAGTGGGTATTGCCACACGATCAAAGTACAGTTGCCAGCGGTTTTCTATTGCCAGAAAAGAACAGAAAAGAAAGAAAAAATCTGGAAAATGCCACAGAGGGGTGGCAGGCAGAATCTCTCTCTTGGAGCTGGGCCAGGCCAGGCCTGTCTCCTGGAACAGCTGAGTGCAGGCAATGAGAGAAACCAGATGACTACAGAGTGCCCATCGGAAGGTGGGGCTCAGAGCCCGCAGGCAACCGGCCCCCCATCAGGACAGGTCACTACTGTTTACTGTCACACACCTGGACTCCCTACCATCGTGATATCTGTAAATGGTATTAAAATTATTTCAATGTGAATACCAAACTATCACAATTTATACTCAGTATCTCTGTGATTCAGCTGATCTCATGGATATAACAAATTTGTCTAAAACAGGAGGAACTAAAAAATCTATAAAAGAAAGATGTGTTTTCAAATACTCTCTGAGGATTTAGCAAGCATTGTTTCATAGCTAGAGGATACTGTAACTAAAAATATATTCTTTTCTTAGCTTCTTTAAAGGTTTGGTTCTAGTTGATGACCTCCACTTCTCTTTATGTGGAAATCATTTAGTTTTTATTTTTTTATGTTTTTGCCACTGAATTATTTTTTTCCAACTTTACTAAGGAACAGCTGACAAATACATTTCAAGTATACAAGGTGATGATTTGATACGCATACAAATTGTGGAATGATTAACAAAATTATATACTTGTCACTTAAATCCCTAGAATAAAGATGATCAATTTATTATTTGGTACTGATGAACAGTATGCATTCTCCAATAATAATGCCTGCGTTCAGATCGCTGCTCTGACACTTGCTACTGTGTGGTTTGGTGAAATTACAAGTTTTCTCCAGATCTCACTTTCAACACCTGCGAAATGGGTATAAGAATGTGAACTTAGCCATATTGGTTCCAAAGCCAGATGAATGACCAAATTAAGTTGGTAGCAGAAAGGGATAGGAGGTGGCACATTAAAAAATACTTAGAAAGGGACACAAACAAGACATCAATGGATCTCTCAATAGGCAGTTTCTCAGCAGAGCAGGCGGCAGGAATGAAGGCAGGTGTCAGCCTGCACTGCCGAGAAGAGATGGCCCATCACTAAGATGCAACAGGCAGGAGAGGGGCAAAGGAGTGGGGAGTCTGAATCTGGAATATGCTGGCGGGACACGACCGTGGAGAGCTCTGGAGCTAGGTCTAGCAGCTATGACACTTCCAAGCACAGAGCTGGAAACACAGACTCAGAAGTCACTGGCCCATAAATTAAATCGATAAACCAAGCCACTGAGTAACCCCAGAAAGAGTATGTCTGCAGAAGCTGCAAACCAGTGGTTCAAGGGCCACATCTGGAACACAGACTAGTTTTGTTGGCCCCCCCACCACCACCATCCGGAGTTCTAAAAAAAGGTTCAGCCAACATGCCAAAATGTTAACATGGGGAATTTTTAAAATCTGGATTTCTAGCTTGTCTTGAAAACTCAGGAGATTCTGCGATCCTGGGCACCAGCATTCCCACTCTGGGTAACACGGGCAGCGAGAGCTCGTTTCAGAAAGCCCCCCCGCCCGGGCTCAGACTGCACAGCCTGCCTGGGCTTCCTGCCCTGGCTTGCACGGAGCCAGTGCACACCGGTATTCTCTGCCCCTGCCTCCCCTGTGCTGCCTTCTGGGATCCCAATCCCGCAGGAATGTGAGTCTGTGACTTGAGTTGTAGAATCGCTGGCGAATGAGAAGAGCAGAGAGCTAAGATCAGAAGCCTCTGAAGACTGACACAGAAAGACTCCAAAAGAGGAGTCTCTGAATAAGACCGAGAAAGACGCATCAGAAAAGTGAGAGCATGTGTGGTACCACTGAGTCAAGGGTATAGAGTGGTCACACATTCATCCCTGATTGCTCTGCTGACATCTCCCTTCCCCCACATCAGCAAGGCTTTTCTGCACCAACTTTGACATACACCCCACATCTCGGCACATGTCCAAAATACCATCACTTTTCACCGGAGTTATGGCAATCACCTCTTATTTTTTACCACCTTTTTTTTTTAAGATTTTATTTAGTTATTTGAGAGAGAAAGAAAGAGAGAGAGGGAAAGCATGAGGGGGGAGGGACAGAAGGAGAAGTAGACTCCCCGCCGAGCAGGGAGCCCAAAGTAGGGCTCGATCCCAGGACCCTGAGATCATGACTTGAGTCCAAGGCAGACACAACCAGCTGAGCCACCCATGTGCACCTCTGTTTCCACTCCTATGGCCCAAAAACCCATCTCCACACAGCAGATAAAAAAAGCTCATTAACAGGTAAATCAGAGCATAGCATATCAGTCCTTTGCCAAAACTATCCAGTGACCTCCCAGGACAAAGAGAAAAAATGGAAACCCACCCCTATGGTCTTCCAAGAAGGGGTCTCTTTCTACCTCTGTTGGCTGCATCTCCAACAACTGGCCCCTCTGTGTTCAGTCACACTGAGCTCTTTGCTGTTCTCCCAATAGGTCAAGCATGTACACCTGCCCGTGTACTCGTACTTGCTCCTCCTCCTGAATGAATCACTCTTCCCTCAGCTCCTTTCTTCTCATTGGCCCCTTCTCCATTCAAAGGTCACCTTCTCACAGAGTACTTATTAACCTTCTCAACACCATTCCTGATTTGACCCTCTTTCAACCGCTCTCCCTGCTGCATTTTCTTCAGAGCACTTATCATTCAGCTACATTTGTATTTGTTTAATTGTGTATTCAGTTAATGTCCCACACTATAGTAAGTTCTATGTGGTCAAGGACTTTGTCTATCATTACACAATGCCTCACACAGAGATGGTCTCAATAAGTTAAGTTTGTAATGAATGAACGAACGGACATGAGATACTGTGGAAGGTAAGGGATTGTAGAGAATGGGTATTCAATACAGTATATCTTCGCTTGGATCCTCTGGAAAGCAGACCCTGAGTGGAAGGGTTTATGGAGCAGCACTGTATTAGGAAGCGAAATCTCCAGAAGCAGGAGGAGAGTGATGGACACCAGGAGTGAGACAAATAAGGAGCGGGAGAGAGGCAAGATAAGTTGTGTTATCAAACTGGTTCCACAAGAGTGACTCATTCTCCATCCACAGGACCACCCACACCCTCCACACTCCAGTCCCCCAAGCCATATAGACTGTATCTTAGAGCCATCCACGATGGGGGAGAAAGGAACATTAATTCCCCACAGGTCCAGGTTGTACACATGTGGGCAAAGAGTGAGACAAAGAGGTGGCATCAACCAGGAAGCATCACGTTACACAATGGACGGCATGCAAGGCAGATGGCTGGCACGAGGAGAGGCACTGTTTACACCTGCAGAACACCCTGGACAGCACTGGTTGCCACACGGGCAGCTGGATCAAGAAATGATGGGACTTTTCTTTACTGCCCCCCTGAGAGAATCTGACGCATGACACAGAGGTGTCTGAGACACGTTAGCAGTGACCTTCACAACAGCAGCATCAGTGCACTGGAAAGGGTGAACATCATATTATAGCGGATGGAGGTACTGACAGGAAAGAGAGGAAGCAGAACAGCAAGAGAAGGCTTCTCTCAGGGTTCCTTAGAGTATGAGCTGATTCCAGACCTGGAGAAAGGAGACTCCTAAGTGACACCCAATGGTGTCATGACAAAAGGAAAGACGTGCTCCAAAAGAAAATAAGGACAAATCAAAAGGACACAGAAGCCAACTTGAAGGAGTTCCCAATGGCAAAATCTGTGATTCTTTGAGCAGATAATGATAGTAATGGATTGAAGGCAATAGAAGAAAATAATTCATAAGTGCATACTGATATAAATAATTGAAAGAATAAATAAATGGGAGACAAAGAGAAAGCCACTGACAGTAAAGATCCTAACAAACACAGAAGGAATTATGAACAGAAAAATGCCATCTGGTAAAACCACAGGAATAATTGCTACAAGCAAGAATTAATAATGGATGTTAAAATCTGTAGGCAACGGTATGATAAGGAGTATGATATTTACAAAATCGCAAGGTATTTCCCCACAAGGCAATTATTAATTACAAAAGGGAAAAAGGTGCCTTTACAGTGCAGAGACTAAAAGAAACCAACTTAAGCAGGTACCATCCCCTGTTAACTTCACCAGCGACAGGACAAATTCACATCACGTGCCTCCTGATACTGTGCACTATGGAGAGCGCAACATTGTTTCTGGGGTTTTCCTGCCAAAAATGCATAATCTGAATTTCATCTTGAGGAAGCACCAAGCAAACTGAGACATGACACAAAATAACTGTGTGATACTTCAAAAGCATCAGGGTCATGGAAGATGGGTAGTGACTGAGGACTGTTCCAAGTCACAGGAAACAAAGCAGACAGGAGAACTAAATGCACTGTGTGGTCCTAGGTTAGATTCCTACCCAGAAAGAGACCTTAGTAATTCGACAACAAAGCTAGGTAACAATGCAGCACAAACGTTTATCACCTGACTCGGACCGCTTGCGGAGTGATTACATAAAATGCTGGGGAGACCGACAGAAAGATGATATGATGGGGAGAGATACATGGAGGGGCCCTAGAGTACCTGACATTAGTCCACTTTTTAGGAGGTGGTAGGTACACAGATGTCCATCAGATTATTCCATATATTTTACATATACTTTATATTCTGTGTATATAAACAGGTCATATTTTTTAAATGGAGAAAATGTAAACATACAATGAAAATATAATGGGTGTTTTTATGTTTTAGAGTCTGTTGGCTCAGCCTCAGAGCAGAGTACTGTTCTTTCTTGCTTAAAAGAACAAAAAAAGTGCAAATATTAGAAAGTTGTTAAAGGCGTCCTGGCATCTAAGAGTCACGTAACAAGACAGTAAGACAACTAAAAAGGGAAGAGCCACTTCTCAAGCACGTGTGTCTATGTTCTTTAACCCCTGTCCCTACAGTACTATAAATCGTCTTACATGCCACTGGAAATTCCCATATATACTCCCAGGAGCAGATGTCCCACAGGCTGAGAGGAAGGACTAGAGTTTTGGTGTCAGAAGTCTTAGGCTCTAATCTTCACACCTCCACTGACTAGGAGTGTGACAAGGGGCAGGCAAGTGACTCAACTTCCCTGTTCCCACATGTACAAATAGAGAAAACGTCGGGGTTGTCACAGGTCGACGTGAAAGCACGTACATCAAGACCGAGTACTTTGGTGGGCACAGATACTCCCATTTGGTAGCAATACCAAGGCAATCACAGCTCTTATCTCGGTTTCTGAGGAGATGGAGACTCAGAAAGCAAGCCCATCTCTGCCTTAAACCTCCACAATGCTAGAAATGAAGTGAGATCACAAGAGAGCATGAAACACAAGTCCTCTGCCCCGACCACCTCGCAGTGACCGAGTCTGGTGTGAGTGGCCTTATGCCAACAGCCCTCCTCTTAATTTGAAGAGCAAGTGTAGGAGACAAGGCAAAAGTTCTGGAGTCACAGCTGGGCTCAAATCCCAGAGTCACCCCTTGTGTCCTGTGTGATCTTGAGCACATGACCCGGCCCTCTAATCTCAGGGGTTTCCTCTCTCAGTGGGGTGATACCACTCCTTCACCAGGTTACTAGAATGTACACTGCATCAACAGCTATTGCATAAAACAGTGTCTGATGCATAACTGACCCCAGAGATCTCAAGGCCTCCCTCTGGCTGCAATATTCCAGGAAGGAAATTTCCAAAGGGCCCTACAAACCAGGGAGGAAAAACCTTGGTGAGAAAGAAAATCTACTACCTGGGTAACCCAGACTTCTTGTAATCCTAGTTCTTCCTTCCCTTTCCTTAACCTCCCAGAGATTCGGTTTCCTCACCTGTAAAAGCGAAGTCCTCCCTGTTTCTCCAGAGAGTTGTGGCGGGGTTGGTTGAGGGATGTGGTATCCTCCCTCCTGCTGGGGACACTCCTGGAGATGAGTACAGGCAAGCTGGAGCTGAGGGGGATTGTGAACTCCCTCACGCTCTCAGGTCTCCTGCTCCCTTCCTCACGAGCCTGAGTGATGGCAGAGTGTTCAAGGATCAGGGTCTGGAAGCAGTTATCCCTTCAATCCTTTCCTGTCTAAGCCATCCACAGCCTTGGCTCCCGGGCCCCTCCCAAAGGAAGGAAAAGTCTGTATGAAGGCCAAGGGGAAGTGTCCTGATGCTTTCCAAAATCCACACTCCCACTCCCAAGCTGCACCACAACCTCTGTCAGCGCGTTTCCGAGTCGACATTCTGAAACCTTTATCTTCCTACGAAATCCAGAAGACAGTAATGCTATGTGTGCATTGTGTTTTAGACACTTCCTAAAGGATGGATTTAAATGTCACTCTCTTGACTTTGGAGGAGAATCTGAGGACAAAAGAGGGATTAGGAATCATGGGATGGAAGAGGATGGAGATCTGAAAACTAAATTAGGTTAAGGTTATGAGGATAAAAGTTAAATAAAAAGACAAAAGGCCAGTCAAGGCTGCCATGATGAAAGTTACAAATACAAACACTTCATAGATCTCCCGTTCCCGAACCCAAGCAAGCTCTAGGGAGCTTGAACAACAGGATAATTTTCAAGCAAATCAAAGTGGTTGGGCCCCAGGACAAAGAGGTTGAAAGCCCAAGCATAAGCCGGGTCTCAGAGAGTTAAAAGGAATGCAGACTGCCCCAAAACACACCAGCCGTTTGTTTTTCCTGCTACCTTTCCAACGGTCATGTCTGGAGTGAGGATAAACAGTTCTGGGGGGAAGAAATGATGTGAAGTACAGACTTTAAGAAAATAAAACACTAGAAGAACCCTTCTTGAAGAGTTATATATGTGTGCCTGCATCTACATACATACACATATATACAGAGAGAAAAAACATATAAACACACATATGTGAATGTGCATGTGTGTATGCCAAAATTATCCAAACTTCTGATGTTTTCAGGTATGAATAAAAAGGGCTGAAACAAATCATGGAGGTGTTGTAGGTTTGTTTTTTTTTTTTTTTTTTTTTTAGCAAGGTCAAGATTTTTTTACTTAATTTTTACAAAAACATTCCAAAAATGGTTTTGTTTAATGAGATTATACTGGGTGGTTTTGCTAAGAAATGTATTAAAATGTATTGGGAAAGCCCCACATAAACCTACGAGGTAAGGAGAGTGAGGTGAGAGCTCATTGGATGGCAGCACCCTCCCACCCCGGGGCCGGGAATTGTGTTCAGTGCTGGGCGTGCGCTGCCTCTTTGCTGCCTATTTGCACGAACACAACAAACTTAAACGGTAAATATCAGATCCCCAAGCCCACACAGCATGCAAGTGGCAGAGCCTATTCTGCTTGCCCCAGAATCTGGGTGTTTTGCCCCCATCATTGCTGATTAGGGCCCCTCCCCCAATGAAAGGCTGACAGAAGCCATCTTTCCTAGTGTTTCCCTAAGGACAGAGAAATGTCCCTTATTCTTGGTACACACAAACAACTGGCAGCAGGGTCAAAAGCAGCTTCTTTGTGATCTCCACTTTAGCAGAAACGGGACGAGAAACATTCTGGTTCAAGAGTTAAAGCAAGAAGATGAACAATTTACATGTGGCAGGTGATCAATATTTAATGCTGCCTGGTATAGTGGTTCTTCAAAAATGCCTTTCAGCTCTGAAGGCCTTTCTGTTCACCCACACTTCAGTGGGTGCACAGCAGACTCAGAGAAAATGCATTTTTAATAAGGACTGTACCAACACAAGAGGTTCAGAATGGAGTAAAAGACTCACAAGGGAACACACACTCTTGGGAGAAAGGGTCCTAAGGTGAAAAGGGGAATAAAAAGAAGCCAGAAATATGTATTTTTTACTCTAGGAAAAGAGGCACTGTTAGAGCCCTGTCAGAATAATTACCAGAATAGATTTTTTTTTCTCCCTCAGTGGATGAGCAAGTCAAGTTTAAGGGAATCATATTCCAGACAAATAAGCTCCAGATGAGAGGTCCTGGGCTGTGTTCCAACCATCCATGGCATCTTAGCTGCTTAACCTGTGCATGCAAAGCTCCAGCATCATACACTTGACACGTATGGTCCATGGCGGACCACTCCCTCCACCCCTCTCAGTCCCTCTCGAACAGTGTGTAACTCTTGCTACCGTTCTCTCATTTTTTGTCCTGCCTTGGGTTTTGAATCTAATGTTTACACATGGGGACAGGGAAGAAACTCAGATTAGCAACAAGAGGAAGTTGAGAGAACAAGGGAAGGAGGTACAGTTGCTGGGCCCCAAGAGCCAGAGTCATCTGTTAGTATTTGGAGCCACAGGGGCCTGCCTGGAGGGTGGGAAAGCCACTAAGGGGATGTGGCCACTGCCAAAAATGTTACCCAAGGCAGAGAGAGGGAAGGACCTCCCTCTTCCTCCTGCCCTCCCAACTCCCATGAGTGCCAAAATATCAGATGTCAGGGGTCGACCCCCAGCAATGCACAATGGAGCAATACAAGGACGGCAGATGGATCTGAGCGCAAACAGGCCAAAGGTCAACACAAGTGCTAAGTTAAAACAGTGTGTCATCATTGCTAAATGTATGCGTATGTAATTTAAGCAAATGTATACATACTATATACGATACAGAGATTGAGGTATTGTCACATAGAAAGATCAAGAAAGAACAAGTGGGGGGCGCCTGGATGGCTCAGTCATTAAGCGTCAGAACCCCGTATCGGGTTCCCTGCTTGGCGGGAAGCCTGCTACACTCCCTCTGTTTGTGTTCCCTCTCTCACTGTGTCTCTCTCTGTCAAATAAATAAATAAAAATCTAAAAAAAAAAAAAAGAGCAAGCAGAAGAGTAGAGAGATAGTCAGTTATCATTATTTGCCATAGTCATGTTCTATAAACTCTCCGCAAATGCTGCATTAGTGAATAACAAACTGCTGTTCCCAAAGGAAACACAGGGTTAGGTTCCTGTAAGCCACTGGTCACATTTTCATTAACGGATCAACACACAACCTTGTTTCATGCGTGCTTCTGTTTAGAAACACCCCATTAATTATATATCGTTAACTCACTAACACTGACCGCATGGCCGATGGCTCTTAACTCACATGTATATAAAGCTTACCTACATGAGTATTTTCTCCATGAGACGCAATGCAGCTCTCTTGCACTTAGAAACACAGCACTTTGGCGCTGTATTCGAAGGCTATTTTAAAAACTGAAATCACCCACAAAAGGCACCAAAATGAGAAAAATGTGGCACTAAAAGACCATAAAAAGGACAACGTTTGGGTGCCTGGGTGGCTCAGTCAGTTTAGCATCTGCCTTCAGCTCAGGTTATGATCCCAGGGTCCTGGGATAGAGCCCCACATAGGGCTCCCCGCCCTGCAGGGAGCCTGCATCTCCTTTGGCCCCCTGCTCATGCTCGCTCTCACTCTCTCTCAAACAATAGATCTTTAAAAATTTTTTTAAAAAAGGACGGTGTTTATAGTATTAGAGTAGAAATAAGAAGGTGGAGGGCATCTTGCTCAACCTCAGCTGGGAACATGTGCATCAGGCGACTCGAAAATTCTTCATCGCTCTGCACATGTCTAAGAATGGCTGCAAAAACCCCCACTTAGTATTGATTTAGGAGTTACAAATAAAATTTTACAAGTAGAAGAGTTCGCAAATATGGGGTCCGCAAATAATCAGAATCAATTGTACATCAAGATTTTTTTTTTAAGATTTTATTTATTTATTTGACAGAGCACAAGTAGGCAGAGAGGCAGGCAGAGACAGCAGCTCCCCGCTGAGCAGAGAACCCGATGCGGGGCTCGATCCCGGGACCTGGGATCATGACCTGAGCCGAAGGCAGAGACTTTAACCCACTGAGCCACCCAGGCGCCCCACATCAAGATATTTTAAAAAAATTAAAAAGGCCCTGGATGTTATGAGATAGAATGCTACTTGTTTCATTATTTATCTGTCCTTCCTCGTATTTTCAAATGTTGTCTAATTGGTGTTAAGTCTGCAATTAACGAGAGAGAGGATTCGTAATGTATGGTTCAAAAAGGAAAGAAAAACAAGGGGCTAAGGCATTAGGTAGTGGAATCACTTAGCTTAACAGCGGATTGCCCTAAATATGCCCCCAGGAAGCCCCAAGGTGTCCCCACTCTCCGGGCCAATGACCCAAGGTGTGCAAAACACAAAGGCTGACTGTGGGCCAGGCTAAAGACAGGAGGGGCACTGGAGCTAACTTCCTGAGGAGACAGCAAACAGTCCTAGAAAATAAGACAGCCGAGAGTCAGAAACTCACACATGCCCCTTAAGGCTCTAACCAAATCTCCCGCATGCTCATTTCACATTTACTAATGAGACGATGTGAGCTTCTTTCGTCTCAATTCAAAAACTATGACTTGAGCCCCTACTATGTACAAAGCACTGTACTATGCTGGAAGGAATAAAACATCATTTTGTCACACGTCATGTTCTACCTGTTCTGTGACTAATCGAAGGATCTGGATCCCTAGTTATATGATCTTATATATGTAGATAGCATCTATCTATAGAGTACCTTACATTTACAAAATTCGTATATACATATTATCTACTGCCTCTAGTTGTCTGTGTTGCTCATTTCAACCCCTCTGGCACGTGAGATGTATCTTCGGCTACAGTACAATACGTCACTCTGATTTATTTATTGGCCTATTTTCCCCTTTGGTGTTTGAGCTTCTTAAGAATAGACCCTCAATAATCCCTACAGAATCACTGCATTCAGATTAAATCCTTAACAACACAGAAGTAAGAATTCTTTAACAATGTATACAGGTGGGAAAGAGGACCAGAGGGGAAGAGATTTGTTCGAGATCGCAGTTATGAAGTTAAGCATTTCGTGCAGTGCTCCTTCCACCATCCCAGACCCACTGACACTGAAGCGCGCCCCAGGGTGCACATTATAAACATGACATGAGCCCTGCCAAGTTCCAGAAGCACAGCTGTATAAACAACACCTGAAACATTTATCTTTTTTTTTTTTATGCATACTTTGAGGCAAGAGAGGGAGAGAAGCATATACCCCGGTTCTGCTTCTCTGTTTGTATTCAAAAACATTTACCTAGAGTAAAGGATCCTTCTGAGCTTAGAATGAAAATTCAAATAAATAGTGTCCTCCAAGTTTATTCTAGATACACAAACCTACTCTGGTGATGGGGAAAAAACAAAACAAAACAAACAAAAAAACTGAAAACCTAATCTATGAGATTCTTCAGCTTCAAACAAGGAATAAAACTAAGTTTCAGAACTGAAAAAGCATCAGAATAGCACACATGGTAATTTAGCTCTGTGTTCATTCCTTATGCCATTAACAAGCGACTTTTAATCTTTAATCCTCCCTCACTAAGCTGCTTTTACTGTCCCATCTGCTCCTCTTACTCATGCCTTCAGGATCTTATAATTAAATTCTAATTAAAGTTTAAGGCATGTAATAAAGAAAACACTTGCGGAATGCCTTTGATACAAGAGGCCAAAATAACATTTCAGCAGTTTGAAAAATGAATTATATCCTTTTGCTTAACAAGCATATTTAAAATGGAATTAAAATGGGAAATTCCAATCTTCCATGATTTCACCAGCCACACATTATGTAAATATGTTCATCATCATGTGTTACATGGGAGTCAGCTGAACCCATGAAACCATCACAAAGAGAACATTGCCCAGTGTGCACAGCGTAGATGGGAGCTCAGCGGGAGCAAGCTCAGCGGAGGGCTCACAAACGCCCTGGTGGTACCTCCATGTCATACAGACCTCAGCATCCACCCAGCATGACTCCTGAATACTGAGAGAAGAGGCTTCTCCACATCCTCACCTAATCTTCCACCAAAACCCAAAGGGTCTGCCTTCCTAGCATCTTCCAGATCTACCTTCACTCTAGCTATGTGAGCAGGACCCTCCAACGCCCCCCAGAAATACCATGGTACTTCCTGACCTCTAGCCTCAGTCCTCTGTTCCAAGTGACACTCCACCCCGCACGGCTGCCAGTCACCTTTCCAGGCATCATCTTCACCAGGTCGTTCCACTCTGAGAGTAGGCTGAAATTTAAGAATAACCACTAGCCACATAATTATACAATAGCATCATTCGTAATAACGAATATTGCAGACATGTTTGAAGTGCCTTATGGTATCATTTCAATTCTCACAACCATGCTGTGATCTCGAATAAAGAAACGGGGACACAGAAAAGTTGGGACACTGGTCCCAGATCACAGAGCCATGCATCAGTGGAGTCAGGGTTTAGTGCCGTGCAGTCTGGTTCCACTGCCCATGCCAGAACTACTCCTAGAGCCCCAAACCTGAGTAAAGTTTGGGAGTACTTTCTATTCTTCCCTCCAAATCCTACTCATGCTCATGATTTTGCAGAAGGACCACAGTTTTTGTGGCTACACTTTTGCACATGCTGCCAATTTGCCAGGTGGCCCTCACCATCCACCTCGTGGATTCCACTCATCTTTCATTTCGTGCCTTGTAAGGCCTTGCCAGAATTCCTGGATGGAGCTGACCACTCTCCCTTTTCCTAGTGCAGAATCTAGAACCTACCAGATTTCTGTTAGGTGCTAAGAGCACTGCCAAGTGACTATCTGGGGAACCCCTGCTCTCAGCCCCCATATTCTATAAAGAAAGGCGCTCAGCAGGACTTTGATGAATGTATGAAGAATAAAGAAATGGAGGGCTCTCTAAATCTGTACATTGCCACTCTTGTTCAACATAGTACCAGAAGTCCTAGCAACAGGAACAAAAAGAAAAAAAAAAGGTATTCAAACTGGAATGAAAAAGTCAAACTCTCTCTCTTCGCAGATGACATGATACTTTATATGGAAAACCCCAAAGACTCCAGCCCCAAACTACTAGAACTCATACAGCAATTCAGTAATGTGGCACTATACAAAATCAATGTACAGAAATCAGTTGCTTTCTTATACACTAACAATGAAAATATAGAAAGGGAAATTAGAGAACTGATTTCATTTACTATAGCACCAAGAACCATAAGATACCTGGGAATAAACCTAACCAAAGAGGTAAAGGATCTGTACTTGAGAACTACAGAACACTCGTGAAAGAAATTGAAGAAGACACAAAAAGATGAAAGAGCATTCCATGCTCATGGATCAGAAGAATAAACATTGTTAAAAGGTCTATACTGCCTAGAATGGGAGAAGATATTTGCAAACGACATATCAGATAAAGGGCTAGTATCCAAAATCTATAAAGAGCTTAGCAAACTCAACACCCAAAAAACAAATAATCTAATCAAGGAATGGGCAGAGGACATGAACAGACATTTCTGCAAAGAAGACATCCAGATGGCCAACAGACACATGAAAAAATGCTCCATATCACTCAGCATCAGGGAACTACAAATCAAAACCACAATGAGATACCACCTCACACCAGTCAGAATGGCTAAAATTAACAAGTCAGGAAATGACAGATGCTGGCGAGGATGCGGAGAAAGGGGAACCCTCCTACACTGTTGGTAGGAATGCAAGCTGGTGCAACCACTCTGGAAAATAGCATGGAGGTTCCTCAAAAAGTTGAAAATAGAGCTACCCTATGACCCAGCAATTGCACTACTGGGTATTACCCTAAAGATACAAACGTAGTGATCCGAAGGGGCACATGCACCTGAATGTTTATAGCAGCAATGTCCACAATAGCCAAACTATGGAAAGAACCTAGATGTCCATCAACAGATGGATGGATAAAGAAGGTGTGGTATATATATACAACAGAATACTATGCAGCCATCAAAAGAAATGAAATCTTGCCATTTGCCATGACGTGGATGGAACTAGAGGTATTATGCTTAGCGAAATAAGTCAATTGGAGAAAGACAACTGTCATATGATCTCCCTGATATGAGGAAGTGGAGATGCAACATGGGGGGTCTGAGGGGTAGGAAAAGAATAAATGAAACAGGATGGGATCAGGAAGGAGAAAAACCATAAGAGACTCTTAATGTCACAAGACAAACTGAGGGTTGCTGGGGGGAGGGAGGTCGGGAGAGGGTGGTGGGGTTATGGACATTGGGGAGGGTATATGCTATGGTGAGTGCTGTGAAGTGTGTAAACCTGGCAATTCACAGACCTGTACCCCTGGGGCTAATAATACATATGTTTATTAAAAAAATTTAAAAATTTATTTTAAAAAAAAGGTCTATATTGCCTAGAGCAATCTATACTTTCAATGCCATCTCAATCAAAATTTCACCAGCATTTTTCAAAGAGCTGGAACAAACAATCCTAAAATTTTTATGGAACCAGAAGAGACCCTGAATTGCTAAGGAAATGTTGAAAAAGAAAAACAAAACTGGGGGCATCACGTTGCCTGATTTCAAGCTTTACTACAAAGCTGTGATCACCAACACAGCATGGTACTGGCACAAAAACAGACACAGACCAGTGAAACAGAATAGAGAGCCCAGATATGGACCCTCAACTCTATGGTCAAATAATCTTTGACAAAGCAGGAAAAAATATACAGTGGAAAAAAGTCTCTTCAACAAATGGTGCTGGGAAAATTGGACAACTATGTATAGAAAAATGAAACTGGACCATTCTCTTACACTACACACAAAGATAAACTCGAAATGGATAAAAGACCTCAACGTGAGGCAGGAATCTATCAAAATCCTAGAGGAGAACATAGGCAGTAACCTCTTAGACATCGGCCACAGCAACTTCTTTCAAGACATGTCTCCAAAGGCAAAGGAAACGAAAGCGAAAATTAACTTTTGGGACTTCATCAAGATCAAAAGCTTCTGCACAGTAAAGGAAACAGTCAACAAAACAAAGAGGCAACCTACGGAATGGGAGAAGATATTCACCAATGACACTACCGACAAAGGGCTGATATCCAAGATCTATAAAGAACTCCTCAAATTCAACACACACAAAACAGATGATCACATCAAAAAATGGGCAGAAGACATGACCAGATACTTCTCCAAAGAAGACATATAAATGGCTAAAGACACATGAAAAAATGTTCATCATCATTAGTCATCAGGGAGATTTAAATCAAAACCACATTGAGATACCACCTTAGGCCAGTTAGAATGGCAAAATTAACAAGACAGTAAACAACATGTGTTGGAGAGGATGTGGAGAAAGGGGAACCCTCTTACACTGTTGGTGGGAATGCAAGTTGGTGTAGTCACTTTGGAGAACAGTGTGGAGATTCCTTAAGAAATTAAATATAGGGGCGCCTGGGTGGCTCAGTGGGTTAAAGCCTCTGCCTTCGGCTCAGGTCATGATCCCAGGGACCTGGGATCGAGCCCCGCATCGGGCTCTCTGCTCAGCAGGGAGCCTGCTTCCTCCTCTCTCTCTGCCTGCCTCTCTGCCTACTTGTGATCTCTGTCTGTCAAATAAATAAATAAAATCTTTAAAAAAAAAAATAAAAAATAAAAATAAAAAAAGAAATTAAATATAGAGCTTCCCTATGACCCTACAATTACACTACTGGGTATTTACCCCAAAGATACAGATGTAGTGAAAAGAAGGGCCATCTGTACCCCAATGTTCATATCAGCAATGGTCAAAGTTGCCAAAATGTGGAAAGAACCAAATGCCCTTCAAGAGACATATGGATAAAGAAGATCCTTCAATAGACATGTGGATAAAGAAGATATGGTCCATATATACAATGGAGTATTATGCCTCCATCAGAAAGGATGAATACCCAACTTTTGTATGAACATTGACGGGACTAGAGGAGATTACGCTGAGTGAAATAAGTCAAGCAGAGAGAGTCAATTATCATATGGTTTCACTTACTTGTGGAGCATAAGGAATAACACGGAGGACACTGGAAGATGGAGAGAAGTGAGTTCGGGGAAATCGGAGGGGGAGATGAACCATGAGAGACTGTGGACTCTGAGAAACAAACTGAGGGTTTTGGGGGGGTGGTGAGCCTGGTGGTAGGTATTATGGAGGGCACGTATTGCAGACCACTGGGTGTGGTGTAAGCAATGAATTCTGGAACACTGAAAAGATATAAAATAAAATGAAATGGAAAAAAAAAGTAGCATATAAAGGAAAAATAAATAAATAAACAAATCTGTACATTGAACATGTACAAAGCATGGTTAAAGTCAGTAAACAGAAAAATGTTACTCTCTGGTATCATATATTTAAAAAAGTAATCTACTTTAGAAAACTGAGTAATACTTAAGCATCCAGGTCATTGGTATCTCATACCTTGTTTTACTTTTTGGCTATCAGAATGTATTAGTTCCCTTCTCACATGACCCTACAACCCTTCAGGAAAGGTCCATTTAGACCACAGCACGGGCAAAACAGTCGTCTTACACTCAGCCACACAGGGCAGTCTGGACTTGACTGTGCTGCCTGCACCCCAGCATTCAGTCCAAAGCCTCAGAAGCACAGAACTGCTGTGCCCAGGGGTCCCAGAACCCCTCTTCACTGGGTGAAGTGTGAACAGCTGGCCATCTCACCCATTACTTGATTTGTACTCTGGGGCCCCAATGAGATGGAGCCTTTTCCTTGACCCTAGGAGCCTGGGTGAGCCTTGCTTCTTTTGCCAAATAATCCATCTCCCAAGAGATTCAGCCTCCCTTGACCAGCTTGGTACTGCTCCAGAAAGGCCAGCCTCCAGAGAGGCCAGACCTGCTACCTTACCAACGCTCAGAGTCCTTCATGTCTGGAAGCCCTGGGCCTTGACTCCCACTCAGTGAGTAAGTAGCAGGCACAGTACTAGGTCTTTTATATAGAGGCCTCTCAAAGGCCTCAAAACCTTCTTACAAAAGGCTATTGTTAACTAATCCGTATGACAAATCTTTTCAATTAACTACCCTGTAATGACAAAGCTAGGTCTCATGCCAGTGTCACATAGCTGACAGAGTAGCAGAGGTGGGATATGAAAACAGTTCTTTTTAACTCTCATAATATATCCCAGCTCTTGTTCTTGGAAGAGATGAAAGTGTATTAGGGAAAAGCATGCACCCAGAAATCTACTAATATCACTCTTTATTATGACGTATCTATACACATGGCAGACCCAACTCTTCTCAAGACTCCAGTCTCCATTTTCATGTTCCATCCACTCTACACTACCCACTGTTCCCTGAACTTGTAATGAATTGTCACACCTTCATTCATGTTCATGCCTTTGTAATGTCCTGTCTTCACCTGTCCAAGGTATTCACTCCTGCAGACGTCATTTCGTATTCACTAAACCCATTCCTACACTAAGTGATAAAAATACAGCTTTAGCCCCTGTCCTTAGAGAGCTTACAGTCTACAGGGAAGTAAAGATCAGTAAATAAGTCAAAACACTAAATAGTATGTTCTATGGCAGGGGTGAATATAGGTTGTGTGGTAGCTCTAAGGAAAGGGTTGGGACCCAGAATCAGTGACTCCTCTCTGAGATGCTACTCTCTCCCTTTCCTTCCCTCATTCTGTCCCTAATCCCACCACAATTTACTGCCACTCATAGACTTCTTACTGCACTGTTCATTCTGCAGTCACAACATTTTTCACATTGACTTACAGTTGATGATGATTATCTATCTTCATCACTAGAATCAATTCCTTGAGGGAATTGATTTCCTTAATAGACAGATACATATTGAGTGGCTTGCAGGACTGTAGTGGTTAAAAGCATGAGTTTTATCATTTAAATCCTGGCAAGTACTTAACTAGCCATATGAACTTGGGCAGGTTACTTAACATCTAAGACCCTTCAACATTTTCTACATGTCTAAAATGGGGATCAATCAAGAATATACTGCAGTTCAGCATGGCAAAAGCATTTACCCATTACTACTATCAGCTTTATTATTGGCCTCAGTCTCTGGCATTCTTATTTCAACACCCATTCTGGCATTATTTAACCTGTGTGTGACCAGTGATGGTGATCATCACAAGGATCTCTGCCATCAAGGTAGTTTAACAATAGTCATTAATACAAAGCAGTTTGGGATTTATTGTTAAAATCATAATGTTCCCTTCTAAATATTTTTAAGTGGTCCAGATTCAGCTTGGGGGGAGGGAGGGTGAAAAAAAATTATTTATGGGCTTTGTATGGTGAAGATGTACCAGTTAGTTGAATGTAAGTATTTCATTATTCATTTTATTCATATTATTGTGAATGCAAAATGTTGTTAATGATGATTTTGAAAACTATTAATATCATCTACAAAATCAATTATTTAAAAATGTGAAATAATGTAATAATAATAGACTGATAATAGATAAAAGATTGACAATATCAAGAGACAGGGCATTACCTAGTTGAATTGACAAAGGACACTGTATCTTTTATGAGACTATGAATCCACATTAAAAAGTTAAATAATATAAAGCAAAATACTATTAAAAGTGAGATTTTATTCTCATCTTTATGGGCACTGCTTGTGTCCAACACTTAAAATGTAAAACAAGAATAAAGAAACACACAATATGTGTCACATGGCCCCCAGATTACACTTATGTCAAAGGTCTTTCAAGAAGAAGTCCCATCCCCCCAAAAAGAAAAAGTTCCATTTAGGAATTCTTCATATCTTACAAAGGTAAATTAAAAGCAGAATGTCAATTTTACAATCTGCAAATTTCTCAAGGAAGCAAAACTCCAAAATTTTGTATAAGAACAATAATGATAACTCATTTGACACAAAATTTTAAGAACTATAAAGAATAAATAAAATGAAAGCATTAGAGAAAAATGAAGTTCCTACTTCAGAGAGGAAAAATTTTGTTCCTGCCAATCTTTAAAATGATAAACTTTACATTATGCCCTAAGAGGATCGTTCCTTAGAACTTTGTTTTTCTGGGGGATGTTGGCCTGATCCGCAGGTGAAAAGAAATGTCTGGGATTTGTGTTAATGACCTAAACCACAGTAATGAGATTAAGGGTGTCTCTATGGTAGGTGGTAAAGTTGAAGCTGTACCACTGGGGTGGAGAAGTGGAAGAGTTCAGGGGATAAACTAAGGAAGTGGATGCTGATTCTTCAAACAGTAGTTCTGACTACAGCAGGAGAGGAAAGAAATGGGGAGGTGGTCCTCAGTCCAATTCTGTAATGTATTCTCACTTACTAAGGTAAGACACAGAAGCTAAAACATCACAGAAAATTACATGGACTGTTGTTGCTTCTGAATGCCTGAAATGTACGTATAACGCTGACCCCACCCTGCCATCCAGACTCACTGAATTCCCAGATGCATGGCTTTCACTGAGCCATTTTCCTCAAAACCTTTCAGAATAAAGAGAAAAGCAAAATGGTGAGCCCAAGATAATGACCTATCCCAGTGAATGAACGTTTGTGCTTTTCCTTACATGGCCCCCAGATTTCGTATCCGTCCACTTCTAGATGGGACAGAAAGTACACATCCACATAGATGGCCTGGTATACACAGCATCAGATCAGGCGTATGATCCTAAAGTTCTCAGAAATGCAAGAACCTCTCCTTGAGAACTTTCTTCCAATCCCTACAGGCACCTCCATGGTACGAGGAACAGAAAAGAGAAAAAACAAAATTCTGTCGTATGGAAACCTCTAATCAAAGAAGATAATATTATCCCTGTGCCTCATGTCAACAGTGCCCAATAAGTGTCAAATACTTCATGTAAAATACATAACCCCTACAAATAATTATTGTTATTCCTATTACAAATGATAAAACCATGGCCCGGGAAACCTATAGCTAACTCAGAGCAAGAACTTTAGAGAGTCAGCTTTGCCACTGATCTAGCTCTGTTACAGTGGGCAAGGTCCTAAACATCTCTAAGCCTTACCTTGCCCATCTATAAAAATGGATATAATCTTACCTACTGCAGAGACTTACAGAAAGGATTAGGAGAGAAGCAATGTATATGAAGTCCCATCATAAGGCCTGGCATTGTAGATTAATAGTCAATAAATGGCAGCCATTTTGATTGTTACTCTTATTGCCCAATACTATACAACTTGTAAGTGACAACACGGACATACAAATTCATATTTGATACCCAAGAGCATTTATGGAGAACTGATCATGTACCAGAATTACTATGTAAATGCTTTACACGTATTAACACTATCCATGGTCACAAGAACCCTACGATACAGGGATGATCATTATCTCCACAATACAAATGAAGAAACAGAAACCAAAATGCTTCGTAGCTACCAGAAGCTTGACCAGCTGTCCTCACCCCCAACTTCAGGTACTTCCCATACTATGACCACACTCACGTTTCCTTCATGATGACATGCCTGCATTTTGAAACCCCATTCAACACTTCAGATGTATTTTGGAAACAGAAGGCATAAAGAAAGGGACACTGCCTTGAGTTCTTTAAAAAGATGGGAACTCTGGAAACATGAAGTAATGCTGTTCATTGCTAATTTGCAAAGACATGAACAAGTTCCACCAGGAATTTTATGGTCCTAATTGGCCAATCGGGTCCTGGTCAAATCAAATCAGACTTCTCTCTAGCTTTTCTTTCCTCATTTTGTAAAATTTCAAAACATCTGGACTGCTTAAAACACACACGGAGTAGTCCCAACAACTACATGTGAACTGACCCTTATGGCCCAAAGCCCCTAAACAGACCCATGTGGAAAGGTCAGTGTACTCTGTTTGCCCCTGACAAATGGCTTTTGGAAAGACTTTTTCTTTCTTTTTATACTTTTACAGTCCAATAATCATGATCAACAAGAATTAGATAAAATTGACTACAGCTGGAGGTTAAAAAAATGCTGACACCAGTGGCTAAAAACATCAAGTGCAACTTGTAATAAAAGGGGACACGATCATAATGTAAGTCGAGCCCACAGACTCAATCCTTCCATACTCGCATCTCATTGAGACCAGAAGCAGCAGCTGGTTTCTCCCAAAACAACTCCTGGAGGAGTAAAATTAGAAGGGCCCCCAGTCTCTCGAAAATAAGGAGTCCTTGATGCAGATGGATTTGTACAGACGTTGACAGGTCAGACCCAAGTGGGCAGGGTTCCGAAGGTCAGAGAGTTGGCAAGAACGGGTGTTGGTGTGACTGTTGTCAAATAAGAATGAGCTCCTTTGAAAGGCTGAGGCTCTCACGAGCGGATTCCCAAGTGCTCGCTGACTGCAGCAAAGGCGACAAGAAAAAAAATTTAAAAACTGCCCTGTGTAAGCTGAGACTTCTTTTAAGTAATGCAGAGTACACTTCCCCATCTTTCTATGCTAGCATGACCTGCCATTAAAGTCTGGGTGAAAAGGAGCAGTCCACGTAGTGGGATGGTGTCCGTGGAGAGCCATGTGGACAGTCCACTGCCTATATCCTGCAGGTGTCCAAGAAGAGCACCCCCCAACAAAGAGCACCCCCTGCTTTAATCTGCTCAGTATCTGCCTTGCTCTCTATGTATCTGTGCTGCCCTACTTCTTTTTCCTCCATATTCCTCCTTATTCTGTGGATAACTTCTGGCCAAACTTGCTGCTGTACTACCAAATACTCAAGTTGTTTCTGTGCCTGTTATCATTCAGGAAACTTGGCTATATTGTTATCTGAACCTTCTCTGACTTTCGGTTTGGTCAATCAGACTGATAGTCCACCTCATTAATCAAAAACACAATCCTGCGTCCCTCGTCCCCACAGCCCCGGTAGTTGTGGAATGGAATACCAGTGGAATTCAGGGAAGTTCTTGGAGACTCAAGTATCACAGAAATGCAATAATTTGTCTTTATTAATAGAAGGTCAAATACCATGTACCTCTGACAGTTGCATCAATATTTTTACAGTCCTTAGGCCTTGACTTGCAGCACTGGCCTCTTAGACACAAAAAAACTTAGTCTAAATCCTGACATTGTTAAATCACTTTTAGATACCTTTTTGAAAACAAAAAGATTTAAGACATAAAGCGTTCAACCTGGTGCCTGGCTTTCTCTGGTAGTGGACCTCCCAGAACTCCACTCCTTGGAATACCAGCCATTTGGAATACTTTGGAGTCCTTGCTGCTCTGCAAAACCTAAACTCCATTTCTCAGAACACCATCCGATATAAGAGGTCAGCAACTAAATTCTAGCTCTTTCTGCTTCCTCCCAACACAGATACCATAGGCAGGACTTAAATGCTCACCATGCGCCTCAATAACTTCTCCCATCACCATCATCTTCATCATCATCATCAAGTAGGTATTTTATCCCCATGTCACAGATGAAGAAATTGCTGCTCAGAAAGGCCACTTTCCTAAAATCACATATGTAAAGAAGCTGAACCTGGATTCTTTTTTTTTTTTTAAGAAATTTTATTTATTTATTTGAGACAGAGAGAGACAGGGACAGAGAGAGAGCACAAACAAGGGGGAAGGTAAGAGGGAGAAGGAGAAGCAGGCTCCCCACAGAGCAGGGAGCCCAATGTGGGACTCGATCCCTGGGATTGTGACCTGGGCTGAAGGCAGACACTTAACCAACTGAGCCACCCAGGCACCCTGAAGTGTTTTTAAAGAATATTTTAAGGTTTGGTGTATTTGTTTTTGTATTTTAAGATTTGTTTTATTTATTGGAGAGAGAAAGAGACAGAGACAGAGAGCACAAGCAGCAGGGAGTGGCAGAGGGAGAGAGAGAAGCAGACTCTCCATGGGGCAGGGAGCCTGAGGTGGGGCTCAATCACAGACCCTGAGATCATGACCTGAGCCAAAGGCAGCTACTTAACCGACTGAGCCCTCCAGGCATCCCTGAACCAGAATTCCAAGTTCAATTCAGAGCCCAGTGTTATTTTTCCTACCCTGTGTAAACCAAGGGTCCACAGCAGCTGAGGATATTTCTGGGAAGCGTAATGACATGAAACTCAAGTTCCTCCATTCCTGATTCCACTACCTCCCCCTTCTCTGTAATGCCTGTCTCTCTGGGCTCCTTCCTCACCCTCTAATTAGAGGAATCTGATAGAGCAAGGCTGGAGGAAGGGGGTATTGTATTCTTAGAGTTCTCAGATCCTGAAATCTATCAGCACAAAAACAAACAAAACATCATCGAGCTACAGACCCACCCAGAACTTCAAAATCTCACAAGAACCTTAGCAAGAACATGCACTAAGGTTAGAGCTTGATTCCCCCATATAAATGTCACATAGATCAGGGGTACACAGAGGTGAGATATTAAAAAATATGACTCATTTTAAGAAAAGCTCTATCATCCAAAAGTAGAACCCCTCATGCACTGTTGGTGGAAACGCAAAATGGTGTAGCCACTGTGGAAAACAGTATGGAGGTGCCTCAAAAAATTAAAACTACCATATGATCTAACATTCCTGCTTCTGGGTATAGATCCAAAGGAAATGAAAGCAGGATTTCTAAGAGATAGCTGCACTCTCATCTTCATTGCAGCATATTCATAATAGCCAAGATATGGGGAAAAAAAATTCTAAGTATCCATCAGTGGGTGGACGGGCAGATATAGATGACATGGTACATGTAGACAATAGAATATTATTCAGCCATGAGAAAGGAGGAAATCTTGCCATCACAACATAGATGGACCTTAAGGGCATTATGATAAGTAAAATAAGTCCGACAGAGAAAGGCAAATAGTGTATGATATCACTTATAAGGTGAATGTTGAAAAGCAAAACTCCTGGAAACAGAGTAAAATGGCAGTTGCCAGAAGCTGTGAGGTTGGGGAAATGTTAGGTCAAAGTGTCCAAACATCCAGCTGTAAGCTGTGGGGACCTAACATACAGTACAGTTATTAGAGTTAACAATGCCATATTACATACTTGAAAGCTGCTAAGAGAGTAAATGGCAAATGTTCTCAACAAGAAAAGATAATTATGGGATGTGATGGAAGTGTTTGCTAATGTTAAGATGTAATCATTTTGTAATACACAAGTGTAGCAAATCAACACAATGTATACCTTAAACACTTTTTAAAAACAATTATACCTCAATAAACCTGGAAAAAAAATGTGTTTTTTTTTTTAATTTTCTAACCTGAAACAAAACGGAGAAAGAAAAGTAAAAAAACGTAAAAAAAAAAAAAAAAAAAAAAGGGAGTAAAATTCTGTAGGAAATAATTTAGTCTTAGGAAGTGATTCTCAAACTTTAGCATCCATCAGAAACTCCTGGAGGATCTGTTAAAGCACAGTTACTGGGTCTCCCTTTTAAGTTTTTACTCTAGTAGGTAGGGGGTGGGGCTGGAAATGTACATTTCTATTCTATCTCCAGGTGACGTTCACGCTGGTCTGTGGCCCACACTTTGAAGAACCACTGATTTAAAAGAATAATCACCTAACAAATGAACTCTTTAGAAAAACAGGTCTCATTAGATGCTCTTAATAATCAGTTAAAAAAACACACTGCTAAACTAATCAGTACTAATCAGGGCAATTTACCACAGCAGTAAAAAGCCTGAACTCCAGGAATAACTGCCTGGGTTCAAATCCCAGCTCTATCACTCATTAACTGTGGGACCTTGGACAGGTTCCTTGGTCCCTTTGAACCTCAGTTTCCTTTGCTACCACATATGCATAATAATTACAGTACATACAACACAGGGTTACTGGGGGTAAGGAAAGGGTGAGCATATCTGAAGGGCTCACAAGGAGCCAGCACATGGTAAGTACACTGTAATGAGTTTAAACTACTAATACTATTATTAACACACTTTTTTTTTTTACCTCTAGAACTATTCCTCTGTGCTAATCCCAGCATTAGGACTTAAGGATGGAGCTGTGGGCCAAACACATATAAGGTCCTGCCCTCATAAAGTTACCATCTGGTGAGGAAGGCAACTTAAATAGTTGTTTACCAAGTGTTATCTGCTTAAATCAGAGGTTAAAAGCAGGGAAGCAAAGAGAAAAGGCTACAAAGACATTTCAAATTGAAGATCAATCAGATGTCAGGAACACTTCTTAAACTGGAGCCTAAACCGATGGAAAAAATGAATCTGTGTAATCACACCATACAGCTTTTCTGGAACAAAGTATTATGACTTCTAAGACATAAGAGCATGATAAAAGAAAGTCTTCCCAATCAATGCCCCCAAATTTCTCAGCCCCTAAGGCTTCATGCACTCTGCATCAGGGGCTGCAAAGGTGAATAAACTGTCATTTCTTCCCCCAAAGCCTGCCAAGAAACAGCTACACTGCCCTTGACCCTGGACCAACACAGGTTTGAATTGCACGGGTCTACTTACCCATGGATTTTTTTCAATAAATACAGCACAGTACTGTAAACATATTTTCTCTTCCTTGTGACTTCCTTAATAACACCTTCTTTTCTCTAGCTTACTGTTTTGTAGAATGCAGTATATAATACATGTAACACATAAAATACATGTTAGTCAACTGTTTATGTTATAGTAAGGTTCTGGTCAACAGTTGCCTCTTGGTAGTTGTTGAGGAGTCAAAAAAGTTAGACGAGAATTTTCAATCACATGGGGTCAGTGCCAGTGACCTCTATGCTGGTCAAGGGTCAAGGTCAAGTGTATAAAAGAGGAGTCCCGGGGAGTCTGATGGGCTTCACAAAAAACATGACATGGAACATGGACCCTAAGGGATGAACAACAGCAACAGCTCACCAAGTAGAAAAGAGGGCATGAGGGACATTCTAGAGAGGAGGAACAGTATGGGCAAAGGCAAGAGGACACGAAGAGGCCCAGAGACCCAGGAGAACGTCAGATGGGGCAGGGATGCTGGTGTGTGATGAAGAGCGCCAGAACATGAAGGCAGCTCACTGCTCAATTCTGTGAAAATATCACCAGTTTTCCATGTAATAAAATTTATTTGAAGCCATTTGGAGGATGGTCAAAGGTGGCAAAGAAATAAATGCCTAAAGTGATATAATCTGTACGTTTTTTAATGAAAGTCTAAAGTCATCCTTGCACTCTACCCTCCAGAAGGTCAATGTTCTAATGGCAGACACTAGTGTGAGGCTCTGTCGACTGAGTCAAGCAGATGAGCAGCAGCAGGGCAGCTAACATCGACTGAGTCCTTACGAGGCTGGACTAGAAGCTCTATACACACCTGTTCTTTCTGGCCCCAGAACAACCTTGTGAGGTACAGAGGAGGAACATACAGTGCAGACAAGGTAAGTAACTTGCTCAAGGTCACAGCACCCATTCCTGGGCTCTCACGTTACCTCTGAATCTGAACTCAACCTTTCACTCTTCAGTTCACCTTCCTTGCTCTCACACCACTACCCAGGGCAAATCCAGGTTTGGGAGCTATTAAACGGGGGGACTCTTTGAGAAAAGGAATACAAAGTTACCCAAAAATAAAAAAATAATAAATAAATAAATTAATTAATTAATTAAAATTATATATATACAAAAAATCAGGTGTAATGACAAATTATTTACAACATGAAAAAATTAAAACAAATAACTAGAGCTTTGGGGATTAAAGCCCCATTTTTTTTTCCTGAGATCAGAAATGCCTAGATAGAACTACTTCCTACAACAACCTTGCCCCAACTGAAATGAAATATTTTACAACTCCCAACAACTCCCAGCACTCAGAAGGGCCCATGCAAGTGAGGGTCAAACTTAAGGTTCACTGCATTCACTTAAAAGGATGCCCATCTCTGGCACTACCCAAAAGTTTCTTAAGCTTTTCCAACCTACTGCAACAAATGCCAGATTTGGGGAACCAAAAGAGGCGGTAAGTTCACCCCAAGACAAAAAAGAAGGCGGAGTAAAGTTCCGTGTGAGAAGAACTAGGGTTTGCATCCTGCACCCCTGCTGGTAAGATGGGCCACAACAAGGGGCATGGCTTGGGAGCCATGGAAATCTAGCTTCAGTTTTTCTCTGCTCCTTAGTAGCTGTGTGATACTGAATGCATGGCTTGACCTCTCTGAGTGTGATTTTTCTCATCCATAAAAATGATATATTGTAAGGATCAAATAGCATAACACTGCCAGGAATGTCCGCTCTCTTCCCTCTGGAGATGCCCTTCCTTGCTTTCTTCTGCTCCATCCTCCTTTCCCCATGCCAAGTCTGAGGGTGAGTAGGTTGATCTCCTCTCCTCTCCACATCCCCAGCAAACCCAGTGGAGACCTCCATCAAAGCGTATCATTCTCTTGTTGATTCAGCAAGCCCTCTGCAGATATAAAGATGAAAACACACACACTACTGTCTTCAGGAAGCTCATGGTTGGTGGATAACCACGGACAGTCACGGAGCCTTTCTCCACCATGAGGGAGGTGCTTGCAAGGGCAGGAGCCATGCATCAGACAACGGAAAATACTGAGTTCACCTCCCACCTCTCAGCCAGGGCCCTCACCAGCCTCACTCTGGCCCACTCGCCCAACTCCACTGGGCCCTTCTCCCAACAGGCCCCAGCAACGCTGGCCTGTACATCCTCTGCATGGCTGGGTCAATGGAGTTTGGTTTACAGGGAACGAGGCCCATTGTTGGCACTCACCTCTAGAACAAAGAAGAATAGTGGCTCTTCCAAAGCCAAACAAAAGCAGACTTCTCTCCCATGAATCTCTGCTCCTTTATGAGCAACAGTATGCAGACCCCTGGTCCTCCACCGAACTACATTTAAAATAGCTTTTGTGAAAGACAGACACAGTGGCCATTTTTGTGTATATGTGCCAGCAGCAATGAATTGATTGTAATACGAACAATGTGCACTTCTTTCCACTTCTGCCAGAAGAGATGACATTGAGTCGCAGGCTGGGGAGGGGGGAGGGGGCGGAACTAAAGAAACCAAGCCTTAAGGTTTATTACACGAAATTCTGATAAAAAGCACTTCGAAGCCTCTTTCCCATCATCAAAAAACCACACTGGGCAAGATCAGAGCTTAACAGCCAACAAAAAAACACATTCAATCCCTGAGATCATTTTCCTGAAATAGAAAACTACATATGTTTCTCAAATTTCACATCAAGCCACTGCAGAGGCCAGACTGCAGGGCTGAATTGGGCCAAAGTAAGTGAGTGAGAGAGGGAGAGAGAGAGGAGCGGAGAGGAGAGGGGGATGGGGTAGGAGAAGGAGTAAACAGAAGAAAATGAGCCCATTCTTCCACATCACCACATTTCTCTAGCACAATCTAAACTTACAGACACCCCCAGTTTCACAGAACTTGTAGTCAGGGTTGCTTATCGGGCAGCCTTTACTTTGTCAAATTAAGACACATTGCCTTGGATTAGCAAGACTCCTTAAATTCAAAATGACTTCATGGTTGGCTCAGAGTTCAGTGTCTCTGGGGCCAGCCGCCAGGAACATATCCACTGTGGAGCCTCCCTCCCCTCTCCATACTGACCTGCCTGACTTTTCCATGGAGACAGCAGAGCAAAATCCCAAGCAGACAGGCTGTCAGTGTTAATTAAAAGTCCAAACACCTCTTTAGAAACTATCTCCAGCTCAATATTTATACAGAATATAAGAGTCCTAACAGGCAGGGCTGGAGAGAGGAGCGGGAGGTTGAGGCGGAAATAGGTTTGAATGGCATTTGGAACCCATTAATTTTTAAAAGACAGGCTGCCACCCTATATAGACCCAGAGAAGTTCAAAATGTAACGAAACCAGGAAGATGAATGAGCCGAAGATCGTTTAGAAAGCCTGGGGAGAGCGCTCAGCTTTTGAAAAGAATAATATCAGGGCAATAATGAGAGCTGATACTTTTTATTGGTGAATGCGGTTTTTGGCACATTTTAATGACACAGGTTGACAATTTTTCGTATTTAACAAAAGGCAAAGCAATCTTCTAAATGGCTTGGGAACAAAGGACTCCCTGACTGCAATTTCTTAATAACCTTTAAGAATTCTCTTCAAAGGCCCTTGACAATAATTTAGAGAGAGGAAGAAAGGAAAATGAAGAAAACAAGAAAAAAACAAGGTATATATAAAAGAGAAACTAAATAGAAGTGAAGACGAAAAAAAAGAAGAATAGGATACAGCATTCTGACACCAAATTCCAGCCCAAGAGTTGAACTGCAGAGTTTAACAATAACTTTTTACAAAGGAATGACTTTCACGAAAGAATCCAAAGACAGATTTTGGTCCACACCAATACATCTCACAGACTGAGAACTTCAGTCCTGGGAGGGCTGAATGGATCACCTACTCCAACCACCAAGTTGTACAGACAAAGAAACCGAGAGCCAGGGGGCCCAAGGTGACCTGACTGCGCCAGACACCAGTCTTCCCAGTTTCGAACCATGCCACCTCGTGCATCTCGTGATATAGGTCCTGGGCACCAAGAAGCCTTTCCAGTAGCATGGGCCCCTGGACTGAATGTTATACCTTTCATCAGCGACTGAAACTGGACCCCCAGAATCACAGAGGTACAACATATTCCAAAGGCCCAATAGCAAAGATCACAAGAGAATTGTCCAAGAGAGGCAGTCACCCTGGACTGGAAACAAATGTCAGACACCACAAGGACTGTGACGCCCTATCGGTCTGAGGGATGCCTTCTCAGGGCACAGAAGCGACCCTGCAGCGATTCATGATATGGGGATGTCCCTTTAAAATCTAGCCACTACTCCATCTCTGGGTTCACCTGGAAAATGCGATGTCTGTTTAACGCTTTCGATTTTAAACCATTTCCAGCAGAGAATATACTATCATACTATTTGTAAATGTGGAACCATATTCAGAGGTGTTTCTACTTTACCATACTGAAAGAGCACATGGTGTTATATTCTAAAAGCGAGGCAAGGTCTTAACGAGCAAAGTATTAGGTAAAGGAAACACTATAGTGCTGCTCAGTTGGAAAATCACAGTCATATCAGCTATCATCTTTCAGGCATAGAAAATTCATGTCTAGATGTACGCAGCAGAGAGCTGAAAAAAAAGTGCACAGACGCTGAACAAATTCAGACTAGTGGTTCTTAACAAAGGGTACACAACACAAACACCCAAGGTCATACATTTTTACCTCCCCTGTTCCAAAGGACAAAGGTAGGGATTCTTAACCCTTTCTGTCCAGATTTACTTCACTGATGAAAAGTGAAGAAAGAAACTCATCCTTCCGCAGCAGGTAAAGAGGGACAGTCAATGATCCCACAGTCAAGCAACAGTGTAGGGCAGTAGGAGTCCCAGTCCTGGAGGATCTGTGCCCAGACTCTGGTGTTTCTGTTAGGCGTGGATGAGAAGCCCTCTCCTGTCCCTTGACAGACCTGGAACATTCCATCCTCTTCTGCCTATCTGGAATTTCAGCCTCTGGATATTGACCTTTCTGTCGTCTCTTGACATCTATCCTGGGACTGGGAGGGATTAAATGACTTGCCCAAAGACCACTTGCCCAAACCCACCCAGCTGATAAATGGCAGAGCGAAGTTTTGGGCTCCAGTCTTCACATACATTGGAATAGTTTAAACAAATGTGTACCTACCTGCTGCTAGATCAGAGGGAGGGTACATCTTGGGTACTCTATTAATATATATGCAAGGAATAAGTGAAGAATGAATGAATGAACGAGCGAATGAATGACAAATTGTGAGCTACAGTTACTTCAAAGCATATACCACTTCCGCCATGATTTCCGCCATCCTCAACCTCCTCCTGATTGCTATCATTGATGAAATGCACATTGGTATCTGCGATACAGGTCAACATAATTTCCTAAGAAATGACAATTCTGCAATTATCTTTTTACCTACCCCATGCTAATTCTCCTTTTTTGCTTTAGTAGTAAATGAAATCCAATTTCATTCAGGTATCAATGCCTCTAGCTAAAAGTCTACTTCATCTGGCCTCCAATCAAACTTGGCATAACCATAAACCTAAGAGCTGGCCAAGGACAGACAAACAGAACAAGTATTACGTAGATCTTCTAAGAATGTTGTTTAAAGAAGGCTGACTCAGGTCTGTGGGACATCCTTTCTACGCACCCCTGTCTTCCTTCTCCCTGCTACAAAGAATGGAGACTGGACAATAGAGACTCCAGCACCCAACCTGGACCATGGGGTGACCTTGAGAATGGAAGTCAGGGCTAAGGATGGTGAAGCAAAAATATCAAAAGAGCAACGGTCCTTGATGACTTCATGGGGCTGACACAGGAGCTCAAGACTCCATATGTCTCATTTATTTACAGAAGAGAATGAACACTTAAGTGTTTAAGCAACTGTTTTTTTTTTTAATTTCCTATTATGTCTATTATTTCTCAGTGAAGAGGTAAAAATCATATTTCTTCTTTAGAGAGTGAAAGCACTCCTGCTTCCCAAGAATAAAGGCAAAGGAAAGCTAATATTTACAGGCCATTTCTCAGCACTATGAGATACACTAAAAAATAAGATGATGTGCGAAGATGACTGAATCATTCTTCCTAGAACCCAGAAGCACTGTTTTATACCATTGTTCTGGAAATCATCTTCAGTACAGTCATAAAATAATGCAAGTCAAAGAGCCTCACCATTCATCATGTCAAGAACAACTGTGATCCCCCCCTCCCACCAGAACTATTTAATTTTATAGCACTCCTCGAGAATCCTTATCCAGTTTCAACTAAGGTCTAGCCAAAAAAAGGTTATCTCTAGGATGATTTAAATTCCATCAATTTTGCTTTCATTCAGATTTCTAACATTAAAAAAATCAAGCTTTAAGTCATAATGAGAATTTACAGTTACAAGGATGCCTATGATAAAAAAAAAAAAAGAAATACAAAAGGAAATAAAGTATTGGTGAAGAGACAGAAAAACTGGCATCCCCAAACACTGCTAGTGGAAATGTAAAATGGTGTAGCCACTACCGAAAAAGCTGGTAATTCCTCAAAAAGCTAAACGCAGATTAACCGTATGACCCAACCATTTTACTCCTAGGTATATACCCACTAGAAATGAAAGCTGACTCAAATGGATACTTATAGTCAATCCTTACTGCATTAGTCATAATAGCCAAAAGGAAGAAAGAACCCAATCATCCATCATGGGTTCATCAACAAATGATGGAAAAGCAAAATGTAGTATATGAATACAATGCAGTATCCTTCAGCCACCAAAAGGAAATTCTGGCACAGGCTATGACATGGATGAATCTGGAAAGTGTAATGCTAAGTAAAATAAGCCAGACAAAAGAAACCAAATATTGTTTGATCCTACTTCTATGAGGTATCTAGAGTAAGCAAATTCATGGAGACAGAAAGCGGATTAGAGGTTACAGGGGCTGGGGGGAGGGAAGAATGGGGAGCTACTGCTTAAAGGCTACAGTTTTTTGTTTGGGGAGAAGAGCAAATTTTGAAAACAAACAGTGGTAATGGTTGTCCAACACCACGAATGTAATTATCGCCATATATACTTCAACTATGGTTGAAATGGTGACTTTTACGCTATACTTATTTTTACAATTTATAAAACTTAATAATGTAATCTATCAAAAGCAATGAACTATAGATTTTAAATGGGTAACTTACATAGGATGTGAATTATACCTCAACAAAACTTTTTTTTTTTTTTAAATCAAGTCTTATCTTATCTTATATACCACTACAAAAGGCAATCAAGAAATAAAGTACTAAGTAAGGGGCATGGATCTCAGGTGTGTCACCAAAGGCAGATACTGGAGTGGAAGTGTCTCCTTTCTTCCTGCCATGCGCTGTCTCAGCCCTCAGGGAGGATGAGGCTGCCACCCAGCCTGCTCTCCTCACACAGAGCAGCACCAGAGGAAGCACAGCAGACTTCCCACTCCGTGTCCTTAATTTTCCCCAAGGGGGTAAGGGCTCACCTGACAGCTGAGAGACTGGAATATATTAAGCCACATTTTAACAGTTACTCTGTTAAAGACAGGTGACAAGCCATGCCTTGAACAACATCAAACACACTCCTTCCGGGGAGCCTGGGTGGCTCAGTCAGTTAAACATCTGCCTTCGGCTCAGGTCGTGAACCCACGTCTGGCTCCCTACTCAGCAAGGGAGTCTGCTTTGCCTTCTCTCTGCCCCTTCTTGCTGCTTGTGCTCACTCTGTCAAATAAATAAACAAAAATCTTCAAAAAAAAAAAAGAAAGAAAAACTGCACTCCTTCCTTTCTGTGTCCAATTACAACCAGCACGCTTTGGCTTCAGGTAAGCACACCTGAGCAGGGTCTACAGTCATGCTGTTGACTCAGTTCCTTAACTAGAGAGCTGGTTGACATAACTGGTCTTCCTTCCCCCATATACATACGTGTACGTACATGTTCACCTGAACACATAGGTGTTCAGTTCAGTTCAGTTCACTTCTGAGCTGCACTAACCATCCAATAGACCAGAAGCTCTACACATTAGAGGCTAGACTGTCATTTTCTGAAATAACGAGGTAGTTTCCATCCTTCATTTAGCTAATATGCTTTTTATGTTGTCTCTGTCAGTCAGAAGCCCAGTAGCAATCAAGAGTGAGAGACACTTCGAACCCTTAACAACAGGGATATCTGTTAGGAATTCAAATAAAGAACATCAGTGTTAATCGTTCTTAGTGCAGTGATGACACTGTGGTTACATAGGAGAGGGTTAGTTCTCTTAGGTGATCACACTGCAGAATTTAGGAGGATGTAGGTGATATCTCCAGCTCATTTACAAATGGTTCAGCAAAACCATTTATAAGACAGAGCACTTGAGACACAAATGGAACAAAATGTGGAGGAAGGTAGGTAAAGATACGGCGTTCAATATGCCATTCTCTACACTTTCCTGTAGGTTTTAATTTTTCTCAAAAATAACACCTGGGGAAAAGACCAAAACAAAAAATTCAGTGCTTCTGATAGATTATACAGAGTTCTCACCAATATTTAAGAAAACACCAAAACCCAATATAAATATTAGTAATGGACATTTATAATACTAATGGACACAATTACTGACAATGACATAAACTAATAAAACCAGTGATTGCTAAACATTTGAAAAATAAACTGCATTTAATAGTTAAAAATGGAAATTAAAATAAGATACCATTTTGGTGACACCTGAGTGGCTCAGTCAGATAAACGTCTGCCTTTGGCTGGAGTCATGATCGCATGGCTCTGGGATCAAGCCCTGTGTTGGGCTCCTTGCTCAGCGGAGAGTCTGCTTGGCTCTCTCTCCCTCTACCCTTGCCACTGCTCATGCACGCGCTCTCTCTCTCTCTCTCCCTCACTTTCTCTCTCTTGTGCATGCTTTCTCTCTCAAATAAAATCTTAAAAAATAAATAAAATAAAATAAGCTACCATTTTAATCCTAAAAACTTGGCGAAATTGACAAAGACATTATAGCGTAGAATATTATACAGATATCAAAATTATTGTAAGTATTATACTGGTATCAAAAACATGTTTTCAGATAATATTTAATGATATGGAAAATAGAATACTACATGAAGTAAAAAATAAATTACACAAAGTAGATTTATAATTTTTTAAGGAACAAAACCACAGTAGAATAAAAGTCTAAATATGACACTATTTTTGAGATCCTGGAGATTATGTCTGGAAAATAATTACAGGTCTGGATCAATAACCTGACCAGAATCTTCTCCTAACAGACTGGCAAATAACCATGAAAAAAATAACAGTACAAAAATATCTACTATAAACTCAAAACATAAGAGAAGAATGCAAATCAGGAAAATACTTGTTATTTTAAAAGGGATTAGTTTCTTAAAACCATAAAATTCATCTCTTTAAAGTAGAAGACAGAAAACTGACAATTTAAACAACTGTACACCATAGTGGAGAGGAAAGGGAAGGGAAATAAACATATAAAGAAATTTAAGGGGGAAATCAACCTAAGATATTAAATCAGCCCTCTTTTCTCATGTGCCATAGAAAAGTCTCAGAAATTTTAACATGTAACTTCTTTTTTATTTAAATTCAATTTAATTAACATACAGTGTATTATTAGTTTCAGAGGTAGAATTTAGTGATTCAACACTTGCATATAACACCAAGTGCTCATTACTTCAAGTGCCTAACATGTTTAAGTTCTAAAGCAAACTTACCAATGTGTCTCTTATGCTTAAAGACCCTGGCCATCAACTTCTTTAAGTCCAAAGAAATAAAAATAAGTGAATTGGAAACAGACAAATCTCCCATACAGAATAATTCAAAATAATATATGCAGATATTCCACCCTCAAGGAAGTGAAGCATAACTCCCTGCTCCTGGAAATGTGGGTTGTGCATAGTGACTTCCTTCCAAGAAGCACCATCTAGAAGGAGGAGAGGAGTAACTTAAGGATGGAAAAATCTAACAAACAATACCTTAGCCGGGTGATCAAAGTCAACATCAACATGATGTCATACTGATAGCATGTACCCTTGATATGATATGATGAGAATAGTACTGTGGTCTACCAAAAAAATACTACCCAAGCCTCATCATGAGGAAAACATCAGACAAATTCCATTTTAGAGGACATACTACAATACACATGAGTAGTCCTCTTTGAAACTGTCAAGGTCATCAAGAACTGTCACAGCCAAAAAAAGCCTAAGTAGATATCACTAAACCGTATACATTTATGGTATCCTGGATAGGATCCGGGCCATTAGGTAAAAACTAAAGATGTGTAAATAAAGTATGGAATTTAATTAATGATAATGTCTCAATATTGGTCCATCAATTGTGACAGAGGTACCATACTAATTAATGTAAGATACTAATAATAGGGGAAACTGGGTGTCAAATATTTAGAAATTCTCCTATACTGTCTTCGCAACTTTTCTATAAATCTAAAACTGTTTTAAAATAAAAAGTATACTGGGAATTATAATTAAATTTAATAGGTCACATTTTTAAATAATTTAAAGACTACTGTCAACCAGGAGAAATTTCTCTTAGCCTCCAGTGTTAGAAACTGAGTTCTACTTCTGAGAGGCAGTGAGGTTCTTATCTGTTTACTCAGTTAATCTTGATAATGCTCTAATCTTTGCTTTGGCCACTAGGAAGCTTGGATACAAATCTATTAGTAATTATGAAGAATCTTAGAGCTTTTACAAAGTTCATACCTTCACGTCAGTTGCTCTAGTAATATTTTCACTCCTTTGTGACTTTTCATACATATTTTATCACTTTTAATCTTATCCTATATCAGTCTTCTTAAATCTCTTTAGAGGGAGGATTTATATATATATGAGACTATGTTTTTGTCTGATGATATAAAACTGCATTGTTAAAATTGCTGACTTCCCATTTGTCATGTCACTAAAATTCTGGGTAGTGACCCACTCAAGGGTTAGAACAGGGCAAATTATTAAAGCATCCAGCTTCAGCTTCTGAACTGCAAAATGGTGGTAACACCACCTGCTTTAACCAATGGTCATGAGGGCTATTGGGGTTCACATCTGCTAATATGCCTAGCACAGATAGAGAGAGAAGGAGCCTGAAAATGACAACGATCACATTATTATTAGTAACAAAAAAAGCAATCATTATTTTCATTCTTAAAATGAAAAGAATGGAGCTGAATTACAAATTAATCATGGGCCATGTGGTGACTTGCTCGGTGACCCAGGCACACAAGGGTAGCTACCAAATTTAGGGGAATGAGAACAATAACTAAAGGTGGGTGGACAAAATGGGGAGGGTAAAGCCAAATGGGAAGAGGAGGAGGAGGAGGAAGACTTCTTACACAATGTCATTGCCAAAAACAAGTCTGAAAGCTTTAAGACAAGGTGAAATCTGATCACTCTTTAGCCTTGATTCCACTAGAATAATAAAAAGCAAAAAAGAAAGAAAGAAAAAAAACACCCTCTAGTTTTTCTGGCACTCATTTCCCCAAAGCCTCCCAATCACAACAATCTCAGTAAGAGCCATATAAACACCAAATCTGAACCTCTCCTTAGCCCAGACGATGCCAAGATTATGTTTCACTGCCCCAAGTTTTTTTTGGATTAGCACATTCAAACTCACACTTATTCTAGAAAAGGGGACAGACAATGGGGATTTTTCATTAAAAGAACCATGCACTGTTGCAGTACTGGGTGCACAGGACCTCTAACTCCCTCAGTGATCCTAAGAGGACACATCCAGATGAGGACCTGAGGCTTAGTGGTGGAACTAGTTCACTCCAAGTTCTTATAGACAGTACACGTCGGAGAATACTGAGCCCAGGTCAGTCTGACTACCAGGATTTCCCTCTTTCCACTATGCCAGAAACGTAATGCAAAGATTCCCTGCCAAAATCGATAGAGAAGGAGAACTAAATAAAATAGCTAATTCCTTCAAAAAATTGCTCAGCAGTGTGTTGGAAGTTCCTCTGTTACCTTATCAGTTCACACAATAACACCCCAGACTGGGTGCTGTCATTGTCCCTATTCTACATGTGAGAAAGCACAGAGGGCTTACTTGTTTCATCCTCACTGTGCAGGTTGAAACAGAGAAGGGATAAGGAATGGAGAGAGTGAGGAATCAACAGGAGAGAAAGATGGGGTAAGAGCCAGGGGTGTCAGGGGGAGGGCAGCCACCTCACAAGAGAAACTCTGAGCCTGGTCCCCAAGGCCACCAGTCTCTGCTCGAGGAGAGAGACGCTGGAGAAAAGGCCTCTGAAGGTGCTCGTGACTCCAGGGCAACAGGCAGATGAAGGTGGGATTGCAGATTCGTACTAATGAAAACAGAAGGAGTTATAAGTGTCATAGCCAGTAAGGGAAAAAAAAAATGGAAAGGAAGACTGGACAGCCAATAAATCATTTCTGAACAGTAAACCTTCTGCTTCCTAAGGGTTTCAGATTGTTGTGGGTGGGGATGGAAGCCCCCAAGCACATTCTGATGGACCAGAAAGAAGCTCATTTTTAAATTTACCGAGTTCACTAGAAGTTTTTAAATACTTCCAACCCCTCACACATGTGAAGTATCTTAGAGTCGTACATCACTTCCCTGTATATTTTGTTAAGCAATGTTGTCCGAAACTACCTGATCATATATAGCCTCCTGGCGTACTTGTTTAACCTATACATTCCTGAGTACCCCAAGGAGATTTTGATCAGTAGGCTCAAAATTGGAGGCCCTGGGATCTGTGCTTGGAATAAATGAGTCAACCGATTCCTATCTTCAGGCTAGTTTGGAAAAACTGCTTTAACAGGACTCTCCCAACAAGCTTTCAAGGTAGATATCATGATCCCCATTTTACAGATAGGTTCAAAGAAGGAAAGGACATGCCCAAGGTCACACAACTCACGTCCGGCAGAATGGAGAACTACAAATCACACTGTGACTCCACAGTCGGCATGCATGCCACCACACTGAAGTCTGAGCCAGAGCTAGCTTCGAAAGCCCAATCCTTGCTATCTTAATATGGCATCTGACACCAGGAAATGCAAGAAGAATACTACACAGCACCAGCAAGAAGAAATCAATTCCCTGGGTTGAGTAACACTCAAGAAAAAAGGGAAGGAAAGGAGGGTCCTACTCCATCTGCAGTTCTTTCTTTCTTTCTTTTTTAATTTTATTTATTTACTTGAGAGAGAACACAGAGGAAGAGGGAGAAGCAGACCCCCAATGAGCAGGGAGCCTGACACAGGGCTCGATCCCAAGATCTTGGGATCATGACCTGAGTAGAAGGCAGACACTTAACTCACTGAGCCACCCAGGCACCCCTGCAGTTCGATTTTTGAGCCCTCAAATTTTGTTGGCCAACGGGGTATTGCCAACACCCACACTATTAGCAATGCTTTGACTAATAGGTCCATTTGGCTAAAATGATGGAAATATTTCTTCCACTATTGCACAGAGGTAGAAAAAAAGGTCCCTCTAGAAATAACATTAGACAATGTCACACCACAAGAAGAATGCTCTAGATGAGATCTTCACCCACACCCTGACATCCCCATTGGTGACAGCAGTCCAACAGTGACTAACTGTACCATCTGGGGTAAAGCTCAGACCCCCCCCCCAACCAGAGCCTGCTCCCACTGGCGGGCTAAGTAGCAGGGGTGTGCAGAGGTCATGTTTATGCATGGGTTCCCACTACCCTGAGACGGGCGGCTAATGATCATTTCCCAGGCGGCAGGATAATCACATGAAGAATGGCATGCTTGTGAAACACGTCCTCTACTCTCTCCTTTCTGGAAGCCTCTCAGGCTGAACTCTTATCAACTCTTATCAAGAAAAGGTCCAAATATGTATTTATACAGGTTTACCTGTCCTCTGGGAAATGATCCTCTTCTTCACAGATCTGTTCAATACAGATTATCTAAATCATTTTCAAGATGAGAAAACCCCTCCCCTCCCCGTCCTGCTGCCTCTCTTGGGTATCCCCTGAAACCTGAGGTTAGGATGACAACAGACTTGCAGACTTTTGAGATTTCACGTTCAACCTGTCTCTATTACACACACACACACAGCCACTCTGTTAATTATAGCAGCTGCTACTTCACACCAAGTATATTTTAAATTGTCTCTGCCATGTAGCACATGCACATTTATAACATTCACAATTTATGGAAAAATATTGTGACTTCAACATATAGACCTCTACACTCTGCAATGATTCAGGTACATTAACATAAAAAGCAACACACTCATCCAGTTAAAATCAGCTTCCTCAGAAAACAGATCTCTTGCCTTCATTTTAGGGCCCCCCAAAATTCTTTTATTCATCATGTAAAAAGTGCCTTTGGGAAAACGTTCACATTTCATGATGGACTGTTCACGTCTCCTTCAAATGTGTCCAATTTTAATGAATGGTCTTCACCTTGGACACCAACATTCCAGGCCTCGTAGGAATAATGGTGTTTGGGCATGTGCAGTGGAGGTGAAAGATGGATTCAAGATGTTACAAGTATGCAAAATCGCATGCAGATGTACAAACAGTACGTCCAGTCAAAGCGAGTTAAGAAAGCAATATATACAGACACCCGAGAATGGATGAACGCAAATAAAATCCAACTTGTAATTAACATACCGTGCTGTGACACCTGTTGCCTTCCACGATAAGAAGTCTGGGAGATCAAAGAAATGTCCCGCCTTATCCCAGCACGTCTCTCTCAAGTTCTGCCAAATTAAATATATATTAGAATCAATTATGGGCCTTTTCCCCCTACCCCTCCCCTCTTTCAATAATGTTTCAAATTTTTCAAAACAAAAGCACAGCCAACAATGTCCCATAAAACATCTGTTCAGGGGCTGGGGGCCGGGCACAGGGCAGGGATGGTATGTATAGTACCTATATACGAAAGAAAAACTGGCAATTATTGATCCTTCTAAAAATGATCATCATTTCCCTTTTATCCCCTTGGCCGGGCTGGAGGGGGAAGGAGGATACTCTGTGAGGGTGTGCAATCCATCTTCCCAGGGAGGGGTCACAGCATACACTTCAAGACACACAGCAAGATTTCAAAGCTGAATGGTCATAAGCCGGGAAGAAAACTGTACTAAGAAACTACCCCATGAGATGGAATGTGTCCCGCCATGTAGAATTCTCCCCACATCAACGGGTTCCAAAGGCAGGAGAACAGTTGGTCCCTGCCTTCAAAGAACGTCCAGTCTGAGCCAAAGAGAATGGCACATACCCAAATTATTCTTATAAAATACCTAAACGTTTGTTTCTCCCAGTGTCTTCCACACTGCCAGTGTGGTCAGATTTTTTTCTTGCGATTGGGCTTTTTCTTCCCTCTGCCACCTCTGTCTAGGACACTGATTCCTCACCCACCACCCTGTTGCCTCCCAGGGTCCACATCACCTGCCCCCGTTGGTTAACCCTATCCACCCTTCCTTGAAGAAGCCTTCCAGGATCTCCCACTCGGGGTAGGTCTGAGTCTCATATAACCCACACCACCCTGCAATTATTTGTGTACCATCTTTCTTTACTGCAAGAGTGTAAGCTCTACAGTGATGAGGACCTTGTCAGGCTTATGGACTACGATATACCCCACAACTCTCTCCTCTCCTCCCCTCCACAGGACTGGACGGTTAGCCGTGAGGCAGAAGCTACCAGACTCCAGTCCCCCTTACACATTTAACTGGACCAGGGATGGACATGTGACCTAACTGAGCCAATCAGGTTCCTTCTATTCAGGATCCAAATGGAGTCATTTAACTTCTGCCTATGAATAAGGGGAGATAAACCTGGAAACTGTAAAGTGGACATTTTCTGCCAAGTACCTAGAGAAGTAGAACTTCACAAAGAGAAGAGTAAAGCAGAAAGAAGCAGTAGCAAAAAAGGTTTCCTACCAGCCAGGCAACTCTCCAAGTCCTGGTTTCAATTATTCCCTTCCCAAGAGGCTACAATAAAAGGAATGTATCATAAGCACAAGAGTATCTTGGGGAACCTTAGGGCCACAGTGAAGAAGATCCACAAGAGAGATATTCCAGAATCTGTGAGAGGGTGACACACAGCAGACACTCAATAAATATTTGCTGAACAACTAGACAACCTCTCACTTTCACCTTCCAACCTCTTTCATTTGAGGCGCGCTTCAGAGTCTAGAAATGGATTTCACCTGTGTTATCTCCTTAGAATGAGGGAAAGTTCTGAGTATTATTACATCTACTTTATAGACATATGACTGGCCTTTATCTACATTTGCCCTCAAATTCTCTGAGTTCTTCCTACGTCCCCCCCTTCCCTATCACTACTATATAAGCTATCTACGGGCATGACAGCAAAAGTATAATCCCAGGTCCAGGGTCCCATTTAAACAACAGTAATATCAAAAGGGTTCAGCAGTAAAAGATAGTGTGAAGCCCATTTTCCATTACTGTTGTTATTTGTTTTAAATTCCTAAGCACTGAGGTGAGAGCTTACATCTAGAAAGAGCTAGGCTTCTCTTTGAACACCCATACATCTTCATGACAAACAAGGCAAAACTTAGAGCTGACTGAATGTGCCTATCCCATCTATAAACTAGTGGTATCCTCAGGCCCTAACAGGGTCACAATCAGGAAAATGGTAGCCTTTGAAACTGTGTGAGTCAACCTAGCAGTCTGCCTTCTTTGGGGCAGTCCACGACATCTCTTTCCCTGTGCTCTGTGGTCTCAGTGATCAGTTTCTAGGAAGAAGAAGAAAAGGCAGCCTCCTTTCACAGGCTCGAGGAGTCCTGGGCTGGTCACTAGAAATGAATGGCTGAACCACAGCAGCAACAACCAGCGCTTCAAGCCAAAGCTGAACAAGGTTCCTAAACTCTGAAAACAACTGCTTCTGTTAGATCTTGTATACGGCCATTAAGGATTTCGCATAATGAGAGCTTTCAGTCTGGACAGCCTGGAGCCACACAGATAGCCACTGTGGACAATGGGACCTGAGCAAATGTCTCCAAGAGAACTTCAAGCTTCTTGTCAAAAAGAGACACACTGCGGTAGGAGGCGTGAGGCAGCCAGGGAATGTCATTTCTTCTGGAGACCAGGCCAGCTTCATCTACCAAAGCCACAGACCCGAGTCCAACGTCTGTCTATCAGATGAGAAACCAGAAGCATCTAATTAGAAGCATGAGGTATCCTTAAGAACACACGTGGTCTTGGAGGAAGAGAGAGCAGTCTGGTCCCTGCTTTCTCTACAAAGGAGTCTGGAGATTAGCCAGCAAAGAGAAGGGGGCAGAGTTTGCAGGGATGAGAAGGAATGTCTCCTAATGCTTGATCTCTCACTCTGAGATGCTGACAGACTATATGTAAGGATCCCATGCTGTTCTCATGTTGGGCTACATGATGCACAAGTGCTTTGTCATCAGATGCCAGATGGGCCAAGAGCATGTAACCCCATGGATGGATTTTTAATCCAATTCTGTGGGAAAAATCTCTCCTTCCCTTCCACTCCCCAGCCAGTACACAGTCCCAGCTGAGGGGCTCAATCTTACTGAATTAATTCTATTTTTTGAACCATCGGGCCTTTCCTATATTCCTCCGCAGCTCACAAGAGAGCCCCCACATGCCTCATCTCATGTGATTCTCCGCGCAGTTCAGAGGTGCGTAGGTGAATAGACAGTAGTCCAGTTTCAGACAGGGCTTAGGCTAAAGTCACATAGGACTTCTAGCTCTAAAGTGAATGTTCTTTTCTCCCACTGTGCCACAGCCACCATCCTGAGGCTCCTGGACCCATCAGAAATGTGGGGTTTGGCCTCTGGGGAACATCAGGATAGAAGCCACTGCCATTCTTTACAGAAGAAAACAAACAAATAAAAGCCCTTCCAAACACATTTCTGTACACTAAAAACTTTCAGAGATTTCTTCCAATCCTGATCAGCTCATTTAACTTCTACCAACCGAAAAATACCTTCCATGCACGGAGGGTGAATGGGGGAGGAGAAAGCCCAGAGCAGGCCCTCAACACTAGTCAGGCTTAGCTGTATCCTATCATGTGATAGCTGAAGCCAGTGCACACTAGACGCTCTCTGTGCGGAAGGAGTTAAGCCTATCTTCCGGTTACCAAGCAACTAACAAAAACTAGTCTTTTCAAGAAAAAAAGAAATCAGTGGTGATTTGGGATGTATGACTTGGCATGAAAGGCTTCTGCATTCCAATAACAATCCTTTGAGCTAAGCAATCCCCCAGGCTTGAAAGCAGCTAAAGAGAACAACTTCTTACTTTTTTTTTTTTTTTTTAATCATCTATTACTTCATAAAACCACAGCATTTCTTGGGAGGCGGCTACAACTCCAAGTGCACACAGCTGCAGGTCTCAGCAGAGGGTGGGGATAGAGCAATATATCCAAGAGTCAGAGCCAGGCAGCAGCCGCCCTGCCGGCCTCGGGGCAGGGCAATGTAACTTTCTCCCTTGCCCTTTCCCTGTGCGTCCAAGGAGGCAGGGAGGTATCTTCTGGCTTCTCGAAGCTGAAGGAACTAATGGGGAACATGAAGCAAGTCCTGCAGGGTATGTCGGAAGACACCAGGGTCTGGGAGCAGCATGAGAAGGTGGGGAGGACCAGCTAAAATGGGATCATCCAAGGATTTTATTACGAATTGCGAAGAGATTCTGTCTGGGTATCTGTTGCATGCAGTGAAGAAAAGGGAGGAAACAGAGCTCCCTGATTCCCCACCCACTGAGTGATCCTGCCTGAACAGCCCAACTCCTCACAGTGTTGTTTTCCAGCATTTAATTTCCAATGAAAAAGCAAAACCTTATCCTCACTCTACATCCAAGACTCCAAATTAGGGCACAGGCTGATAGGCCAGAGAAGAAAGATGTTTCAGTAGGAAATGTAATCCTCAACGTCATTCTGAAAAGAAAAATGATGCTGAAAACATAGAGCGGGTCATAATCTGCAGCCAGAAACCTCCCAAAATGAATGAAACAACTGTGCGTTTCAGACCCCCATCCACAAAGAAAAGACCAAACACCAGACATATTTCAGGTCAGACAGGCAGATACACTGAGAAGTTTGTGCTACTAGAGGCGTCTTTCTAAAAACTGAAAACTTACCATTGCATTCCTTTGTTTAAAATGATCCAACAGTTCCTCATGGCCTAGAATCGCTGAACTCCTTGGCATGGCTCTCAGGACACTCAACACCCTGGCTCCAGCACGGCCATTATAATGATGAATCCTTCCGGGCTCATCTCCTAGCACACCCCACCAGGCACTCACCTCATTTCCTTCATGTGCCCAAATGCATTATGCTCCTTCTACATTTCCACGCCTGTGTGGAGGCTCGTGCCTCTACTTGGATTGCCTTCCCCACCTTCTCCCATAACCAAACTTCTACCTTTGATTCAACTCCAACTCAAATGTCATCCATTCAGTGTATCCCTCCAGCCCCTAGCTGTATCTCAATTATATATACATGTGCCTAAATCCACCTGAAAATGACAGACTCCCAGAGGGCAAAAACCAGCTCACAAATGAAAAAAAAAAAAAAAAAAAAAAAAAAGCAAAAAGTTTCAGGAGTTATAAAGAAATTTAAAGTCAGGCCTTTTCAAATGAAAATGACAGCAGGGCTGGAGAAAGATGTGCACAAAAGGAAAAGGTAATTAATAAGATGATGTATGACAATAATGTAATGAGCCTGATACCAAGGTTTGGTGAGTCAGCCTCATAACTTTATCATAATATTTTGTGTAGGTCATATATTTGCCTCTAATGAGTAATCACAGACAAGGTTCAGAGAAGGGAAAGGGCTTCGGGGCTGGAGTAGCCAGAAAAGGCTCCATGGGGAAGAGATGTGAGCAGAAGTCTAGAGGTCAAGTTGAACAAGCATCTATGCCACTACTGAGAATGAAACCCAAGAAACAAAAATCTGAATTGACAGGATTGCCCCCATTAGAGAAGGATTTATTTAACTGTACCATCATAGAACTTATTTGGGAAATGAAATAATTCCATTGCATAATTTAAATTAATCTTTAGGAGTGTTACAAAAAAAAAAATTAATCTTTAGGAACTCAATTTGTACCCATCCTCCCCCACCCTCTCCCTAGAGCCCTACGGTTGTACAGAAAGGCAAACTCATAACCCACACTAGACTTGATTTCCCAACCATAAAAAAAGTTAACCATTTTCACAAAAACCGATATTTAGCAAAGCTGACTTTGCCAGGAATATGATACCACCACATGCATTAGGAAAACAAGGCTGTGGAATGTGGGCTCTAAGAACACTGGAGTCAGGCAGACCTGAGTTTGATTACTGGCCTCACCACTTCACAGCTGTGTAGCTTTAGGCAAATTAATTCTCTAAGCCCCAGTTTCCTCAAGTGCCATATTACTAGCATCTATCTCAAAGGATGTTGCGAGAAATAAATGAAATAATGTAGAGTGCCTGATCAGTCAACAAGTTTCACCCTCGTTACTGCTATAGAGCTCCATGTGTCTCAAAGCACTTTGACACGTATGATCTCATCTGCCCTGTATAATTCTGCAGGGCAGGGAAGGCAAGAAATGATCAACCTTACCTTGCAGGTTGAGAAACTAAAACCCAAAAAAGGAGCACACTGTCCTAAGGTTACACAAAGATCAGTACAAGGCAGACTAAAATGTAGCTTGCTAAGGACGAGCCCAGGACTAGTTCAGGTGCCCACCTCCCAAAAGCATAGTAAGATGCAGAAGGACCAGGAGGAAAGGAGGGATGTGGTGGTGATCTAGACAACACAATTCCTTGTGTGTGGTACTGTCGGTGGGAGGGAGGGATGGACAGGGTCCTAATATGAAGTGAAGGCCCTGGAATGGGTAAGAAGGTCTTGAAACAGACATGAAACAAAGCAGAAGATGTGGACCAGTGAGAGGTTTTCCCTAATAATTCATTCTCCTGGATCCCTTGAAGCCCTTCTCATTGCTTTTCTGTCTACTTCTTAAGCAACTTTTCCTTAGATGCCCTTTAATATGGATGTACCCCAAAGTTCCTCCCTCACCCAGATGTTCCTCTCAGCATTCACATGCTGCCTGGGAACTTTCGATTACTACCACCGTTCCAACCAACTACAAGTCAGATGACCTGCCAAATCTCAAACTCCACACTCTCCTCTGCAATGTGCCTCCCGGATGTTCCACTGCACCCCTAACTCAACATGTGCAAGGCAGACTCTGTGGTCTTTCCCAAAATGTTTTCCTCTGTTTTGATTTCTATGTCAGTTGATCCAGTTACCCAAAGTGTCATCTTCTATTTCTCCTTCTCTTTCATTTTGTACATCCAATCATCCATCTAATTTAAGCTCCAAATTAATTGATGAAGAGGTCCCTACCACTTCACCCTCTATTAATATTAGTCAGGGCTCTCCAAAGAAACAGAACCCAAAGGAGAATAAATAAATATATAAATAAACAAACAAACAAACAAACACACACACACACACACACTTATGTGTGTGTGTGTGTGTGTGTGTGTATCCTTCACATATATGAAATTTTATACATATATATATGAAGAAAATTATTGTAAGGACTGGCTCACACAATTAAGGAGGTTGAGAAGTCCCAAAATCTGCAACAGACAAGCTGAAGACCCAGAAGTTCAAATCTGAATCCGAAGGCCTGAAACCCAAGAGAACTGTGTAATTTCTAGTCTGAAGGCCAACAGCTCAAGACCCAAAGAAAACCAGTCCAAATCCAAAGACAGGAAAAGACCAATGTCCAGCTCAAGGAAGTTAGGTAGGAGAAGTTCCCTCTTGCTCAGCCTTTTTGTTCTACTCAGGTCTTCAACTGACTGGATGAGGCCACCTTGGGGAGGGCAATCTGCTTTACTTGGTCTACCAGGTCAAATGTTAATCATATCCAGAAACACCCTCTCAGATACACTCAAAATGATGTTTGAACAAATGTCTGGGCACTCTGAGGCCCAGTCAAGTTGACACAAAATTACCCATCCCACTGTATCTTAGATAATGATCCTATTTTCAGGCCATCCCATTCCACTGCCTAGATTACAGCTACCATACCTATAGCATACTCTACAAGAGGCCACAACTCTTCCTTTCCCTGTATCAATGCCTTCTGCAGTATAACCCTGTAGCTCTCCATCAAGAGGTCAATCTGTTTCTCTACCACTTCACTTGGTCTGCCTTACAATTTAGTTTGACCAGTGGAAGGAAGCAGAGGTGCCACTTTGCTACTTCTGAACAGAGGCTCTTATCTTCTTGGGGTGGAGTGCTGTCTAGTGAGGCAGCTTGAGGCTGGCCTACTGGACGACAAGAGAACCCGTGGAACAGAAATGAAACACCCAGTCAAGGCTCCAGACATGCAACATTGCTAAGCAAAGCCAACACCAAAACCCTACCCAGGAAACCTACTCTACTCTTGACTGAGTGGAGATCAGAAAGATCTTCTATCTTAGCTCATCCCAAATCAGCAAGCTGCATAATTACAAAGTAAATAAATGGTTGGTTTTTCACTCCATTAAGTTTTGAGGTGGTTTGTTACCACCCCAACTGATAACAGCAGCTAACTTTCACATCTCACCCCCTTTGACTCCCACCACCTACAAAGACAATTAGAACACAATCGCCTATATAACATGTACATTTGACTATAAAAATCATTCACTCATTCCTTCATTAAGTATTTACATGGTATCATCTACATGTCAGGTACTATGCTCAGTGCTAGGGAAACAAGCAAACAACACACAGCTCCCACCTACAGAGAGTTTTCAATCTAGTATACTTTGTACCCTTCAAACTACCTTTGGAGTTAAAAATAAAATTTACTAACACGGCATATACAATCCATGTCTCACCAGCTTCATCTCCAATCACTCTGAGATACTACACTAGAATCACCCACATATACCGTGCTTTTTCTTACCATAACATCTTTATGCCTAGTGTATCCTACTCTTCCCTCTTCAACCTGGCCAACATGTACTCATCATTCTGTACTCAACTCAGATATTACCCACTCTACACATTCTTCCCTGATTCTCCTAAGCTGAGTAAGGTGCTCCCATGCTACACCCCCATAATACTCTGTGAATATCCCCATATGGCACCTCCCCTCATACCCATTCATGAGTCTGCCTTCTTCATTAGACTGAAAGCCCTAAGGCGGCGGGCAGTGGGTGGGGGGAGACTGTTGTGTTTTTTTTGTTTGTTTTTTTTTTTTTCAATCTCTCTATTCCTAGGACCTAGGATTGTATCTGCTTTATATATGATGAATAATGTTAGCTGAATGGATGAATAAATTAGTGAGCAGAGATGTACAAGCTAAAAAGGAGTTTGTGGAAATGGGAATAAGGAATGAATGAATAAATGAATGAGACTGTGAATAAGAACGGTCCCAGCCTCTCTTTCCTCACTCAAGTTAATGGCTTTTCACCGTCTGTCTTAGGAGCAGAGACATTCTAGCCAAGCCAGACTACCAGGAAGATAAATTTCTCTTCTTGGGGGTGAGTAGGTCTTTGGAGAAGTTTCATTTTAATTGGAAAATGGATTCATTCACTTCCTGGCCTGGATTCCCGGGTCAGCGCAACCCCATGCTGAATGGCTGCCAAGCGCCACTGCAGAGGGGGCTGAAGAGGGAAGAGCACTCCGTCAAACGGGTAGTGTTCCGGGACACCTGAGGACAGCTTGGCGTCAGGTCCAGGCTGGCCCTGACATGGATGCACCCTCCTCTTTCTTCCCCAAATGTCCTTCAACGTGACATTTACTTATCCCCTTCCCGTAAAGGACAGGTACACTCTGCTACTCCATGTGGTGTTTCTCTGGGCCTTATTTGGGCAGGCATATCCCACTGTTCCAGAGTTCCACTGTCATTTCCTGCAAGGCACAGACAAGGTCCACAACGGAGAAATCCCTTCACAACTCGACTAGTAGAAAGAGATCGTAACTTCATCACCTCTTATAACGGATGCGGACTAGCTCAGCATCACAGGAAACATCCCTTTCATAGAACACCTTGTGTCTTTTGTGAAGGTCTTTGTAGAGGGTACTGTAACACTATGATGTCTGTGACCCAGCCCCAGCTTCCTCTCGTGCCTCATCTCTCAACACCTTCACCTGTCAGCTCCCCACCACCCCCAGTCCCTGATTCTCCAAATGGATTGAGGCAGTGGCAGTTCTGAAAATGCAATATGCTGCTCTCCACGGAGGCGCCTTGAACATTCTGCTGCCTATTCTCCAGAGCCAGAAGGCAAGGGTGCGTATCCTGGCTCTTAACACTTCATAGCCGTGGGACTTTGGGAAAGCTACTTCACCACTCTTCACTTTGATCTCCTTGTCCTATAATAACTACAGAGAACAATACTGCTACTTACACCATTGAGTTGTTGAGAGAACAAATGAGCAAATGTATGTGAAACGTTTAGAGCACAGGGCACAGAGTAAGCACTTCTCAAATGACTGTTCTTATTATTAGAATGTCAGAGGCATGACTTGGTTCCATCTTCAGGAAGGAGCAGGAGCCTTAGAGACTGACCCATTCAGCTTCAAACCTTGGTTCTTCTTTTTAGTTGTGTCCCCTCTGGCCAGTGAGTCGCCTACTCTCCGCGGGTCTCATGTATGTACACGGCAATGTCCAGTTAGTAGGATCCAACTCGATGAGTTTATAGATGTTAATGTGCCCATCTTGGTACATCCCCAATAATGGTTAGTTTCCTCCGCAATCCTTACTCTTCTCAGATTATATGGGGGCCTCTCTGTCTCCAACTAGACTATTTCCTCTTTTAAGGGAAGGACCATAATTTTCTCATCTGTATCACTATAATTAGCATGAAATACTTATTTCTCAAATGAAATATTTATTGACCATGCTACAATCTGTCTACAAGCCCCAGTTTGTGGTCAAGTTTGTGCTAAGACCATGCATGAAAAGGCAGGTGTATAATGGCCCCATTTCTCATGTCGTTTATTGGGTAAGTGGAACAGAGTCTGCATATGAAACACTTGGCAGCCATGTATAAAGAGTATAGAATGATCCAAAATTAGGAGTGCCCGGGTGGCCCAGTCAGTTAAGCATGTGCCTTCGACTTGGGTCATGATCTCCAGGTCCTGGGATCTTCTGGGATCGAACCCCGAGTCAGGTTTCCTGCTCAGCAGGGAGTCTGCCTCTCCCTCTCTCTCTGCCTCTCCCCTGTTCATGCTCTCTCTCAAATCAATAAAATCTTTAAAAAAATAATAATAATCCAAGTTTAATCATACCTGTTATAAACTAAGGATACTGCATGGTCATGAAAGAAAGAGATGGCTGTGGGCAAGCAGCCAAGGAAAAGTGTTATGTGGGAGGTAGTGTCTGACCTCAGCGTGGAGGGAAGGCACAGACCAGGAGAGATGGGGTGGAGGGTGGTCTAGCTGGTGCTGAGAAACTGCCTGAGAAAAGCTCAGGAAGAAGCATCAGTTGTATCCCCGGCCATGGAAAAGGAATCCTGAGAAGTTCAGCCTGAGAGAAGCATGCTAAAGTATAGTTAAGAGGAAATCTGAATTCGTAGGAGACGCTGAGGTCGGAAGGGAAAGGGAGACACCATCAGTCCTGGTGGGGAGTGGTTTGTGAAGGCGGTTTAGGAAGTTCGGACAGAACGCCATGTGGGCAGTCTGGGGGACAGAAGACACAGGAGGCAGGAGGACCTCTTTCCATATGCATTTCTGACACAGAAGGAGGAGAAAGCACAAGAAAAGGAAGGGAGGAAGAAAAAGACAAAGCAAAAGATGAACAAAAAGAAAGGGTAGATGGGGCAAAGTAAACTAAACAAACAGGTTAAATATGAGAAATGAATAAAATAAGACAGAAAAGAAACAGAAAAATGAAGATGTGTGGAAAACAACAGCAGGACCATGGCAGTGTCCCCGACGAGACACACCACGGAGAATGAAGGGCAGGAGCCAGAGCCTGCTGTCAGTCTCTCTCCTCTGGGTGAATGAAGTCATGGCTGATGTCACCGCCTCTGAGTCACACGCCCACCAAGGGAGAGGTGGCAAGAGCCCCTGCCTGGAGTTTAGTCCCACCCTCCTGGACAAGACGGGTTCAATCACCGCTCATTCTCTGGGGTACTGTCTAGTCTGGTCCTGATGGGACTGAAATGTGGACACTTCTCCTCTGTTCAGGGAGGACACGGCAGCCACGTGAGCCCTGGGTTTCAGCTTCAGGCTCTTGAGATGGGAGTATCAGAAAAGAGGGGACAGATAGTTCCTAGCCTCTCTCTGCCTGTGGCTGAGGTACAGTGGCTCTATCCATGTGTAAACAGGAAACTCCCATCAGGAATACCATTAAACACAAGATGGGACTCAAAAGGTGCTTTCTGAATGACTCGCTTCACTGCCTTCCCACACACGGGACTTGCAGCCCCGCAGAGGTCTCGTCTCCTCAGATCGGCAGACCTTGCCCAGTGCCGAATCCACATACCCAGCCTGCCTTTTGTAACCCACCCCACCTGAGGGCTTACTTAGCTCCCCTCCACCATCAGCCCCTGCCTACAGACCACTTCCTGCTGACTATTCTCCCGTCGCTGGTGTGTACTTCCACAGTGACCTGAATTCCATCCAACTTGCACTGCACTGTGACTTCCTTTCTTCATTTCTGTCCCTTTTCTAGAACAGAAGCAGCTGGGGGACAGGGCCTCTTACGTTCACTGCTATAGTCCCAGCACTTTGCCGAGTTCCTGGAATACAGTACATTTTCAATAAACATTTGCCGAATGAATGAAAGTCCCTGATTGATTCTGGTGGGAACTGAAAGGTGTCCTCATTCTCATGGTGCCGTCATCCTGGGCATGTTTGTTGCTGAAGACAACACCCCGTAAGTTACCAGTAATAGGGGAAGTGAGACTGCTCTGGGCATCCGAGGATGGACTGACCCTCTCCCAAGCTCTTCCATTCTCCTCAATCCTTGGTCTGTGAGCTGTTATGAGCACGTGCTTGAGGAACTTCGAGTTGGATCCCAGCTTGACCACTCATGAGCTGCAGGAGGTGAATGCTCTCAGCCTGTTGCCACCTGTTCAAACAGGACAGTAATACCCGCACCCCGAGTTGTCCCTAAAGATTAAGCACACTTTCTTTGTTAATTGCCTGCCCTCACAATAATGTGAATTTTTCCCTTCCCTCTCAGCTTTCTCAGCTGCATCTAGAGATAAGAATATGAAAAACAGACCTAATTTTCTTTCCCCAAATCAACTACTTCCATCATATTCATCATTTGAAAATATGTCATTATATCAGCATTCTGATATAAACACCTCCCCCCCGCCCCAGCCAAGACACAGAGAAACAATATTGCCATTAACATCATTTTATAGACAGAAACCTAAGGCCCGGAGTGAAGAGAATTGCCCAAGATCATGAAGCGAGTAAATGAAAAGCCTGGGTGAAACCCCAGCCACTTGAATTCCAAGGCCACTACACTACTGTCCGGTTGCCGCTCCCCAGGATAAGGGAGGTTCTCCAAAAACACTTGCACAGTGATTCACTGTCTTTCTCAGGTCCATGGACTGGTCTCTGACCCCCAGCCAAAGCCAGACCACATGGCCTCACACCAAGACAACTGTACTAGGGTTCAGTCGGGTCCCAATACTCTTCTCATGCATCTTAGATCCACAGAGTGCCAGGCTTGCAGGAGAATCTCAGGGCTCACAGAGACCCACTGCTTGCAAATACCAGACCATGGATGGGTGCGAGTCTGTGACCCATAATTTTCACTAATCGGTGAAACAAAAATAGTAATTATATTGGGGAAGATAAAATCCTTATTACTAAAAATATATGAATAATTAATTGGCAAAAAGATCTTCTTTTCTAATTGCTCGCTTTGCTTTACTTGGGCAAGCTCCAACAGGCTATACATGCCTCGCAACTGGGAGAAAATGCCTGCACCACAGTTCAGACCCTCTGGCAAAGCCCGAATGAGAGGCAGAGGCCAGGGAGGGCAGAGCCACTGACTCAGGAAGCTCACTGACCCCCTCTGAACACTCCTTAGTCTTGCATTTTTTGAGCCAGAAGACACTGACTGTTGAGATTACGAAGCTTGGAAGGCAAACTAAGGCAGCTTTTGAAGAGGGTGTGGGATGGTTATTGATGAGGCTGGAGAGTTGAGATCAGACTTTTTATTACTGAGGTCCCTCCCAAGTTTTACCAAATCTGTAGCCTCTCCATACAGGAAGGATTCGGGAGACATGGGGCTTGAAGGCGATCCCTGAATGACTTTATCATTCGGCCAGGAGAGTGGCCACAGCTCGGTGCACAGAGATAACCCTTGAGTGAGGTCTTAGCTGCAAAGGTACCTCCAGGACCCCTGGGTTCAGAAGAGGTAAGGAACTAGTTAAATAATTTACTAATTTTTTTTTGAACTATAAACACATTGAGGTGAATGCCAAGGGGAGGAAGAAGCCAGCTCTTCAAGAGGTAACTAACGTGCTGGAGAATGAACGAATGGACAAATGGACAAGGAGGAAAGGGTTGGAATTTGTGTCATGGAGGGTCTCATGCATGGTCCTTTAACTGGGAGTCTAACTTGGGATGACTCAGATAACTTTTTATTCTAGAATTCATATCTAACTTCAAAATTTCAGTCAGGTAAATTTGTTATCTGGGATTTGCAACCTGAACTATGGGAACTAGCTCTCTCTACCCAGGTGTTTCATCTGTAGAGAAGACCGGGGACTGTGCCTGATAAAGGCTGGAGCTGGACCAGCTAACCTCTTCAACCTCTTTTTTAAATCTATTTCCTGGAGTTAGAAAACCTAGGTTTGGATTCCAGCCCTGCCCAATGCAACAGTCAGTAAATGGTAATCTATTTCACTTCCTCTATCCTCACCTTCTCTACCTGCAAAGCAAGTGAGAACATGTACCTCACAGGAATTTCGTAAGCATTAGGTCAGACAGCAAACTTAAAAGCACATAGTAGATATCTAATAAGTTCTAGTACAAGTGTTAATGATGTTTGCAGACAGCAATCAAACAGGGTCACTATCTTAAATAGAATTTAGTAAGTTTCTCAATAAGGTAAAAGGCCTTTACCATTTCAAACTGGTTTTAGAAGTGTAACAATGAATCAGCTTACTGCAAAAACTTGAGGACTGATGAATGGATGGATTGAAGGGCAGACAGATGGACATACACATGATAAAGCAAGTCAAATGTTACTGGCAGAATCCAGGTGATGGTTCTGAGTATGTACAATAACATCCTCTCAATTTTACTGTATGTTTAAAGATTATGATCATAAAATGCTGGGGAGAAATCACTTTTACAGCCTCTTGTACTTGGTCTTAGACTTGGAAACAACTTGAGATAAAGGTCGCTCTTGGCTTCCACTTTGTCTCCCCATCACCAAGCACAAGTTACCAGCAGAAAGTCCGTTTCACTGTTGAGACTATGTCCCTACAAGAGCAGAACAGCTTTCTCATTTTGAACGAAAAAAATAAAAAATAAAAGAATAAAACCAAGCCACATATGCAGAGAAATGAGACTGACTTATCTTTCCAGAAGACTCCCATCTAGCATCTTTTCCTGACTTCTGGCCTGCCTCCTCCTCTTCCCTTGATCAACATCTATCTACCTTGAATCTCCAGATTTCCAAGGTGACCGTTCACCTCCACAGGGCTGACTGATCTAACGAGTTCCTCTATCAGGATACACATTAAATGCACTGTCTTTCTTCCTGTCTTTTCTAAAGCTAATATTCCCTCCCATAGGTGCATTTTAGCTACTATATGAAAAGAATATTGTTCAATGTTCCTATGGCATCATCTTATGTAGGCATAAAAGCAGCTGAACTTAGCAATCTTGCTCTTGCCTTTCCGGTTACACTAAAAAATGTCTGGATGTAGCGGACATCCCTGCACAGTGGTCAGGAAGGCAGGCAGCACAAGTGCTGGGCACATGGGTCTTCCTGGTACAGCCATACATGCGGCTCTGACCAGGCAATGTGAATTCATTTAACAGGTATTAATTGAGGACAATTTTAATGCCAATCACTGTGTTTGGCTCTGGAGAGACAACTGCCAAGTATGGATAGAGAGATTTAGTCCCTGCTCTTACTGAGCTAAAACCCCATCAACCCAAAGGAGAAGGAACTTGGTTTAACAGGGAAAAAAAAACACACCAAAAAAACAAGACCTGATTTAGGTTCATGAGAAGGTTCATGAGAACCTTCACTGAAGACCCAATTCTAATCCCTGTAGACAGTCACTTCATTTCTTTGAGCCTTGTGTATTCACCTATAAAATGTGGCAAATAGTAATATTTATCCCACAAGACCACGTCATAGATCAAATAAAGAAAATATACATCAAAGTCTGCCATAAGCCATAAAGTAAAATACAAAATATAGTATAATAATAGTTGGCATTTATTAGATGTTACTAGTTATCTGACCAAGTCCTTTAATGACAGGGGGAGGGGTCTCCTTTTTAGAATTACTTTGTTGGGACTATAAAACTAAAAGAATACCATACATACTTGGCACAAATCAAATATGCAAATGCAAGGATGATAAGGAAAGGATTCACTGTCCAGGTAAATTAAGGCACCAGCCTCAACACTCCATATATTTAGTTACAAGCCCATTTCTTGGGCAGACCCTCCCCCCCACCACCCCCACAAGAGAGAAAATTCACAAAAGATGCCCTGGCAAAAGCTGACAACACAGTCCACACTGCTCAAAGGCTGGGAGGAATCTGGTCCGAAGGTAACAGGGCCCCTGGTATTAACATTCCAAAGAGAGGCTATTGGATTCCATACATTTGCCTCAGAGTCTCTCACAGGGTAAAGGGAGCAGCTTCAAGGGTTGTACTCCTCAAGACACAGAGCCACGGAAGAGAGGCCAGGAGTTCCTGCCTCCATCTGGGGCCTTCACTGCCCACACAAAACAAGCCAGGACTCAGGGTAACAGGACTGCAGCCAAGGGGTGGCTCTGGGGTCGAAAGGAGTGGTAATACTCCAGACTTCTTTCCACAATGGGGAAGAGAAAAGGAACTTACATGTGGTGTGCAGGAGATATGTACTTCAGAACGCAACTATTGGCCAGTTGTATACAACAATCAAAAATGGCATGAATAGTGATTTGGAAAATTTAGCCATCTGTTCATCCATCCATCGGTTAAAATATCCACTGAGTGGTTAGTGTTAGATGCGAAGCAGTGCCCTAGACATGAGGGACACAGAGATAAATGAGGCACACACAGTGCAATAAATTCCAAGGTAGAGGTAAGGGGGGGGAATGCCATGATGGACAGAGGGCAAGAGCCTAATCAACCCCCGATGGAGAAAGTCAAGGAAGGCTTCCTGGAGTCTTAAAGAATTAATACAAGTTTTCCCAAGTGAAGGACGAAATCGCAAGCCTGCCACAAAGGAAAAACCTAAGCAAAGACTCAGAGGTGTGGGAGAATGTGGGTACGGCATCGCTAGAGCCACTGACCGAGAAGTTCCCCGTCTGGAAAAACTTTCTACTTCTCTAAGCATTTTGTTATAGGAAAAGTAATGATGGATTCCTTGAACAAATTCCCAAAGCCTGGGTCTCCAATCCAAACGCCTAGAGGGTAGTGCTGGGAAAGGAAATGAGCAGAGTAAGCTGGGTGGGGGGACACTTGCCCCTCCTAAAGGGGGCAGCCCTGCTCAGCACCAGCCAATTCCTTCCACATGGGAATGTGGGCCCCCGACTGCCAAATCTTTTTGTTATTTCTTCTAAAGAAGCAGAAAACCTGGATTTTGACGTGAAGTTTCTTAGTTTTTAAATGTTGAAAACTAATTAAAAAAAAAAAAAGTTGTTGGGGGTGTGTGTGTGTGTGTGTGTGTGTGTGTGTGTGTGTGTGTGCCTGTGTTTTCCAAGCACAGGGTAGGTCAAACAAAACCCATCTGGGGTCCAGATTCAGCCTGCGGACTGCCAGGCGGCAGCCCTGATGTGTCGCAAGAAATGAGTGCTATTTGAGAGCATCCAGTAGGGCTGGTGGAGAGAGCCTCGGAGCTGGAGGCCGGCAGGGTTTGGTGAGAATCCTGGCGCCACACACATTTGCTGTGTAACTTTGCAGAAGCTATTTAAGCCCTCTGGGTCTTGTTTCCCTCATCTGTATAATGGGATAATAATATTGTGTTGGTGCTTTTAAGGAAAACAAGCCCAAGTGGGAAAAAAAAAAAAAATCCTATGCTAAATAATGAACTAGTATAAACCTGAAAGGTTAGCTAGGACTACAAGATCATTTTTTTTTTTCATGAAAAATTACCAAGAAGTAATAAAAGCATGAGCACTATGTTATAAGAGAAGCAAACTCTTCCAACCATAGATACTGCACCCCATTAGTAACGTTTTTTGTACACATAGCCAGTTTTTTTCTATACTGATTATCTTTTTAAAGATTTTATTTATTTGAGAGAGGGAGCACACATGCATGAGTAGGAGGGAGGGGCAGAAGCAGAGAAAGAACCAGGCTTTCCCCTAAGCAGGGAGTCCAACTCTGGGTTCCCTCCCAGGACCCCTGGATCATGATCTGAGCTGAAAAAAGACACTTTACAGACTGAGCCACCCAGACATCCCTCTATACTGATAATTTCTTAAAACAAAAGTATTCATAAAACTGCATGTTCAGTTTTATAATTTTTCCTTTTAACATTGTAATGTAAACTTTGTTGTCATCATCCAAATGTTTATTACCTAACCAGTACTATCCAGAGTGATTTCTAAGTCATAAACCAGAGATCATGTCACACTTCTCATTAAAATCCACTGACTCTTTCCCTTCTATTAGAATAAAACCCAAATTCCTGCCCATGGCCTCAAGGCCACGCAGGAGCTGGTCCCTACCCACTGCTCCAACACACTTCCCACTACTCTGCCTTGCTCACAGCCTCAGCCCTGCTGACCTCCTCTGCTGATCTCAGAGGTACTTTCCTCCCCTCATGAATGTGCTGCCCTTTCTTCCTGAAATGATCATCATTCAGGTCAAACAAAACCTCCCAAGAAGAACACACCAGCCATGCCAAATCTGTTCATCTGTATTTTTCCTTCAAAGCATTTTCCAGAAAATAGAATCACTGTGTGTGAGTGTGTGTGTGTGTATTTGTCTCTTTGTCTATTTTCTGCCTCTCTATACTAGAATTTAAGTTCTCAGAAGTACCCAGGACCCTCATCTGTCTTGCTTACTTTGGAATCTCTAATGCCCAAGACAGCGCCTATTGCATAGGAGACAATAAACAACATTAGTTAAAGGGGGGAAATAAAATGAACCCACCACCCATTGTTCCTGGCCTCAAATCCTCCTGAAGTTATCACTTACAAATTTCTTCCCCGAACTAATTTATCCAAACGCTGCAAGGCAAGCACTTGAAGATGGTGGGAGGGAGAAATGGTGACAAACCCAGATTCTAGATCTGAAATGCCAAGGTTCCAATCCCAGCCTTGTCATTTATTAGCTGAGTCACCTTGGGCAAGCCTCTTAACATCTCTGAGCCCGTTTTACCATCTGATACTTACTTCATAGGGTAGAAGTAAGGATTAGAGGAGTTTAACAGATAAAATGCTCGGAAAAGTACTAGATAATTAGCACGATACACGCTTTAGCCACTGTCTTCATCTGTTCCCTCACTCTGATCCGATTGCTCAGGTAAGCTGTATCTTTCTTCTCCCCTCAGACTATAATCTCCTGAAGGCAAAGACCACTTCTGGGTCCCCACAGTGGATTAGAGGCCCCCATAGGACAGGGATGGGCGTGGAGGTACGGTGCGGCTCCCCGTGTAGGTTGGCTCACCCAGTACGAGGCTGTATGTCATTTAATGTTTCTGAGTTTCAGTTTTCTTACCACAAAAAGAGATCACGTCGATCCCACAAGACAGGTGTGAAGATTCAATACAATAATCTTTGTGAAATAAAATAATGCTGAGTCTGGGGGCAATGGTGAATTTTAGGGGCAACAGTAGAAGGTATTAGGTGAATCTGCTTCCAAGTTCAAAGCTGGCTGCCTTGTGGTATAGGGATTACACATAGGATGTGGGTGATTCACATACATGAATGACTCTGAAAATACATTTTGTACTATTGTACTGGATATTTTCTATGATTGCCTCTGACAACTTCATGATGGTTTTTAGAAGCTATCCTTAGCTATTAGTCAAACAGGAAAAATACCACTTGTTACAGCCAACTGCGTGAAATAAGATATTCTAGTGTTTAAAATTCTCTCAGTTCGTGATAGGAATTACTGACATGCCCATCAGTAGAACACATTTTTTTAAAGATTTTATTTATTTATTCTACAGAGAGAGAGTAGTCACAAGCAGGCAGAGAGGCAGGCAGAGGCAGGGCGGGGTGGAGGGGAGCAGGCTCCCCGCCGAGCAGAGAGCCCGATGTGGGGCTCAATCCCAGGACTCTGAGATCATGACCCGCGCCGAAGGCAGAGGCTCAACCCACTGAGCCACCCAGGCGCCCACAATCATTTTTTAACGCAATGGAAGTGAAGATGTAACTGCTATCTGAGTATCTACTTTTGCATAAAGGGCTTTACAAATATCTGACTCAATTATAACATTTCCACAAGGCTGACATTGCTCTTCTCATTTTACAGCTAAACGCTGAGACGCAGAGAGGTTGACTTAGTTTGTCTGAGGCCCCAGAATAGGTAAATGGCAGAGAGCGATTTAAATGCAAGTGAATCTGGCTTCAAATCCTGCACTTCACTTCTGTTACAGAACTGTGATTTATCCCCCAAATTTCCCCAATATCTTGTATCAGCTCTGCTGCAAAGGTCAGATGAATGTGGGTGGACAAGAATAGCCCTATACATGCAGTTTAAAGCCAGAGTCACTAACAAAGAAAGACCACAGTCCCCACCATAACTGCCATTAAAAACGAAATGGTGTATTTCAAAGAAAGGAAATTAACATTGTTTATCTTCCACAAAGTTTGAAACAAAAAGAAATCAAAGATAAAATAATAGGTATTATTATATAGTCAAGAAGAAGGAAAGAATAAGGCCAGACAAGGAATAAAAATGAGCTGGGACAAGCCTCTTACTTCACAGAAAGGACTAGAACCAGGCTTTCCTGACCTCTAACGGAGTTGTTTTGTTTTTTTCCATAGTTCCTCACAAAGAGCACTCCACTCACACCTTCCCCAGCTAACAGGAAGTTATCAAACTACCTCTCTGCGCATCCCGACTCCCTTCAAAGAATCTACTTATACAGGAAAAGGCACATTAGAACCAGAGAATCATTTCTTCATTTCCCCAGTACACTATCAGGGGAACAGAGCAGAGAGGCATGAACTGGGGAGAGATGGGAGGGGCAGACAGATCATCTAAACCCATCAACAAAATCCTCTGACATTCCAACCCATTGGTTCTAGTTGGAAATGAACAATGAAAATCTCAAACTATGAAATGATTAGCTTTCTGCTCTGCTGACAATGGCAAAAAGAAGAAATGAGTTAAAAGTCAGATTGGAAGATCTCCATGCAGCCCCTATACACCAGTTAATTATCTTCCATTAACACTGAGCTGTCAGGATCTGCATCAGCCCTTAACTCTCTTGACTTCCCCCAGTCTGCACCTTGTTACCCTGCAATGTTTCATGTTTATAAAGATAGGAGACTCCAGCTGTTCCAGCCTGACAGAACTTAATTTACATTTGGCCTTCATTAAGATGAGAGTCAGAATCATTGAGACCAAATGGAAAAGCCAGACTGCTGGGGGTTATGAAAAATTCAAATGGCATTTTTCCTTTTATCTGACAATTCTTATTAAGGAGACGTACATCAACCTGAAACACACAAACTTTAAATGTAAAGGACATGATTAAAATTCCACATTGCAAAACCAGGACCCACGTGACTTTGCCCAAGAGCTGCAGTGGTCCTAGTCTATCACCTGGGTCTTCTGGGAAGGCTGAACTTCTGATTCTGCCTGACTCTCCATGTCATGGGAATCTAGGCTAAGGACAAGGAGTCCACGAATGACAGCAGTACTAATGTGAGTGGTCAGCTCTGACTCTGCCATCTTGCTTGCTCCTCATAGCCAATCAGCCTCCATGTCCTGCTGATAGTATTCCCTAAAAATTCTGGAACCTATCTCTTCTCCACCCCACAGTACCTACTTCAAGCCTCCTGACTTCTCACCTGGGGGAATACAAAAAGCCCCCTTACTGAGCCCCTCAAATTATTCAAAACTACTTACTGACTACCTACTATATACCAGGCATTTGATTAGGGATAGGGAAACAGCCATGAATCAAACAGATAGGCTCTCCATCCCCCCATGGATTACAATGGTTGGAAGATCCATGAACCATGCGAATCATCGTTACAAAATGATACATCACTACAATTTGTGAAAGATATAGTGAAGTAATAAGAATGCAATAGAAAGAGATCTCTAATTTATTGGAGGGTCAGGCAAGGCTTTTCTGAAGACATAACAATAAAGCTGAAACTTGAACAATAAGTTAGGATCATCACTGAGTAGAAGGAAGAATATTCAGGGTCAGAAGGCACAGCATCACATCACCAAGACCAAGGGGTCAGCAAACTTTTCTGTAACCGTCCACAGAGTCAGTATTTGCAGCCTTGTAGGCACACAGTCTATATCACAACTACCGAGCTCTGTCATTGTGATGCAAAAGCAACCACAGACAACACATAAATGAATGACTGTGGCTGTGTTTCAGGAAAACTTTGTGTCCCTGCAACTCTGAATTTCACATAATTTTCACAAGTCAAAAACTATTATTCTCTTTTTGAATCCTTTTTCCGCCACTGGAAGTGAAACCCATTCTTTGCTCCCAAAACATCCAAAATAAGCAGCAGGCCAGATGTGGCCCCTGCGCTGGAGTCTGCCAGCCCCTAGTCAAGATGGAGGTGGCAAAGAGCAGAGCATGTCTGAGACACCCTGACTAAGTCCGGGTGGAGAGACTGAGCAAGGTGAGGGGCACACAGTAAGCAGAAAGGGGAAAGTGAAAATGACATCACATACCATCTTCTGCGCCATGTTACAAAGTTAGGGATTTATCCTATGAGCAAAGCAAAGCCAACAAATCGCTATAATCAGGAAACTATGAAAACCAGTTCTTAGCTCACACACCCACACATTTCCTCACCCCTAATCCAGTCTCTTCATCCCTGTCAAAGGTACTGAAGACATTTCTTTCCCCTTGCTTAAAAACCTTCTATCACCAAATAAGCCAGACTACTTACCTGGCCTCAGCTCCTACTACCTTCAGAGAAGCATTCAGGGCTCTCAGCCCAGGACCTACATACCTTACCAAAAATGAGCCATAGTCCTTCTCTAGCATTTCCTCCCTGTCTTCTCTAATAGGCAAAACATCCACTCCTAACTTGAGACTCATCTTCAAGAACACCTCTCGGAAGCAAATTATGTTCTCCGGAAGCAAATTATGCTCTCTGGAAGCAAATTATGCTCTCTGGAAGCACTTTGCATATTCCTTTATCAAGGTGCTTAGAACATCTTCTACCAGTTCTGGTTCCATGTCTCTTTCCTCCACCCAACACCCAGCCCCACCCCTGCCTTTGCTTCCCCACCACTGCCCCAGAGAACACTGGGCCCCTTAAGGGTAAACCTGAGTCCTCTTTGTGCTTGTGTCCCCAGTACCTGTGACACTGCTGGATCCTAGCAGAACCTCTGCTAATATTTGGTGAATTAAAGTGTTAATAAGGGAGTAAACAAATGACAGCCCCATGAGCTTAGCAGAGTCACATTTCTGACTTTGATGTGCTGTTAAACAACTCTTTGAAAGCTATCTTTCTGGTCCCCCGTCTCCCATTGCCCCATTCAAAAGAAGGTACAGTATCCTGATTCTCCACCAATGTATGCTCTTCAAGTTATGAAGGGCAGAACATTTTTTCATGTGTCTGTTAGCCATTTTTATGTCTTCATTGGAGAAGTGTCTGTTCATGACTTCTGCCCATTTTTTGACATGATTATCTGTTTTGTGTATGTTGAGTTTGAGAAGTTCTTTATAGATTCTGGATATCAACCCTTTCTCTGTAGTGTCATTTGTGAATATCTTCTCCCATTCCATGGGTTGTCTCTTTGTTTTGTTGACTGTTTCCTTTGCTGTGCAGAATCTTTTGATCTTGATGAAGTCCCAAAAATTCATCTTCGCTTTTCTTTCCTTTGCCTTTGGAGACATATCTTGAAAGAAGTTGCTGTGGCTGATGTCGAAGAGGTTACTGCCTATGTTCTCCTCTATGATTCTTTTTTTTTTTTTTTAAGATTTTATTTATTTATTTGTTAGAGAGCGAGAGAGAGAGAGAGCATGAGCACAGGCAGACAGAATGGTAGGCAGAGGCAGAGGGAGAAGCAGGCTCCCCGCTGAGCAAGGAGCCCGATGTGGGACTCGATCCCAGGATGCTGGGATCACTACCTGAGCCAAAGGCAGCCGCTTAACCAACTGAGCCACCCAGGCGTCCCTCTCCTCTATGATTCTAATGGAATCCTGCCTCATGTTGAGGTCTTTTATCCATTTTGAATTTATATTTGTGTATGGTGTAAGAGAATGGTCGAGTTTCATTCTTCTACACATAGCTGTCCAATTTTCCCAGCATCATTTGTTGAAGAGACTTTTTTCCACTGTATATTTTTTCCTGCTTTGTCAAAGATTATTTGACCATAGAGTTGACACATGAAAAAATGTTCATCATCACTAGCCATCAGGGAGATTCAAATCAAAACCACACTGAGATACCACCTTACACCAGTTAGAATGGCCAAAATTAGCAAGACGGTAAACAACATGTGTTGGAGAGGATGTGGAGAAAGGGGAACCCACTTACACTGTTGGTGGGAATGCAAGTTGGTGCAGCCACTTTGGAAAACAGTGTGGAGATTCCTTAAGAAATTAAAAATAGAGCTTCCCCAGGACCCTGCAATTACACTACTGGGTATTTACCCCAGACATACAGATGTAGTGAAAAGAAGGGCCATCTGTACCCCAATGTTCATAGTAGCAAGGGCCACAGTTGCCAAACTGTGGAAAGAACCAAGATGCCCTTCAACGGACGAATGGATAAGGAAGATGTGATCCATATACACTATGGAGTATTATGCCTCCATCAGAAAAGATGAATACCCAACTTTTGTAGCAACATGGATGGGACTGGAAGAGATTATGCTGAGTGAAATAAGTCAAGCAGAGAGAGTCAATTATCATATGGTTTCAACTTATCTGTGGAACATAAGAAATAACACGGAGGACATGGGGAAATGGAGAGGAGAAGGGAGTTGGGGAAATTGGAGGGGGAAACGAACCATGAGAGACTCTGGACTCTGAAAAACAATATGAGGGTTTTGGAGGGGCAGAGGGTGGGAGGTTGGGTAAGCCTGGTGGTGGGTATTATGGAGGGCACATATTGCATGGAACACTGGGTGTGGTACATAAACAATGAATTCTGGAACACTGAAAAGAAATTTTAAAAATAAATAAAAATTAAAAAAAAAAAAGATATAAAGGGCAGAGCTTCTAGAACTAGAAGTGGTTCTATAAGTCTGTGGGCCAGCCACATCAGCATCACCTCGGACCTTGTCAGAAATGCCAATTCTCAGTCCCTACCCCAGGACTACTAAATCAGAAATCTACAATTAAAAAGATTCCCCAGGTGATTCATTTATACCTTAAAAGTCAGAAAAGGGTCATAAGCCATCTGGGTTTTAAGGAGAAAATGCTAAAACTGGTATTAGCAATATCTTTTATTTTGAATTTGCAATCATGATAAATCAAAGAAATTCTCAGCATGGATTCCTGTACCAGCTTACCAAAAATAAATAAATAAATAAAAATAAATTTAAGAAATTTAAAAACAGATTAGAGGCTCAACCATCAGGTAGTTAAATACACGATGAGATAATGTTTCAGGCCTTTCTCAGAAAGCTCTGAAACGGAACTGATTAGCTAGATGGATGGATGGTCAGTCTCAGGAGGCCACAGTCACGGACCACCATGCACTCTAGAACCTAATTGTTTTCTGTGTGCTTTCATTAGGGCAGTTTGATCTCAAGTGCACAGTACTGAGCCTCCAGAGAGGCTCGTACCATATGTGTCATCAGACCTCCTGGGATATACAGCCCAAAGCAGGCCATGAAGCAGGTGCCCAGTAAGGCCCTGATGATGTACCAGTGGTCACCTGCCTGACCCTCATCCCTTAATTCAGTACAGCTCTTTCTTACGTGAGGCCAAGAAGTGGGTGATGTGTCCACCCATATATTTCCTTGCACCATGTTTAGGCTGGTTTAAAAACACCACTGCCCCTGTTCCTGGTCCTACCCTAAGTGACATAGGCTTTTAAAGAGGGATTTCAGCGCAGCATGATGTGATGGGGTGAGCTGGGGTTTGGAGGCCAGCAGACATGGGTTTAAATTCTGGCTCTATCCTCTGTTTAGGAAAATCATACTGTTCTCTCTGGCAGCCTCAGTTTCCCATGCTGTCTGTCAGAGCTTGCTAAGGCTAAGCTCAGCTTGCTAAGGCTAAATCAATTAACGCCTACAGAATGCAAAGCAGAGGGTGGGGCCAGTGTGGAGTAGTTCTGTATTCTGATTGGTATTTCAGGATATATTGGTATCAGGTTTTCAAACTGGTCCAGACCAGCTCTCTCACTTCAGAGATGGAAAAACTGAGGCCTGGGATGAGAACTGCTTTGCTCAAAGTCACACAAGGTGGTGCCAGTAGAGTCAGAAACCCCTGACTCCTAAAACGCTCTGTTTTCAAACTCTTAATAAATATAGAAGCTTTTTGGCAAATTAAAGCTTACACAACAGCTTAATATGCTAAATAAGAACCCATACCTCCCTTGATTACTGATGCCCTCTCTGCTTCCATCTCTTCTGCTCCCAGTGGCAATCCAGGGACACGTTCTCAACACCCTTACGCTCTCCCACCCCCAAATACATTTTGAGTAATTGAAGACTCAGCCCACCTGAAACCCCAGAGCCAGTAAATGAACCATGCCAGATCTTACTCATTAGATGGATCCTCTCCTCACCAGACCACCTAGGGATTTTCAAGTCCCTGAGGTGCCCAGAGGACCTGAACTTTCTCGCACATCCATCCCTACCAGGCACCGTGGAGCTGACATCGCCATTATCCATGCTTCATAACAGAACCGAACACCATATCTCTCAAGGACATGGAAACTCAAGTTCAGGTGACATGAGAAACCCCAACATGCCACCAAGGTCAGATTAATCCTCGGGGGATACAAGTACACAGAGAAAGAAGGTTGTGGTCAGAAGATGTGAACTTAAAGCCCAGCTCTGCCACCTTCTCTCTGGACTGGTCATCAGCCTCTCATAACTCCAGGAGAGTCCTAGATATTAAGAGAATGGATTTTGGGTCGGCCAGTCTCAGATTCCAACCCTGGCTCTGCCACGTACTTACCATGTCATTTTGGGTGTTGGTTCATCTCTATGAGCTTTAGTTTTCTTGTCTACAGACAACCCACACCCCCCTCAAAAGAAGAGAACAAACAACCCTTACTTTCGTAAGGTGGCTGCTAGGATTCAAAGAGATAATCTGTGTCAAACACTTATCACTGCGCCTGCCTACGGTTAGCATCTAAAAACAGGAACGATTTGACTGCAACCTAATCAATAAATTGGGATCAACCTTCCTCAGAGAGGTGCTGGGAAAAATCAAGCGTAACGGACTTTAGCACGGCACCTGGTACAGAGGGGTTCGCAGCTTCGATGAGCATGCTTGCTCCACCCTTGGCGCTCACCTCTTTGAGCCACAGAAGCTTCGGGGCCTGCATCTCCACGGACATGATGCCACCAACACACTGCAGGATGCTGTGCTTGGTCTCATTGATCCTGCAGACCTGACTGACCGCCCGGTGGTCCAGCCACATGATGATGTTTCGGTGGGCATCCCCTAGCAGAAATGAGAGGAGGGGAGACACACCCACAATCTTAGTCTTCTAATTCACTTCCTGAATCCCAAGGGCACCAATCTGCATGGCTACCATAATTCCACAGGTCAACCACAGCAAGGGAGAGGGCCACCACCAACACGAGCCAGTACACTCCACCCAGACCCTGGATTTCCCTTCCAGCCATGTATCTGTCCTTTAAGTGTCACCCGGGATTAAATGTCGACACTAAAACCCATTGAGATCTACCAATTAATTAGATTCTCATTCATTCTCTCCCAACTTCTTCCCCTCCTTTCCTAGCCCTTCTGTCCCAGAAAACTTTTCTGGGTCTATATTCAGGAAAAGATCCTATGAAGTACGCCTAAAATAATATGTTGGCTTTTTTTTTTTTTAAGATTTTATTTATTTATTTGACAGAGATCACAAGTAGGCAGAGAGGCAAGCAGAGAGAGAGAGGAGGAAGCAGGCTCCCCACTAAGCAGAGAGCCCGATGCAGGGCTCGATTCCAGGACCCTGGGATCATGACCCAAGCCAAAGGCAGAGGCTTAACCCACTGAGACACCCAGGAACCCCCAATACGTTGGCTTTTTAAGATCTGCTTGGACAGACACGTCAACAGAATAATATATCCATATAACACACCGACTACCTCCATACAATGGCTTTTATCTGCTTATAGTTCCCCTACTTCTAGTCACTTTGATTAAGATTAGTTAACTTAAGTGTTTTAATCCCCTCTCTCGGTTTGGTGGAGTAAGAAGCAATGGAATTTTTTTCAGTTTGGGGATCAGGCAGACCTCATGGGGAACGTGCACTATTTCAGTTACAGGTGGAGATAGATTGAAAGTGTCTTTAAGTTTTTCTTAGCCTAAGTGTCCTTACCTATAAGACAGGGATAACACCTAATAGCATATAAGGGTTAATCGAGATTTTTCTGTTCACCAAACAAGGCAATGCACATAAAAGCAAGTACCTATCACATAGTAGGTTCTAAGGAAGATGAAGAAAGAAGACACAGAATTTAAAACCAGGTGGAAAAGCAGCATAGGCAGGCACCTCACACCCTTCCTCTACCATCCTGCAGCCCATATGGGAACGAACTGTCCTGTTCTCCCTTCCATGGCCTCGATTAATTCCTCACATACTAATGGGCAAGCCAATATTCTTTTTACAGTTCTCTGCTTCCTCAGATGGCAAAATGCAGACAGCAGCAATGACTAAACTGGGAGATAATAAAGGGGAAAGATAAAAGGGCCCCAACAGTAATCGAACCAGGCATTTCACACATTATTTTGCAATTGGAGAACAGCCGCAGCAATTGTATGTCTTTGCTAATAGCAAATATTTATAAAGCTGTGTGTGTGTGTGTGTGTGTGTGTGTCCCCCAAGCCCTGTGCCAAATGTTTTATGTGCATCATCTCATTTAATCCTCAAAACAACTCTCTGATCTAGGTCGTTTTCCATGATGAACGGACTCTGAGATTTAAGATATGCCTCTTATCTCACAGCTTGGAAAAGCATACAGCATGCTTTGAAACAGATCTGTGCAGAGAACAGATAAATAAATTGGTACAACAAACTTAAACTCAAGCTACACAGATCAACATGAATAATGATACCAACTGGGATATTTTTAAACACCATATATACTGTTTGTTGTTGCGGGTATACACATGTGTTGGGAAAGCACAGAAACGATGTGTTTGCTAACACCCACTACAGCCGCATGGTCACCAGCCGGGCAGAGGGGGAGGGCAGGAGCTGAAGCTTCAAGTAATTCTTCCTTTAAAAAATGTCTGTGCAAAGAAGGCAAATTTTCCCCGGTTTATCCTCAGTAGTGAGTACATAGGGGGCTGAGGATTTTATTTTCCTTACTTTGCCATGTCTCTGAAAAAAAGAATCTTTAAAACTGAAAGAAAAAAAAGCCAACCTAAGAAAATATGGAAGTCAGGTCATCAGCACCATGATAAGACAAGGACTCAATCTCTGCTTTGCCTGCCGGCAGGGGGGAGGGGCTGTTCAGACCTACAGAAGCTCCTCACAACAGTTACACTTTGAAAATAAGAGGAAGTACCTGAAACCTTCCAGAAACACATCTAAGATCTGTTTTGTTTTGTTTGTTAAAAATCTTTTTTAAGATTTTATTTTGAGAGTGAGCGAGAGAGAGAGAGCACAAGTTGAGGGGGGGGTGCCGTGGAAGAGGGAGAAGCAGGCTCTCCGCTGAGCAAGGAGCCTGATGTGGGACTCGATACCAGGAATCTGGGATCGTGACCTTAGCCGAAGGCAGATGCTTAACCAAATGAGCCACCCAGGTACCCCTAAGATTTGTTTTTAAATAGCTGAGTGATTACACTGTATAGTATCACTGCTTTAAGTTTTGGTTCTCAACCCTCCTTGCACATTAGAAGCACCCAGGATAGTTTTAAAACAAAATGATGTCCAGGTCTCATCCCAGAAACATCATGGAATCAGACTGTGGGTATGTGGGCACACACACACGTGCACACACGCATACACATGCATGTGTGTGTGTGTTAAGGGAGACAATGTCGGGGCACCTGGGTGGCGCAGTTGGTTAGGCGTCTGACTCCTGGCTTCAGCTCAGGTCATGATCGCAGGGTCATGGGATCAAGTCCGACTGCGAGCTCCACATTCAGTGAAGAGTCTGCTGAAGATTCTCTCTCCCTCTCCCTCTGCCTCTCCCTTCTGCATGCTCTCACACGTGCTCTCTCTCTCTCAAATAAATAACTCTTTTAAAAAATGGGGGGACAATGTCAATATTGCTTCTTAAATATCATAAATGCAACTGCAGCTGCTTCAAGACTTCTGTCTCCTGTTGCTGAACTTTCAACTGGGATGCCTTTCAACTGGCAGCTCCTACTGCCTCGACAGGAAGACGCTCCCAGGACAAACACAGAACCACACAATGCAGTTGTGAGAATCAAGTAGCTTATTACATATATAGGAAGATTATTGATTCATGATTCACACTGTGGACAAAAACAGGAAGTTAATGATTTTTCAGCTCTTACAGGAAAACCACAAAGAAAGAACTCCACTGAGAGCTCGCTTAAGCACTCACTGAGCACTTGTTATGTGCCAGGCACAGTGCTGGGTGCTGGAATGCTGCCAAGAATATGCCACAGTCCTCCCTGCGTGGAGCTTGTGGCTGCATGGGCAAAGCCAGTCTGTCAGGCATGTCAACAGTCAGAACAGAAGTGGGACATGGGGCACAGTGGAGACGGTGCACAGCTGAGCCCCAGGCTGCACAGAGAGCTTCCAAAAGGCACAGAAGCTTTCCATTTGGTTCTGAAAATGACGGGCCACTGGTTAGCCAGTGGTGAGAAGAGGGTAAGGAAGCAGGCTCTGATACAAGAGAGTAAGCATGTGAAACAAAGCACCGGCCTTAGAAAGTGTCATGTTTTCAAAGAATTAGAAGCAAGTGCTAGAGCGGAATTTGGGTTATACAATCCGTGGACCCATGGGCAAGACTTTTCATCCATGTAGTCACTCTGTTAACATTCTGCATATCTCACAGGAGGTGTGCCAAGCATGCTTGTGGGAAAGTACTATGAATTAGCAAAAACATCTCAGTATTGGGTTTCCACTGCAGAGAAGCCTAAGTGGCAAGTCCCTTCACGGCCCTGAATTACCACCCTCGCTGCTTCTTGCTCCCAAGAGCTCCTGCGGCTGGGATGACCCAAACACAGTTGTGCTGGGAGTTAGGGGGTTGCAGAGCAGGTAGCAGGCAGCCCTGACACCACAGTCCAACCTGGGGGCTGTCTGATCTTCAAAGGAAGGAAGATCGAACAAGAAAAAGCTAAAATGAGAATATTTTATGATGCAGTAATGATTACTGTTCTTAAACAACTGTACTTAATTTACTTGGGGTTTTTTCCCTTTTCTTTTTCCTTTTTTTGTTTTTGCTTTTTTATTTTTTGTTTTTGTTACCATCTTTATATTTTTGCCTGTGTTAGGGGTTTTCCTTTAATGGTGATGGTTAATTTCCTGACCCCACTGCCTGCTCCTCACAATTATTCCAGTTAACCGAGAGATGTTCACTACCACACAGGTGTAATAAGCCTTGAAACAGCCTTTGAGTCACCTTTAAAATTCAAATTTCATTTTCTGGCACAAGATAATCCATTTCAGATAAAATCTAACAGGTTCTAATAGAACCCGTGGAAAGGCAAGAAGCTGGTAAGGGGCATCTGACGCTGGATGCATTTGATGAATGGGTACACTTTAACCTTTTTGGTGGAATAAAATTATCTCAACACTTATAATTAGGGTTGCAACCTAACTACCCTGTTAATAGAAAGCCTGTTAACAGGAGGCAATTCCACCTGCAACGAGAAAAAGATGGCACCCAGAGAGGGTGCATATGTAAGCAGGCTTAACAAGGAAGACTTCTCTTCCACTTGAAGTGTTCTTGCTCCTGGTATCTTAGCTACCCATTTAGCAGCAGCCAGTGATTCTCCACATACCAAAACGATGGAAGAAACTCTGACAATGCTGATGATGCCCTGCTCTCTCCACAAGCCAAGTGAATACAAATCTTGGGGGTAAGGCTCATGATTTGGGGATTTTAAAAGATCTCGGGTTGATTCTAATATAAAGCCAGAAATAAAAACCATGCATTTTAGCAGATCAGAGATTAGCATCCTTGGAACGTAGGGCTGGTAACGTCGAAAGTGTCACCCCAAATGAGAATTCATCCAGCAGCGTCCCTAAGAGACCATCGCCTGGTCGCTACTGAAAGGAAGTCAATCGAGGAAACGCTGACAGCCTCCCAAGGGGCCAGCTCCGTGGCTGGCCGTAATCTCGTAACTGGAGAGTGCGTGCTGCTGCTGCGAGCTGAGGTCTACTAGTCCAGGCCCATTTCTTTGGTCTGTGCTTTCTGAAGTGGCCCAGACTGGAGCTGTTCTGCTCTCCTGGGCCAGAACAATGCCAGGGGAGCCAGCGATCAGCCAATAAGAACAGGAAACATTCATGTCTGTCTTTGACGCCCCAAAACTTAATGAGACAGGGTATGGCACACAGGACGTACTAATAAATGTGGCCAAAAGGGGGAAAAGTGTGTGTGTGTAGGAAGATGGGCATCGTGACCACTGTGTTCTCAGCATTCACCCACTTGTGTACTTTTACCAGCACATGTAATTTACATAAATAACTCTTCTATGAATTAGGTCCATAAAAGTGAGTGGGACACTTTTTTTTTTTTTTAGGAATTCAGGATCGGATGGAAGAAATGTTTCTGAGCATTCAAGTGTCAGGTTCTCAATCCTCAGAGCAAAGCTATGGTTCATTATTCCAATTCTTTCAGAAAATGCAGAGGGAAAGTGACTCGAGGTGTCATAGCTCAGCATCAATAGAGCTGAGATCTGGGACCTTCCCGACTCCAGTTCCAAGGTGTCCCAGCGTACCATGGTATCCACAGCTAGACTCTCAAACACAGGCTTGGCCTAAAACACATTTGCAATGGCTATCTCAGCAACAACTCGCTGGGGATGCCTAGAGCCACACTCAGATGGAACATGCAATTTCCAGTGTGCCGTGGTCACCACCACTCCCAGATGTCTTCTGCTCATGAAAAGGTTAAAAACTGGTTGAAATTTATCTCCACACATGTGCTATTGTTTTTGTTTGTTTGTTTGTTTTTCCAAACCTGGTCTACTTTACTCATTTTTGTTACCTACCCGACTACTATGGGCTTTTGGGTTTGCAACCTCAATGCCAGTGCTATTTGCTAAAATTTCCCAAGAGGGAAAGATCTTGACCCATGAGAAATTTCTGATGGCAAACCCAAGTGGCACATACATTTGAAACAGCTCATTACTATACTCACAAGTCTCTATTAGGACAATATCATTAAATGGGAATGTCCTTTGGTTTGGCTACTGAGAGAGGCCAATCTGTTTCCAGCTTCTGTGTGATGCATGGTCCTGTCTGCCTTATTCTATTTCCTTTAAATGGACTTGGCTCACCTATTCAAATAAAGATGCTACAGGACCATCATACACAAAGCAACTATAGGCACTGACACTACCTTCCCAGGAAACACCCAGACCACTTGCCCATTTCAAGGCTGCTCACTCTGAGCTAATGATCCCATGTCCTTCCTTCATTCTCCACTATGGCTTCTGCACATTAGAGAGCCAAGTCTCTCCCTAATCCAGCCCCCATGTCACCATTCCCACCAACTGTTGTCCAAGCATGTAACCTCCAGGACATGATTCTGGCCTCCGTGCTCCATCACTGTATCTCATCCTTGGCAATAAGAGACACATGACCTTGTGCTCTACCTGGGTCCCAGCCAGTTTCCCACAACCAGGGAAAGAGAGTGGAATGGTCCTACCTTCATGGTTTACTGGTAAAGGACGAAACTGCTTATCCAAAACCACCAGAGAACACGTGGCATCAAACCCAAGCCCTCGGATTTGGTTTACATCGATCCCTTGTACAACTTGCTGTTTTAAAAACAAACAAACAAAAACATAAATTACAAGACAGGCTTTTAAAAGACTTAAAACAGTTACAACTAGAAAAAAAGGTGAATGGATAAATTGAATAAATATTTACAACAGAAAATAGATAAAAGTTGAATATAAAATAACAGAAGATCCTATAAATTAATAAGACAAAGACAACCAATTTAATTGGAAATCAAGCAAAGGACATGGCAAGTCACTTCATAAAATTAAAAAAAATAGTCAAAGAGCATATAAAAAGATTCCCAACTCCAGTTAAGTAAATTAATGCAAATACAACACACCAATATCTGCCTTTCAAATTGGCTAATATGTATAAAATTAACAGTATGCAGTTGTGGCAGACAGAAGGGAACCTTCTCTTACATTATTATAACAGTGTAATAACTTGGCACAGATTTTGGAGAATAACTTCAGAGTATTTATTAAAAATAAAAACATGCATAACTTTTGCCCAACCAACTCACTTCTAGGAACATACCTTAGTGACTTAGTGACTTATTAGCATAAGTTACTATGTAGATTAAATTTAACTATAGCACTACTTAAGAATATATTTAAAATTTGGAAAAACTTTTTATTAGAGTATGGTACATCTGCAAAATGGAATATTGTATAGCCATTAAAAAGAGGTAGAGAAGTAACTTCTGAGTGTGGTACTCTGAAGGGGTGGCAAATTCTTTTAGCAAAATAAAAGTATCAAGCTGGACAAAATCATCAAAAACAAACATCTAGGAAACATATAGGGGCTAGGGAACATGAATAAAACCACATTTATTTATTTATTCTTAAAAAATCAAAGCATTTAATTTTTAAGGATTCATTCTTGAAAAAGCAAAATTGTATTTAAAATATTCCCACAAATACAAAATAAAACAAAACAAAAAACTCTAGGACCAGATGGCTCCACTGGGGAATTCTGTTAAGCACTCAAGGAAGAAATAATTCCATTCCTTCACAAACTTGTTTAGGATACAATGAAGGAGGGAACATTTTACAACAAATTCTACATGGCAAGCATTACTCACATACCAAAGCCAAACAAAGACATCAAAAGAAAAGAACACTACAGGCCAATATCTGCCATGAAAATAGGTGTAAAAATCCTTAATAAAATATCAACTACAAAATATATATTACATAATATGACCATGTGGGGTTATCCCAGGAATGCAAGGTTGATTTTACATCCATAAATCAATCACTGTATTATACATATTAATAGAATAAAACACAAATACCAAATGGTCATCTCAACAGATGCAGAAAGAGAAAAACAAAACAAATCAATAAACTCAGAGACAAGAGAACTTCTACAATCTGATAAAGACCAAGTACAAAAACCTACAGCTAACATTAAACTTCATGATAAAATGAATGATTCCCTCCTATATTATAAACAAAAATGTGTCTTTCACTTCCATTCAACCTGTAGTTAATGCTTCCAGCCAATGCAATAAAGCCAGAAAAGAAATTTAAAGCACACAGATTGGACAGAAAGAAGTTCAAAGATCTTTTTTTGCAGAAAATATGATCTCATATGCAGAAAATCCTAAGGTAGCTACCCAAAAAAAAGCTACTAGAATTAATCAGTAAGTTTAGTAGGATCACAGGATACAAGATCTGCATATTAAAATTAATTGTATTTCTGTATACAAGCAACTAACATGTCAAAACTCAATTAAGGAAATAATTCCATTCAGAATAGCATTTAAAAAAAAAAAAAACCCTGAGCGATGAATTTATCAAAAGAAGTTCAAAACCAGTGCTCTGATAAGTATAAAACATTGCTAAAAAGAAGCTACAAATTAGAAAAATACGCTATATTCATGAAATGGAAAATTCAACTGTGAAAATAGCAATGTCCTCAAATTAATCTACAGGTTCTACATAATCCCTACAAAAATTACAGCAGGTTTTTGGATATTTGGGGGTTTTTTTTATATTGTTACAAATTGACAAGCTGCTCTTAACATTTATGCAGAAATGTAAAGAATGAAGATGAGCCTAAGCATTTTTAAAAAGAAAGAACAAAGTTGGAGAACTTAAGCTACCTGATTTCAACTTTATATAAAACTATTACTACTAAATCAGTGTGGCATTGGCATAGGATAAATTTACAGATTAAATGGAACAGAACAGAAATATGAGAAATAAGCCCAAACATTTATGGTTGATGAATTTTTTTATATAGGTACCAAGACAATTCAATGGCAAAAGGACAGTCTGTTCAGTAATAGTGCTGGGACAACTAAATGTCCACATGCAAGAAAAAAAACCAACTTATACTTCTAGACTTTTATCTCACATGCACACAAAAATTAATTCAAAATGTATCATATCTCCAAATGTAAAAAATAAAACTAAAAAGACTTGGAGGTGAAAATTTTCTGACATAAGCTAGATGAAGATTTCTTTAAAAACAAGAGTCATAAAAGAAAAAAATTGATATATTTGACTTTATCAAAATTTTTAAATTTTGGTCTTCAAATGCAACCATAAGAAAATGGATAAGCTACAGATTGGAGAAAATATTTGCAATTCATACATCTGATAATAGACCTACATATAGAATACATAAAGAAATCTTAGAACTGAAATAATAAGAGAAAAATAACCCAATTACAAAATGGACAAAAGATTTAAATATACACATCACCCAAGAAAACATACAAATGTCCAATAAGTACATGGAAATATATTCAACATCATTAGTTATTAAGAAATTGCAAACTAAATCACAATTGGAAAATACTAACAGTACTACATGTTAGAAAATTCAGGAGAAAGGGGAAGCCTCATACATTGCTGAGGGGAATGGAAAATACAGCCACTTTCGGAAAACAGTTTGGCAATATTTAAATATAACTTATCATACAACCCAGCAATTTTACTTAAGCATTTACCCAAGAAAAATAAAAACATATGCCAACATAAACACTTGTATGTAAATAGACATAGCAGCATTATTTATAATATCCCCAAACTGAATACAAATCAAATGCCCATCACAGTTTAATCAAAGGGCTAATCAGTGTGGTACGTCCATACAATGGAATAGTACTCAGCAAGAAAAAGGCACCCACTGTTAAGTGCAACAACATGAATGAGCCTTAAAAACATTATGCTAAATGAAAGAAGTCAGACACAAAAGAATGCATGTTATAGGATTCCCTTTATATGAAATTTCTGAAAAAGATTAACTATAAAGACAAAAAGCAGATAAAGTTATCTATGACTGGGGCTGGGGAATGACCATAAACAGCCACAAAGGAATTTTTTTACAGTAGCAGAAGCAGAAAATGTGATTATGGTAATAACTGTATGAATGTGTAAACTCAATAATATCACTGAATTATATACTTAAATGGGTGGAATTTATGGTATGTAAATTATACCTCCAACTGTTATGTATTTTTAAGAGGTTCAGCTAAAGATGAAACGGAAAGACATCCATGACCTGTTAGTAAAGTTAAAAAAAATATACAGCTCTTCCTCCACTTCGGACGTGGTTACATCGGATAAACCCATCATAAGTTGAAAATAGCGTTAAGTCAAACATCATAGCTTTGCCTAGCCTACCTTAAATGTGCTCAAAACACCTCCATTAGCTTCAGTTGGGCACAATCATCTATCACAGAGCCTATTTTACACTAAAGTGTTGAATATCTCATGTAGTGTGTTGAATACTGCATTAGAAGTGAAAAACTGAACATTTACATGGGTACAGAATGGTGTAAGTATGTTGGTTCTTTACCCTCATGATTACAGGGCTTACTGGGACTTGCGGCTCCTTACCACTGCCCAGCATTGGGAAAGAGCATCATATCGCATATCGCTAGCCCAGGAAAAAAAATCAAAACCCCAAATTCTAAGTATTGTTTCCATGGAATGCCTATCACTTTCGTACCATCATAAAGTTGAAAAATCGTAAGCTACGGACAAATTTGTATACAACAAATCATTAACAGCAGTGATTGCCTCTGAGAGCAGAAACTGCAGTTGGAGGAAACTGGAGACTTTTTATGCTGTAATATAATTTTTAAAGTTGTAAAACAATAGATTATTTATATTTTTTTATTTTTGTTTCACGATAGTGAGATGGAGCCCCACATGGGGCTCCATGCTGAAAGTGGAGCCTGCTTAAGCTTCTCTCTCCCCCTCTGACCCTCACCCCTGCTTGGGCATGCAAAACCGCACACCCACTCTCTCTCTCTCTCTGAAAAACAAGAAATGGTAATAACCTCTTAATCCCACAAAAGTCAGCTCAAAAGTGTCCCCATCCATTTAAACTACACAATTCTTCTTTTTCCTTGTTTTAGAATCCCAGACTTGTAATTTAGGATTCCGGGAGGAGCATCTGCTAGTGAGCTGTCTGTGACTGTTGGCAATATCTTTGCCCCACAGCGTGAGGTAAATGCCCTAAATACCTTTATGACATCTACTGATCTACACATATACCTTCATGAAATCTTTCATATGCAAAAAGCACAGCACACTCCGTGTTGCGTAAGCAACAGGCAAAGGGAACAGTGATCAAGAAGACTGAATAAACTCAAACCTTCTCAAGGATTATGGTGCAACTAACCTCCCAGTAGGTGCAAAGAAAATACTCTCTTCAATCTATTTTATGAACCCTTCTGAAGATCTAGAGTTCTATATTCTACTCATGGCCTTTCACTCACAAAGGCCCAACCTCTCCATCTCTATAATAGAAATTGATCACAAAGAACTAGAAGACTAGCTGTGACATGTATTTAAATCTGATTTGGTTAGATGGCCACATCCCCAACCTTACCTAAAAATGAGTTATGATCATGCTGACCCAGGGGTAGGACCAACCTACTCCCCAACCCCACCCCCACCGAAACCATCCCAGAAAGATGGCTGTCAAGGTCACACTACCCAGAAGGTACCTGGCACTTGACCTGCTGACCTGAGGATTCCTTTAATGCTCTTATTAATGGAAGAAGAAAGCAGTCTAGTAAAACCACCCCAATGTCTTGGCATCGAGGGATTTTCCACAGCTAGAGAGAAAGCACATTGCTCTTCTAAAGAATTTCCAGAGAAGATTTCTGCAACTTCATTTGGTAACCTGGTCCATGTCTAACATCTGTCAACTCATAGCTATGGGGCAGCAAACAAATATTTGGGGAAGGGATTGTGCATCGCTTTGTTCTAACGGTGGGAACCAGTTCAATCCTACATGTGTTTTAAATCAACGGGCTCTGCCATATTGGGTGGGGAGACAGTATTCATTTGAAACCCTCCAAACTGAGAACTGGAGGGTCAGAGGCATACCTGGCTTTTTCTTTAACTCTATTTGGAGCCTAGGGTCAAAGCCTAGTGCCTCGCAGAGTCCAACTTGCAACTGAGTTTTGTGGCTGGTACTGTATTCTTTTCGATCTTGATCTGAATGCCTTTGTCAGCCTTGAGGGTGTGTGGGGTTATGAAATCCCTGGTTCCCTCAGGCTCATCACTGCCTGTTGCCTGCACAATTCAATTACTCACACATTCAATCAGTCAGCAAATATAATCAAACCTCTTCTAGGGTCAAGCTGAGCACTCTTCTGGGTATTTAGGAAACAAGAGAATATTAAAAAAAAAAAATCCTTGCTCCTTTGGAGACTACATTAGGAATAGACAACACCTAATATAAATAACACACAGAGTGTACTAGAAAATGATAAGGGGATGAGGAGTGCCAGAAAAGAGGGAGGTAGTTGCTGAGAAGTGAGATTGGAATTAACACATGAAGGACCTGAGGAGCTGACCTTATGGAAATCTGGTGGGAAATTGTTGCAGGCAGGAGAACAGCCAGTGCAAAGACCTTAATGTGGGAACAGCAAATGGGCTAATACAGCTTATATGGGGAGTATGTAATCTGCAAGGCCCCCAGAGACACTCTATTTAGCAAAATTAACTCTAGTGACTAATACAATGCATAAATACAATCTTGGACCATAGCCTACACAGCATCTTAGCTTAGGTGTGGTGCTGTCCCTTAAAGACAAACAGGGAAATGGACTTCCATTTACATCAGGGGCACCAACATTCTTCTAAGAAGGGAAATTCTGAAACTACTTTCATCTCCTTCCTCTCCATTTTCACCAAGTCCTATTAGATCTTCCTTCCAAAGTCAGTCTTGCCATCTTTATTTATTCCTCTGCCAACATTCTCATCCAGCCATTCATCATTAAAGAAAAGTTACTGAACTGCCCGGGTGGCTCAGTAGGTTGTGTCCAACTCTTGATTTTGGCTCACATCATGATGTCAGGGTCATGAGATCAAACCCCACACCAGGCTACGCGCTAAGCAGAGAGTCTGCTTAAGATTCTCTCCCTCTCCCTCTGCCCCTCCCCCTGCTGTACACTCTCTCTCTCTCAAATAAATAAATCTATAAAAAGAAAAAAGAAATTATTAAGCACCTGTATGTGCCATCATGGAGTACATATGATGAACAAGACAGATGTAGTTCTAGCCTCCCAGAGCTGATAGTTCAAAGGAATCTCAGCCTCCAGAACTTCATTAGAAGAAAAATGCCTCCTAACTGGCACCCTTGAATTTAGTTTCCGTTCCTTGTAAGTCATCCTGAATCAGCTGCTGGTCAATGTGAAACTCAGGATGGATTCTAGAAGATACCCTACTGGCCTCAAAACTGGCTGTCCCAGGTTTGCCCCCTTATGCAATGCAGTCTCCCCTCCTCCTCCAACTAGAACCCATCTGCCCCAACCTGGGCTGGCTCCTTCACAACCCCTTGTCAGCACTTCTGTCCATGCCATTCCTCCAGCTTTGAATGTCATCTCTTAGAGTTCTCCAGAGTCCATGTTAGCCATATACCCTTTCTCAAGCCTTCGCCATTGACTGGGAGTAGAGAGGTCCCAATTTCTTTACTCATTCATTCTTTTGATACTTGAGTCTACTAGATGTTAGGACCTGGGTGAGAAAACTGTAGTTCTGACTCCGCAAAACCTCAAATCTAGGAGATAAGATAGAGATCAACTCAAAACAAAAATCAGATTATTTGATTATAAAATGACTATTATTTTGTTATTTATCAAAAAATGGATGCTTCACAAATCACGTGACATTTTATAAAGGAAAAGTATAAGATACTGTGACAACATTCAGTAAGTAAAATAGAACTTAGTTTGGAGGTGATATTGGGTCAGAAAAGGCTTCTTCCTTGAAGAACTGGACTTCTGAGCTAAGATTCAGTGCAGCGCCGTCCAGTGGAACTTGCTGCAGTGATGGACATGTTCTGTTCTTTACCTATAGCCACCGGCTGGGCCTGGCTCCCAAACATCTGAAATGAAGGGGTGCCTAGGTGGCTCAGTGGGTTAAAGCCTCTGCCTTCGGCTCAGGTCATGATCCCAAGGTCCTGGGATCGAGCCCTAAATCGGGCTCTCTGCTTGGCAGGGAGCCTGCTTCCTCCTCTCTCTCTGCCTGCCTCTCTGCCTACTTGTGATCTCTGTCTGTCAAATAAATAAATAAAATCTTTAAAAAAAAAAAAATCTGAAATGTGTGGCCAGTGCATCCGAGGAACCAGACTTTAAACTGTTTTTTTGTTTCAATTAACTTATATTTAAATAGCCACATGTGCCTAGTGACTACTGTATTAAGACAGTGTGAATCCATGGATGAGGAGGAGTTAGATATGTTGGCAGAAGGTGGGAAGAATCTGTAGGAAGGAGAAACAATGTGACAAAGGTCCTGAGGCTAGAGTGAGCATTGCCTGCACGTTTGGGGACAGGACAGAAGGACAGTGTGGTGGCAACACAGACAGTGGAGAGAAGCATCCTGAGATGAGCCAGGAAAGTAGGGGGAATCCAAGCCAGGCAGGGCGTGAAAACCAAGTTAAGGATTCTGACTTGTATCCAAATAGCAGTGTGATGCTATGGAAGGATGGTGAGCAAAAGAGTGACATGATCAGGTTACATTAAAAAAAAAAAAAAAATCATTCCAGCTCCAAGAAGGAGAAGAGATTGCAAAGTCGAAGTGCATATGTGACATCAGTTAGGTTCTTGCATAAATCCAGACAAGTGACAAAGGTATGTGGCACTGGACATGGAAAGAAGGCAAAAATCTGGCCTGAGTTGAGGCTTATCACTGACTTCCTAAGTGGCTTAGGGAAAGGCACCTAACTCTGGGTCTTCATTTCTCTCTTCAGCTGTAAAATGGGAACTACCACCCTGCCCCACCTACTTTGCATGACAATCAAATGGCTATGAACACGCTTTGTAAACTACAAAGTTTGTAGTAAACTTTGTATACAACCTGTGTTGTAAACTACACAGGTTCTTTGACTGTAAGGGGTTAACGTTATTGCTCAGTCCCACATGGGTTACTCCCTCGCTGCTCCTCCTCCCTCCAACCATTACTCACATAGCTAGTACAACTTAGAACAAAACAATACTTCACTGGCCTCATAGGTGCTGGGTTTTTCCATGCAACTGGACTATTTCATCCTTAGGAGCACAGAATTTGTTATATACCTCTTCTATACACACTCCGGGATTTAGCAAAAACCACAGCACATAGTAGTGCTCAGAGAATAAAGTGAGAACTAGAAGATACTTGACAAATGCCTCTTGGCTGAAAGACATCTCCTGCTTATCATTTTCCTTTTTGCTAATGGAAGCTGGTACTGACTAGACACCAACTTGAACATTTTCATCTTCTTGGGATGATTATTATTGTGGGTCCAAAAAGAGATACAGGTCCTTAAAATTAGGGACAGTATATATCTCTAAGACTTATGCGTTCTCACTGCGCTTTTTAAATATGCGACTATCAACCCAATAAAGACCCTCCAATTTTGGGGGCAGTGGGAGTAGTCAAACAGAAAATAGGATTTGGAGCCATCTTTCTAGGAGTCTTGTCCTGTCTCTAACACCTGTTAGTTTCAGAGCCTCAATATTCTCATGTGTCAAACAGAAAGAATGGCAGTCTATCTCATACAGTTACTACGATACTTAAGCAAGATGAGGGATACCATTTTGCTTGTTTGTTTTTAGCTCCAAGTAACATTAATGCAGTGACCACTGATTGAGCAGCAACACTGTGCCAGGGAATGTGTTAGATGCTGGGAACAAAGCAGTGATTCTCTTCAAGAGTTCAGCTCATGGTTTTGAGGAAACCAAACAAATCACCAATTACAGTGCAATCCAATAAGGACCGGATCAAATGCTCTATGGTGAGGACAGGGTGAAGACAGTGGGCTCTGGGGCAGCAGAGAGGGCTTTCTCACCCTCTCCTTCCTCTCAGGTTGGCAAGAGAGGGCAGGGGTCAGAGGTCATCAAAGAAGGCTCCCAGGAGCAAGTAATGCTGAAGATTACCAGTACCTGTGCATGAGGTGGGCAGCTGTGTGAAGAAGGTAAGAGAACATTCCAGATAAGGAAAATAACAGACATCTCATCCATTCATGTACTCAACAAACATGAAGCGGGCATACCAGAGACAAGGAACTCTAAGGAACTACAGATAGATAAGGCCTGACCCCTACTCAGGGGGCACACAGTTTCCACAGGAGCAGACGGTCAGGGAAAGGCACCTGCAATGCAGTACGGTTAGTACAATGATGAAGGTGAGCTCAGGGTCCCCTACACAGCGGCGAATTCCGAAAACTTCAGGGAGCTTAATATGACTTCCAAGCAGGGGGTATGGAGAGTGAAATGGGGCTGGAGAGAGGGGCAAAGGGTAGAGCATGAGGGGGGGCAGCAGCAGCCCACCCCTTGCTCATATTAATCGTGTGACCTCGGATCAGTTACTTAACCCTTCAAAGCTCATTTCTTCCAGTTCCAGAACAGGCAGAATAATACAAACTCTCTCAAGAGGCTGTCACGTGGACAAAAGGAAGCAATGGTAGCAAGTATTCAGCATGGTATCTGGAACATGAGTGCCCAAGAATGTCACCATCGCCACCATCTTCTTATTTTTGTTGCTGATGTTCTGATTAACTGGACTACGGGGAAAACCATCTCCAGCGGTGGGAACCACTCAGGTAAAGGAAAGTACTACCGCCACTCTCAAGCTGTTCCTTAAGTCTTTGAAAAAGAAGACACAGAACAGGATGTATACTGCGTCGCCCTCTGCCCTCTGCCAGGACTTGTCAAAGCCTCCCACACAGAGAACCCTAACCAGACAGGGAGGGAGCGAAGGATTCCAAAAGGCACCTCCCTAATCGACTCTGACATTTCAGGGTTTTATCTTCGAAGTTCATTCTCCTCCGCAAGCTACCCATTTCGTGACTGTTAACCTTCCTCATCGCCACAGGAAGAGGCAATGCTTCCTCATTTCCAGGTACTGTTAGGGTTAGGGTACTGGGTGTGCATTTACTCACTTAGTCCTCACCATCACCCTTTGGAGATAAGCTACAATTATCATTCCCATTTTACAGATAAGGAAACTCGTGCAAGAAACCTGAAGTAATTTGTCCAGGACGATGAGCTCATCAATGTTGGCAACGGGCTGTCAATCCAGGCAGTCAGACTGGAGAATCTATCCCCTGCGGTGAGCTACCTCCTTGGTATAAAAATGCTTCCTTCTCTAAGTCTCACACCAGCAATGAGCTGCAAGTAGCTGGGTCACGCCCATGCTATGCCTTCTGGCACATGGCCACACAGCCATACTCCATGTGAGGGGACAGCCTAAGACCCAGCAGCTTTACCCTGGGAGCCTCGATGAGATAGCCTCACTTAGGACAAAAGCCCACGGCACTCCTGGGGCTCATGGGGTTCACAGAGATGACGAGCTGGCCACCCCCAGGAGATGATTAAAAATCTGCCATTAAACCAAGCTGTACTTAGAGCAGACCTTTTTTAAAGTAGCTTTTCATCAGGGGATTATATTTTCTTCTTGACAATTTCCTTAATGGCAAGAAAGGCTACACGTTAGAAGAACAAAGGAGACCCAAGGGCAAAGAGTAGAAGATTCTCACCAAGGCTGGGGTGGAGAGCAGGGAGGGAGGTAGAAGATTAAACAGGCAGAAGGCATGTGCCCCCACTTTTATTCCTATAGAAGGCTCCGGCTCTGCCCACCCCCACCTCCTCTCTCTGCCTTCTTCTCTGGGGGCACTAACAGCAGCCCAGAGCTCATTAAAGTTTAAACAGACTGATCAATACAGACAGAATGGTGAATTGTCCATCTGCAAATTACCAAGCTCTTCATGAATATTTAAGGAACAAACCTAGGAACAGGGAGAAAAGAGAAACCAGGACTTTATTTTTCCCTCTGAAAGAAACAAAAGACAAAAGTATCTCTGTCCTTCCTGATCACCAGGTTCTAAAACCAGTCAAGTGTGACAAGGGAGCGTCACTTCCTTTCCCAAGCCAGTGGGCAGACTACAATCCAAGGCCATTCCACATCGGCGTGTGTCTGGCACCACTCAATGTCCTTGCTTTCTCAACACACACCATGTGTACCTGCCACCCGGGCCTTTGCACATGCTGTTGCCTCTGAATGAAATGAGGCTCCTCCCACCTGTCCACCTGGAAGGTACGACAGTCCAGCAACTCACAGTGCAGCGTTGGAGTCACTCCCACCTACCTTCTAACTGCATGAACTTGGGTAACTCACCTAACCTTTCTGCACCTGCTTCCTCCTCGATACAAAAAGGGTTGTAATAGGGCTACCTTCCTACGGTCGTTGCAAGGATTCACATACACCATGCATGCTAACAGAGTTTACATAGCACTGGACATGCATGAAGGCCTGGGTGTTAGCTATGATTATCAGTGACCTCTTCCACATTTGGTTACATGTGAACAGAACCTCTGCATATTCCACACCGTGGGTCCTGTCTCCCTGAGCTCCTCTGGATTACCCTTTCCTCAGCTCCAGCCATAGCCACTGAGGCCCCTGCACGTACTAAGTCACAATTTAACAGTCTGCTGGTCTCTGCCACTGGACTGTGAGTGCCCAAAAGTCAAGGCCTGCATCTAAAACATCCCAACACTGTCCCTGATATCAGGTGTGCACAACAGACATGCTCAGCAGGTAGGAGCAGGGGAGCATAAGCAAGGATAGGACAGCACAGCTGTGGCCATACCTTTGTGACCACACAGCATGCGGCCCAGATGTCCTCGGAGGACTGCTCATGGTGGTTGAACTGAGGCTCCCACTGGTTGATCGGCTGGTCTGCAAAAGCCAAAAGGACGCCCCTCTGGTCTACGAGAGCCGCACGCACACTTCCTGTTCCAACGTCCACACCCACGTAGTAGCTCCCTGGTTCCTGATCTCTGCCAAGCATTATGGTCCCTCCACCTGCAGTGACCAAGGACAAAAACCACATGAAGACCCAGTGGGTCTGCACAATCAGGCACAAAACACCTTCAAGTGGCAATGAAAGGGGCGCAGCTGACCACTGGTGGCCATTTACTTATTCCACCCAACAAAAGTGCTGAGTGCTCGCAGTATGCCAACAGGCAGGTGGTGGGTAAACAAGACAGGCAAGGCCTCAGACATGGAGTTTCCATGCTTGGAAGGAAGTCAGATGTTCAGCAGTTGTGAGTTGCATAATTAAGAGAAGTCATGACACTGGGTGAAAAGTGCTATACAGTAAAACATGGGGCTGTGGAATCCAGCCAATCCAGAGGTAACAGACATGCATTTATTCTCACTGAATTTGACTCAGGAGGAGGACAGTGGCCACAGGACTACAAAGGAACCTCATCTACCCTGTCAACAGCTCACTCCAAAAATGGTCTACTAAGTACCTGTTACATGCCCAACACGGTGAAAAGTCCATGCACCCCCTCTATCCCTCACTGGGACCCTGGAAGGAGAGTACACTTAAAATCTCTAATTCACAGGTTATCGGGGGAAACTCCAAGTGATGCTCTCTTACAGCAAGGTCCACACGTGTGAGAAGAGTAAATGTACATGAAGCACACTGTACTGATGGGGAAACAGGTCTCCGAGAAGCGAAGAGAGGTGGCGGCATCACTGACGAGCAGCCAGGACCCGCGGTCTCCCCTCCGCGCACTGCCAAGTCCCAGGCCTTTCCCGTTCGCTCTTAACAGCTTTCGGGGTCGTTTTGGAGAAGAGGCAAATATACTGCAGCCCAGTCATGAAGTGACTGGGAATGGGGAAGGAGCCTCGTGGGAGACAGGATCAGGTATTTGTTAGACAATCTGTTTTCTTTACAGACCCCTTGTGAGTTACAAGGAAATCGGACCAGAGAACACTCAGGAATTCCTCGGCCTTCATTGCCGCTCCAAGTCCCTCTGGTCAGATTAGCCCGCGTGACACAGAAATCTCACAGGGGCTTTCATTTCCCAGATCAGCCTTCCACTGAGTGAGACAAACCCCCAAGACAAGCACTCGGGTGAACAGGCTACAACTCCCCAGGTAAGCTCGGGGCAGCCGGAGCACCCAGAGTCTCATTTCCACCCAGAAAGCGGTCTGAGCCCTTCCATTTCAAAAAGGTAATGTTTCCCTGGCAGAGTCACACTTGGGGGTTCTAAAACGAGGCCAGCCCGCAGATGTTCAGTTACTGCTTCCTGGATATTTATCCCGGTCAGAATCAGCTTCATTAAAAGTGATTGCTTCTGACTTAATCACAATGATTCCCCAAAGGTGTTTGCCCCCTCCGGCTTGAGGGCTCCCTGGCAGGTGGAGAGGGAAATGGGGAGGCCGTGGTGAGCCTGTGTGCTACCTTCAGCTGGGCTTTGGGAACAGCTCCTGAGCTCCAGCCTCTGCGCTTTCCCATCATCCTGCCTCCCTCCCTTACAAGGTTTCAGGAGCTACACAGGACCCACGGCCCCTGTTGTCAAGCTATGCATTCCTTCATTTTCTTCAAGCCATGACTCACAGAGAAAGTTGAGCTGCTTCCTGTGAAACAAGGCTGGGCCTGGCCCTGCCCTCCCCGCCTCCCTTCCTCCCCACCTCCCCAGAGCGATCCCTCTGGACCCTCTGCTGGGTCCTTGCTCAGGACTCAGGATGGCTGCAGCACAGCCTGATGCCCAGGGCATGGCATCCCAGGCCCACCAGGAGCGTCCCTCTGCGGGCGGTCCTTGAACACAATCCTGCCCATTCTCACAGGAAACATCAGATGTCCTGGAGCTCCTCCAAACCTCCTAGGGTTCCTCACAGGTTCCCAGGTGCATCTGACCCACTGCTTTGGACTTGCCCTTCCCTTCCTAACCCCTTCCTCTCTTGTGTGCCTGGTGATCACAGACTTACATTTTCAGTTCCAACTCAACCATCTCCCCTTCAGGAAAGACTTCCTTGTCTTTCTCCAACCGTTGGTGCCAGGAGAGTACCGCATCCCTACTTTCTTTTAAATCCTAACCATTCTGAAATGTGATTTATTTTTGGTTCCAAGTCTGACTCCCTTACTGGCCTGAACCTGAAAAACAAAGGAATTTAGTGATTTCTGTATCCCTAGCTCCTAGCAGTGTCTGGGATAGAATCAATTCTCAATAAATGTGTACTGAATGAACAACTAGCTCGGTGAAATCAACAGAAATAGAAAACAAGGATGAAAAGTTTCCTGCTTTAATCATTTGAATTCTTAATTGTGTACTTATGGGCACTAGTGTTTGCCTTTGATTCTAATCTCTGTATGCTTCATTCATTCAATTAAATATTTACTGGATGCCTACAACCACATTTTATTATTTCTAGGATACTCATTTTTTTTTTTCACATTTTGCTTCTCTGAAATCAGTGACTCCCACAATCGATGGCATCCTACAATTAATTGGTAACACTGTCTTTCTTTCTTAGTGGTATATGAAATAATAATGCATCTTGCAACTCCACGATGGATCTTCAAAGAAATGCAGAGGATGCCAGGGACCAGGCACCCCTGCTAAGAGCTAAGGATCCCTCGAAGGACAAAACAGAATGGTACACTGGCTCAGAGCTTCCTCAACATTCTTTACCTGCAAATAGGAGGAAGACTGACCAAGCCAGCTGCCACACTCACATCTTCTTCACTTGGAATTCCCTCTTTTCACATCTTACTGTCTCCGGTGTGAAGGCCCAGAGATGCCGTTCCTAACACTGATCCTAGCGTACTAACAACCCTCTGCCCTTGGCTGGAGGCCTCCAAGACTATTCTAAGAGAAACAAGGAAATAAATAGGAAATGAAGAATGCATACAGACTGCCCAGCCATCACCCAGGCTGCTCCCCACTCCTGCTAGCCCCAGTGACAAGACAGAGTCCCCCAAGAGACGGGCCCAGTTCCTCACGTCTGAGCTCCTTGCTTCTCTATCTTCCTCAGTTGGGAGCACAACATCTTATTACCCACCACCCAGACATCGAATGATTTTCAGCAAAATCCAAAGGCAGATTTCTACTCTGCAGCTCACCCAGGGCTTATCCCAGTTCTGAGTTTTGGACCCATGTCTTCACTAAACAGGAAACAGCCCACCTTTTAGGAGAGCCCCTGCCTTTTATGAAGGGTGGAGCTTTACTGGTAAACAATTAACTCCATTGTCGCTGGGATCACAGCTGGCCCCTGTGCCAATGTGGTGCCTAGCACACAGCAGGAACTTGATGAGTCTTTGTGACTCTGAGGATACCTTTAAAACCTATCCTCAGGGAATAATAAAAGGTATTATGTTTACTGTATCTCCAGTGCTCTGTTCCGTAGCTTGCTTATATTGCCATACCACTTTTAATCCTGACCTCAACTGCTAAAGACAATTCAGGAAAATACCATCCCATTTTACGGATAAGGAAAATTGAGTCCCAGACAGGTAAAGCAGCTTGCTCCTGTATGTAATATAACTAGTAAGGAATAGAGTTGACAGCCATCCCACTCCCTCTGGTTCCAAAGTCCCCAACCATTCCCAGGCTGCTATACCACCTGATTCTCCTCCATTTATTAAACGCGAATTTGCCAAGGACCCTCCCTCCTCTAAGACTGCCTACCTCTGAACTCAAGCTGCCTACTTCTAGAGCCTGACCCTTTCCCGATGCCAAGCTGCCTCTCGCTGACAACCGCCTCCCCCCCCCGGCTTTTCTAGACCACATTACCAAGGCATCGGTCAGAGGCAGTCAAATCCACAGGGACCAGGGCACCATACCTCCCAGCACTGTTCACGCACACCTCCAAGTTCATGTTTTTCTAAGAAATAGATCCTAATTAAATATTTCAGGTTCACCATGTTTCCCATTACTATAGTTTTAAGTGATCTCTTTGTGATTGTTTCCACACCTGGACCCTGAAAGCAGGGAAGCAAGAAGTTCAAGCCCTTGGGCGGCTTCCCTGAAACTTGACCCTGAGAGTTTTAAAAACCCTGCCAGAGAATTTTCTGCAACTCAGATCCCTTGTCTTCCCTTCTGTGCCCTTTGTTCCTCAGTCACAAGTACTCTGCTGTGTCCTGGACCTCAAACTATATCCAGTTCCCCTTCTCAACAAATAAAACAACTGCAAAATGGAAAACATTCCACTTTCTAATTTGCTAAGAAAAAAAAAAATAATAACGTAGGATCCGTCTGTGTGTCTGGCATTTGCACATATGCCTTAATCTCTTCCAAATGAAACTCAACCAAGTTGGTAAACCTATCACCACTTTATAATTCAGGGGGATGGGGAAATTCGCCCAAGGCCCACAAACAGCTAACGGCAGCCCCAAGGTTTGAACCCCGGCCTCTACGGCAAGTGTAGGGCTCCCTCCACAACACCCAGCTAAAACTGAAAACAGAATTGTTTACTTCTTCAATAACAATTATCAACAACAAATGTAGCAACAACTAGCAGTTATTAAGCTCTACTCTGCTCACCCACATGATTTTGTGATTCCATCACTCCTTGTGAGGTAGGCAGTATGAGCCCAATTTCCAGTTAAAGAGACTGAGGTTCTCAGCAATAAAGCTGTTCAAGGTCACACAGTACAAAACCCGAGGAGCTGGGATTTGAGGCTAAACTGGAAAGGCTGTAAAGCCCAATGTGTGAACAGTGAGGGTCAGAACTCTGGTTCTATCTCATTCTTTCTGGGCAAAGATGAACACTCTAAAAAGACAAATTACTGTTAGGACTACGGGGATGCTGACAGGCAGACAGAAAGGAGGACGTGGACTGTGGGAACTACGAGAAAGAATATAACAGAGAAAAATTCAAGCTGTACTGGACACGAGTCCTGGGACACCTAACTTCTCAGCCTACAGCCTCCCATCCAAGTCCCCAGCACGGATGGTGAGGTAGGAAAGACATTAGGGTTCGAAGCCAACAGCCAAGAAAGAATTCTTGAGACATCTTTGGTGCAAAAGGTGGTTTTATCAAAGCACGGTGGGACAGGACCCTACCCTGGGGTCAAGAGGAGTCGCCCATTATATACCTTCAAGTCTGCACTGGGTCAACAGGAGTGGCCCATTATATACTTTCAAGCTGGGAGGGGTTTAAGGATAGGGCAAGCCTCCCAGGTGTTTTGGAAACAAAGTTTCCAGGATCCCAATCTGGGCTAGCTATTGTTGGAAAAGATCATTTATTATTGTTTAGTAAACCCTCAGTCATGAGACCCTTCAGATGCATATGGGGGGGGTCACATGCTTAGAGGATGATTGCCAACATGTATCTTGGGGAGGAGAGATAAAGGAGGTTTCCAAAGGCATTTTTATATGTTAAAGTAGACTCACAGGATCCTAAGGATTGGGCTATGCCCTCTATTAACATAGAGGCAGCTGCTTCCTAAAGGAATGTCACTCGGTCTGTTTCAAGAACTTGCCACTGGGCTGTAGATAGTGAGGAAATGTAACATTTTTCTTCTGTCTTTGTTTCCCACATCAGACGGGACTCATTTTTAGCCCCTACTCATGATCAAAATACTGTTCCCATGATAAATATTTACACGGTTCATTAAATAATAGCTTGTATAAATATTATTAGTAATATGCCGCAGGAAACCACAGACTTCACGGCTGATTCTTCAACAAACGTGCAAGTTGCTCAAACGCAGCATGACAAAGGAGAGGGACATGGACTTGGGAGGCCGTTCTCTACAAAACTACTTCAGCAATTCTAAGAAGGGGGTCAATGCTACAAATACTGTGCTGAAAACCCAAAAACCCACCACCTGGGGGTTGTTCTTTTATCTTTCCTTTCTCCTTTTCCCCTACATACCTTAATAGTAATAATACTGTTTCCTAAGACTACAATCCTCCAGAGTGGGTGAGCTTACCTTCAGTCTTATTTCTTAAAAAGTCACTCCTCCAGGACCAATTAGTTGACAGTGTGAACAGAAACAGTGTCCCAGGGATCTGAGAGGGAATGCAGTATCCTCTTTCAACTTTGATCTTTGGACTTTGCTGGGAGCTCAGGTACCAGAGTCCCACACTATTTAGTTAGTCATACTGCAAGCAGACAATGGTAAGTTTGGAAAGAAAAAGATAAGCAATGAGTACGCCTGTCCACTTCAGTCTTCTAACAGAAAGAACTAAACAGCACTTTGTTATTTTTTTTAAACAGGACACAACAAGTGTTGGAGAGGATGTGGAGAAAGGGAAACCCTCTTACACTGTTGGTGGGAATGCAAGTCGGTGCAGGCACTTTGGAAAACAGTGTGGAGATTCTTCAAAAAATTAAAAATAGAGCTACCCTGGGGCGCCTGGGTGGCTCAATAGGTTAAAGCCTCTGCCTTCGGCTCAGGTCATGGTCCCAGGGTCCTAGGATCAAGCCCTGCATCAGGCTCTATGCTCAGCAGAGAGCTTGCTTCCTCTTCTCTCTTCGGGCTTCTCTGCTTACTTGTGATCTCTGCCTGTCAAATAAATAAATAAGACCTTAAAAAAAAAAATAAGAGCTACCCTATGACCCTGCAATTGCACTACTGGGTATTTACCCCAAAGATACAGATGTAGTGAAAATAAGGGCCATCTGTACCCCAACGTTCATAGCAACAGTGGCCACAGTTGCCAAACTGTGGAAAGAGCCAAGATGCCATTCAACAGACGAATGGATAAAGAAGATATGGTCCATATATACAATGGAGTATTATGCCTCTATCAGAAAGGATAGAAATGATGAACACCCAACTTTTGTAGCAACATGGACAGGAATGGAAGAGATTATGCTGAGTGAAATAAGTCAAGCAGAAAAAGTCAATTATATGATTTCACTTACTTGTGGAGCATAAGGAATAACACGGAGGACATTAAAAGAAGGAAGGAAAAAGTGAATTGAGGGAAATCGGAAGGGGAGACAAACCATGAGACACTGTGGACCCCGAGAAACAAACCTGAGGGTTTTGGAGGGGAGGGAGATGGGGGTTGGGTGAGCTTGGTGGTGGGTATTATGGCGGGCACGTATTACAAGGAGCACTGGGTGTGGTGCACAAACAATGAATTTGGAACACTGAAAAAATAAAATAAAATAAGTAATAATAATAAATAATAAATAAATAATATAATAATAAAATAAAAAACAAAATAAAATAATAAAATAAAATAACCTAGTAGCACTTTAAACAAATCACACGCATGGTATGTAAGATGGTAAGAAAGCTTGGGATGGGAAGTAAAGAGCTAATCTGCTAATAATAACTGGTTGTCTATTGGTTTTACCAAGAATACACAGGGGAGAAAACAGTACAGGTCACTCACGGTTACTTATTCTCTTAACATGAAATGCTGTCTCCTACAGTTCCAATGTCATAGTGGTTTTTGATTAATTGAGATTGTATAATTGAAGTTATTAGCATGACTAACCTGATGTGCGGCACATGCCCTGTTAACAGCAGCAATTACTAGGGCCATTATTATGTCCCTTACAACACCAAATCACCTCTGGATGCCTGCAGTATACATAGTCTAGACCTAGGTGTTCTCACTATATCTAACATCTCCAATTCCAGTAAATACAGCAAATGTTAAGTGCTTTCTCTGTGCTGGGACAGTAGGACTAGGAAGCAAAAAATACAGCATCTCTGATTTTAGAGTAAACAAGTTAACGTAAGAATCTGATTTTTGAAAATCAAATGGCGATGACAAATTATTCCTAGTTTTGTACTTCAAACTAAACCGAATGCACCTAGTGAGCTACGTAGGACAGTAAAGTGGCTTCATGCTGCCACCAGAATCCTAGCCACACTCCCAGGGCCAAGCATCCTATTCCAGGACCACCTTTCCCCACAAAATGCAGAGATGATGGCTGGAAAAGGAAGAACCAATTGACTGTCTTTGCCACTGTTCCAACTACTACATCAGAAATGGGATTTTTCAGGATGCTGAAGATCTTGACTATACGTCCATTTTCAAATACAAGCACCAGGTGATTCAAGGAGGTGTATAGTATTAACAGCAGAAAGGCTGGTTGTTCTTTTAATTCAAAGTTGGGTTCCAAAAGGCGGGGAAGTCAGAACTCATCCAACCACCCTGCCTGCCTCACAAAGTGGCAGCCACAGAATGAAAACAAAGCCAGTTCTGCATGTGGGCCAAAACCACCACTCTCCGCCAGCCACACAGGCAAGACACAACAGCTGACACGAATGCCAAATCCAACCATGCTGGGGACAAATGCACAGCACAGGTCCTAAAGAAATCACGGATGGAAAATCTGACTCATGAGAAGACATCCCCAAACTCCAACAACAAAGAGTGCCTTAAGAGCAGATAGATGAAACTTTGCATTTCCCACATCCTCTTCTGTACGACACTGCTGGCTCCCTCTTCTTTTCCATCCTTGTGATCTGATAAAGCAACTCCTTATTTGTAATAATGCCTCCCAAGCTCCTTATAATGCCTTACCAAGCTACTCTCTTCACAGAGAAAGGGAGAAGGGATGCCCCATTTACAACACCCAGTGACGCATGCGCAGTTTCTCCCAGTTACAGATGGGAATGCTGAAATTCTGCAAGGATCAAGCTCCAGTTGAGGGTCACAAAGCCAGGAGAGGAAGGAGGCTGTATTCAAATCCAGGTTTGCCTCAGCCGGAGCAGGGCTCTCCCTACTGCTGAAATGACTTGGTTTTCCACCTGAACCAAGTTGCCTTTATCCTAGGCAAACTCAAAAGGCCCTTCCAACTGTGTTTATCCTGGGAAAACTTCTTGGACACACAATCATTAGAAATGGCTTCTCCCTGCTCTGATTCATAAAGACTACTTGTGTCACGATTCATGCCACTGTAAGAAAAATTAGGTATTAACTGAGAATGTTCTACCTGCTACTTCCTTGTACCTGCTGATAGGCACAGTTATCTTAATATAGTAACAGGGGAAGTACTGGGTTGTGGGGGAGGGGAAGATTCTTAATGTACAAAATGGTCAAATACCTTGTAAAATAAAAAGCCTCTAAAAACTCAATCTCTGGAGAGTTCCAGAAGCACTATCAGCAAGCCTCTCTTCTGTGTGAGGCACCCCGCTCCTCCCCCAGGACAACCTCCCTCCTTGGCCAGGCGCATATATAGAGGGGAGAAGGAAGATAGAGAGAGTCCTCAGACCAGGGGTCTCATCAGAGTCCGTCTATCTTCTACAAATCCATTTTACACTGAGTTCACTAAAAGCCAGAGTATAAATCTGATGGTCTCACACTCCCAGAGCCCTGGAAGCAGAAAAATGGCAAAAAAAGAAAGACAGTGAAGACTGGCGTCCTGATTCTAAATGCTAAGTTAAAATATTTTAGCCCCAATATGCCAATTACCAAGCTAAGCCCATAACAGGGAAAACTGTACACACACTTAGTGATTTATTATTACGTGGACTCTTCTTTTTGGAACATGAATTCCTGACCTCTGAGTTCTGCATAATTTAAATATACGTGTAGTTTCTCTTCCTCTGTCACTTTCTTCTCCAAGAGGCTGCTGTTGATTTGCTGACATAATTAACTATGAAATGATTTTCTACAGAACTAACCAGACTTTCAAAGCAAGGCCGTTATCATTAGCATATTGGCCGGAATCCACGGCTTTTCCGAGAAAAATCACTCAAATTTAAAACAACAGAAGAACCCACCAACCTCAGTGACTGCTGTCAGATGTCAGCAAACTCAGGAAAGGCTGAGGGCAGTATTAGCTAGAACAACAAAATCCCTTCCCTGCACAATCTTCCAAAACTTCCTCAGAGACCAGTGTCAGCCAGAAGCTGGCTGAGGTCTTTGGCCTCTTCTTATGTTTACCTATTTATGAAGCATGACCAGGTGGATTTAAGGTCCAAGGTGAAAGGCATAAAGAACGAGTTATTTGAAGATTAAACTTTACACTTGGGGAACTGGACAGCGCCTTTCACAAACAGGACCTGTTGAGATTACCAAGAGCTACAGGACAAGCTCAAGTTGCTGACTATAGCAATGCTGCTTCTTCCCAAAATAACCCCAAGGACCTCAAAGCTCTGGCTCCTGCCTGCCTCCCTAACCTCATCCTACCTCCCTACCACCCCTCCCCCAATCTCAACCCCCTATACTTCAACCCAAGGAGCTGTTAGCAGTCTCTCAAATACAGGTTTGGCACCTTTGTTCATACTGCTCCTTTTCCCTGTAATGTAAAGAATACAAACGAGCACCTCATAGAAAAAGAAATACAACGAATACGTATGAACCTTTAGCCTCACAAATAATGAAGAAATGCAATATAAAACAATATAATTTTACATGTAACAAGTTGGCAAAAATGGAAAATATTGATACTACCCAGTTTGGGCAAGAGTGTGGGGAAATAGGCAGTTTCACATACTTTTAGTGATAGAGTAATGGGTTCAGTCTTTCTAAACAATCTGGCACTATCTGTCCATTTTTAAAAATCGACCCTTTTACCCAACAGTTTAACTTCTAAGAATTTATGGATTGGCAAAAGATAGATATCAAAAATATACATTACAACATGTTTTTGTCAAGGCAAGAGCACAGTCATAAAAACTCTGGAAACAAATTAACTGTTTATGAATAGGGGACTTGCTAAAACCTACACATAAGCAGCTATTAAAACCAGTGAGGAGGAGCTGAAGAAAAACACTAATGATATGTTATTAAATAAAAGAGCAAGTTCTTCAAGATGCCAGTATGACCCCATTTGTACTTTTTTTTTTTTTTTTGAAGACTATAAGTGGTTCTCAAACTGTGGTCTCCAACAGAACAACGTCAGCATCACCAGGGAAGGCACTAGAAATGCAAATTCTCAGGCTCCAGCCCAGATCTAGGGATGCCAAGACTCTGGGAGTGCAGCTCCAAGGCCAGTGCCACAGAGGCCCTCCGGCGATCCTGACCCACACTGCAGCAGGACAGCCAAAGCATCCTATAAAGACCTAACAGACGAGATTCAGGAAGAATACACAAACTCCTGCTTCCCACAGGGACACCCAGGGAAAAGAAAGGTCACGGAAACTTGGAGGGCAATCTCTAAATGCCTCTCTCCACTGCCCCCATTTTCATAAGAAGCAGCTACTACCATAATAATAATAAGGAAGATCTTCCTAATACGGAGTGGAACTCTGTTGTGCATGGCTCCCACCCTCCACACCTCATTCTTGTCCCACAGGATCATCCAAACCACCTAATCCCTTTTAGGTAAGCTAGCCCCTCAAATGCTTTGAGATGATTCTTGTGACCTTCTGTTGGTTGTTTTCCTCCATGCTATAGATTTCTGGTTCCTATAACCGCTCCCCCATGCCCTGGCTTTTTCTAAAATAAAAGGGATGAGGCACACTTGATACATTTCACAAGAAAGATCTTCAGACTCTCATGTTCCCATGTGACATTGTGCAGAGCCAAGGTAAGTGGACTGAGACCACACAGTAAGCACGTAGGTCTCCATCTGTCTGGAGAACCCCCTGGATGCGACATACACCAGGACAAATCAGGGGCCCATTCAGCCCAATATCCAATCTCTGACACTAATATCAGAATAATCTGTTCAGGGGAAAAAGGAAAGGGAGCTCAAATATCTTCACAAACTATCTATGATGGAGGGTTCTGAGGGAGCCCTCATCCAGTACCCGAGTCTTCTCCTACTAGGTCCCTAAAATTAGTGCGACCGATGTTTTATCAGTATGTATCTTCACACGAGTCCAGATGTTTCCTGAATGTGTTTTGAGTCAAGCCTCATCTTGGATCAGTAAACTTCTTAGGAGCACCAGGCACGGTACCGGTGACTTAGGACATAGGCTTGCTATTCCTCCGAAAACCCTAGAGGGGTCCACGCTTAGAAATAGGATAACTAAGGTTCTGTGCACTTGGGTTACTTAGCCGCCATCATAGAGCCAGTAAAAACCAGAGAAGGACTTCAATCCTATGCCACTTCCTCCAGGCCACACAATACTTCTATACATTCTAACAGTAGCCTCATTCAAACATCAAAGTTGGTGAGAAATTCTATAATCCCAGAATTTGGTGAACCACACCAAGATTGGTCCGCTGAAATCACACTTAATTTTATAGAGCATCTTCCTCTCAGCTTTCATCCCCCACGACCCACCAGTAACGGAGTCCTTTTTTAAACTCTCCATCCCGTGGCCAGCTGAGCAGAATGCAAGCTACTCAGCTGACAGCCTGGTCTGTAACCAGAGACCCAAATCTGGATGGCCCAGGGGCTGGTAATACATTGAGCCTGAATGATTTCTACCTCATTTCTCTAGTCTACCTAAACCGACCTCACACATACATCACTGTATATGTACCCGCTGTTTGAACTCGTGCTTCCTCCATGTTAATACAGACCTCCTCAATAATTTAAGATGATGGGGGTGGGGGGGATTGTTATAGAAGTCTCCTGAGACAAGTATGTCTCATTCAGGAAGGAAATTTCATCATTTCTCCCTCGCATGTCAAACCTACTTCTCCGAGATATACTATTCCTTCTCTCCTCTCTCTCAGTGAGCGGCACCACCAACCACCGGGCTACTTAGCTGGGCATCTGGAGGTTATCATGACTCCTGTGCAGTTATTCTCAGCTTCCCTCCCTCCCTACACTACCTACTCAAACCCTTTTCTGCTACCCTGTGTCCCAGGGACTTATAGTTGGGATTTCCAGGCACTCCAATCCTCTGTCCTCTAGTTGGGGTTGGCCAATGAGAGCACCAGCTTCAAGGAGGAAGGAAAGTAAGGTCAGGACTCCCTTTGCTGGGAGATGAACTGAACTACCTCATCTCTCCAACGAAGGTGCTGAATCCTCTAAAGGCAGCTTTCTGCACATAGTTACTCCTCTGGGATTCTGGTAACCATTCCTCACCTTGCTCCCTTATTTTTTTTTTTAAGATTTTATTTATTTATTTATTGGACAGAGAGAGATCACAAGTAGGCAAAGCAGCAGGCAGAGAGAAAGAGGGAGAAGCAGTCTCCCCACTGAGCAGAGAGCCCGATGCGAGGCTCGATCCCAGGACCCTGGGATCATGACCTGAGCCAAAAGCAGAGGCTTAACCCACTGAGCCACCCAGGCACCCCAACACCTTGCCCCTTTAAAGAGAAGGATAGAACAATCCTATTGTTATTAGCCCTGGGATGATTCAGGAAGCCCACATTCTCCCTAAATAGTTCCATTACTGAAAATTATCCTAATTGGAGAGTGTCTTGTTTCCTTTTGATCTACTTCCTGGATTGTGCCCTTTCGGGCCTTAAGAAGTAAGTGGTCCCATTATTGCTGATGCCTGGATACTTCAAAATCCCTTCCTCACACCCTCAAATAGTCCCTTCTTTAAATTTTCTTCAGAAATTGAAGTTGAAGTTGAAGACCTCTACTGCTAGCCAAGATGGAGTTACAGGAACTGTATTTACCCTCCCACTAAAAACAACTTTAAAAAAAAAAGGAAACAAGCCTCCAGAACTGTGAGAAAATACATTTCAGTCATGTAAGCCCCTCCCCCAACATACACACACACACAAAAAAAAAAAAAGGAAACAAAATATAGGAAACAAAGGTTCTCAGGACACTGGACATTAGGCAATGAAGTACAGCGATCCCAGCAAGGTGAGGGAAAATGAAGTGTCCTGAATTGGCTCAACAGAGGTGGAAATCAGCCAAGCCCTACAGTCTCCCTGAATGGAGGAGACAGAGCCAGGAGTTTGCAGAAAACAGGTTAGATTCCTTGGGGCAGAGTACAAGAAAGGAGAGAGTTGCACAGAGGGAGAACTCCAGAGAACTGCAAAGGGTGCTCCTCAAGTATTCAGTAGAGTACCAACCACTGTATGCATGTGAAGAAACCATTTGAGACAGAAGCTCCCAGAGTGAACAACTTCACATAGCACCATGAATAGTACCTATTCACACCAGCCACAGTGGAAAACCTTGTCACTGGGTATAGTACATAGAAGGGTTTTACCTCAGCAGTGAGGAAGGATTAGCCCTGGTCCCACGTAACAAAGCTTAAAGCAAGACTCAAAAGAATCCAATGGTTTCCTAATACCTCACACATGATCCAGAATAAAGTTCGAGGGTATTTATAAAGTTACAAAAATATCTAGCACCAAACAAGGTAAAATACATAATGTCTGCTATTCAATCAAAATTAACCAGGCACACAAAGATGAAGGAAAAGACTAACCAAAATGAGAAAAAGCAATGGGCACTGACCTAGAATTGACATATTTGATAGAATTAGTAGACACAGATATTAAAACAGCTATGATACCTGTATTTCATATGTTCAGAAAGCTAGAGAAGAGATTGAACTTGAAAGTCAGACATGGAAGATAAAAAAGACTCAGGCTGAAATGCTAAAAATGACAACTAAGATGTCTGTGATGGAAAACTGTATAGAATGGGACAATACAGAAGAAAGGATTAGTGACCTTCAAAATACAGTAACAGACACTATCCACTGACAAAAAGAGAAAAAAAGATTTTTCAAAAATAAACAGCCATCAGTGAGCTGTGGAAAAACTTCAAATGGCATAATATATGTGAAATGGGAATCCCTGAAGGAAAGAACAAAGGTTTCAGGAGCAATATTTGAAAATACATTGGCCACAAATCTTCCAAATTTGATGAAAACTATAAACCCATAGATTCAAGAATATCAATGAACCCTAAGCACAAGAAATATGAAGAAAACTAACCCAAGAAAATCATATCCAAACTGTTCAAAACCAATGATAAAAATCTTAAAAGTCGCTTGGGGGTGGGGTGGCAACAATATGCACAAAAGAAAGAAACATATGAGAAGGGCAACAGATTTCTCATCAGAAATAATAATTTAAACTATGAGACAGTAGAGTAAGATCTTTGAAATACTGAAAGAAAAAACTTCACATCTAAAATTCTCTACCTTGTGAAAAAAAACTTTCAAAACTAAAGCTTTAATAAAGACTAATTCAGACATAGAAAAGATGAAAAAATGCATCGCCAGCAGAAATCCCCACAAGAAGCAGAGAGGAAAATGTCAGCACATGAAAATCTGGATCTATAAAATGGAATGAAGGCCACAAGGGTAACTATGTGGGTACATATACTTTCTAAAAATTACTTGAATGTCTTAAAAAGATAACTGACTGCTTAAAACTAAAATAATAACCACATATAGTGGGGCTTAAACTTATGTGTAAGTAAAATGTACTACATAAAACGCAGTAGCACAAAGGCTAGGAGGCAAGAATTATAAACATACTGTTATAGGGTTCCTATATTATATGTTAAGTGGTATAATCTCACTTGAAAGTTGACTCTAATAAATTAAAGATGTATACTGTAAACCCTAAAGCAACCATTAAAATAATACCAACAGAAGAAGTTATGTCTAATAAGCCAATATAGGAGGAAAAAATGAAATTATAAAAAAAACTAATCCAAAAGAAGGGAGAAAAAGGGAATAAAAAGAACAAAGAACAGATGGAACAAATAGGAAAGAAAAAAAAAGCTAGATGGTGTATTTAAAACAAACCATATGAATAATTATATCAAATATAGTCTAAATACCTCCAATTAAAACACAGAGATTATCAAGCCTTACTTAGTTACCCAGTATAACTATATGCTGCCTACAAGAAACCCATTTTACACATAAGAAACACACAAGTTAAAAGTAAAAAGAAGAAAAAGATATGCCATTAAATAGCATTCAAAAGACAGCTTAATCATTATCATACTAAGTAGATTTCAGAGCAAAAATATTATATATATAATTGTATATATATATAATGACAAAGTAGATTTCAGAGCAAAGAATATTATCAGAAATTAAGAAATAATAAAGGGGATGATTCAACAAGATAACCCAACAATCCTAAATATTAACATACCTAATAACAGTGCATAGAATATATAAAGCAAAATCTGATAGAACTGCAAAGAGAAATGCATATATCCACAATTATCCTCAGAGATTCTAATACTATTATCTCAATAACTGATACAATAAGTAACACAAAATCAGCAAGTTACGATGTAATATACCATAGTCAATATGGCTGACATGATTGATATGTAAAAAGCACTCTACCCAACAAGAGCAGAACACACATTCTTTTCAAGTATACATCAAACATTTACCAAGACACATCACATTCTGGGCCATAAAACAAGTCTCAAGAAGATAAAAGGATTCAAATCATACCAAAGTACCTTCTGTGACCACAACAGAATTATAAATCATAATAAAAAGATGAGTGTAAAGTCCTCAAATATTTGGAAACTGAGTAACACACTTCTACCTAACACATGGATCAAAGAAGACATTTAAAAAACGGAAAGTATTTTAACTGAATGAAAATAAACATGTAGCAAAAGTCATAGGATGCACCTGAACCAATAAATTTATAGCATCAAATGCCTATTAGAAAAGTCATCTCAAATAAATAATCTTAATTATCCACCTTAAGAAATTAGAGCAGAGTAAAAGGAACTCAAAGTTAGCAGAAGAAAGGAAATAATAAATTTAAGAGGAGAAATCAGTAAGTTAAAAAAAAAAGAAGAATATAGAAGATAAATAAAACCAAAAGCTATTTTTTTGAGAACAATAAAATTAATAAATTTCTGGACAAAATGTTCAAGAAAATAGAGAGAGACGATAACAACATTAGGAATAATGGAGATGAAATCACAACAGAGTCTATAGATATTAAAATGCTAATGAAGGATTATCATGAGCAATTTAGATATGTACAAATTCCTTAAAATACAGAAACTATCAAACCTCACTCAAGGAGAAAAAGGTGATCTCAACAGTCTTATATTATTAAATCAATTGAATACTCCCTCTTCTCCACAAAAAAATAAACAAACTAACTCCTCCCCTAGATAGCTTCATAGGTGAATTCCATCAAACATTTAAGCAAGAAATACACCAATTCTATATAAACTCTTCCAAAAAATTGAGTTGGAGGAAACATTTTCCAATTTATTTTATGAGGCCAGAATTATCTTGGTAACAAAACTTAAAAGACAATACAAGGAAAGAAAACTATGTCAATATTCACCATTAACACGGATGCAGAAATTCTTAAAATTTTAGCAAACAGAAGCCAACTAAACATAAAAAAGATAAAAGATCCTGACCAAGTGGGATTTATCTCAGGAATAAGTTTTACGTTTAAAAATAAATAAATAAGTAAATAAATAAATAATCAATGAACATAACTCATCATATTGAGGTTAAAAAGATCTTAACAGAAAAAAAAAAAAAAAAACGACTGGGGCACCTGGGTGGCTCAGTGGGTTAAGCCTCTGCCTTCGGCTTGGGTCATGATCCCAGGGTCCTGGGATTGAGTCCTGCTTTGGGCTCCCTGCTCAGCAGGGAGCCTGCTTCCCCCTCTCTCTCACCTGCCTCTCTGCTACTTGTGACCTCTTTCTGTGTCAAATAAATAAATAAAATCTTCAAAAAAGAAAAAAAAAAAAAGCAACCAACAATATACATTTGTTCTTCATTAAAAAAAAAAAAAAAATACAATGTCTCAGCAAAGAAGGAATAGACAGGAACTTCCTAAACCTTCCTAAAAGACATCCACAAAATATGTTCAACTAATATCATACACCATAGTTAATGATGAAAAAATGTTTCTCCCTAAGATCAAAAACAAGACAAGGTGTCTGTCCTCATCACTTCCTTGCAAGAGTAGTGGGTCTAGCCAGTGCACTATATCAAGAAAATGAAACAGTAGGCATCCACACTGAAAGGAAGACATAAACTGTTATTTATTTACAAATAACATGATCACCTACATAGAAAATCTGATGGCATCTGTAAAAAGCTCTTAGAGCTGACAAGTAGTTGAGCAAGACTGCAGGATATGTGATCAATACACAAAGAGCCACAAACTGGAAGTTAAATTTTAAAAGATAATTACATTTACAATGGCATCAGGAAATATGAAATACCTATAGATAACGTGACAAAGATGTGCAAGACCTAGCTAATGAAAGCGGCAAGACAGTGCTGAGAAAAATTAAGACCTAAGTAAATAAACAGAAATACTGTCCATGCATCAGAACACTCAATCTTTAAGATGTCAATTTGCCCCCAAATTAAGGTGTAGATTCACTGAAATTCTGATTAAAATCTAAACGGAAATTGACAAAATGACTTGTGAAATTAATATGGAAATGTAATGGACTTAGAATCACCAAACAACATTTGAAGATGAAGGATCTCTTCTACCTGACTTCACTACTTTTCACAAAGCTATCGTCATCAAGATTATGATATTGGGATTAAGACAGATGAAAAGATCACAACAACAAAATAAAACATTCAGAAATGGGCCCATATGTATGCGTAGTCAATTGATTTTAGCCAAAGGCACAAAGGCAATTCAATGAAGAAAGGATAGGCTTTTCAGCAAATGGTGCTGGAATAATGACATATGGGAAAAAATTAACTTTTTTCCATATCTGGTGTTACGGATTAACTTAAAATAACTCAAAATGGATTGTGGATTTAACGTAAAACAAAAACAATGAAGCTTCTTAAAAAAACAGAAGAAAATATTTGAGAGCTCAGGCTAGTCATGACTTCTTAGACACAATTACCAAAACCGTGATCCATGAAAGAATAAATTGATAAAACAGACATCATCAAAATTACAAACTGACAAATTAAGCTTCACCAAAATTGAGGACCCTGCTTGTGAAAAGATACTGTTAAGAAAATGAAAAGCCAAGCCATAACATCGGAGAAAATATTTGCAAATTACAGGTGAGATAAAGAACTTGTAATGAGTACATACAAAAGCTCTCAAAACTCAGTAAGAAAAACGAAGAGGCTTTTTTTTTTTTTTAAACAAACGGACAAAAGATTTCACAAATACCTCACCCAAGAAATTATGTGAAATATATATGGGCAAGTAAGCACATGACAAGAAGCTTGAAAATATCAGTCATTAGGAGAACGTACATTAAAACCCCTGAATAGAGGACTCCACGTTTAGAATGCTAAAATTAAAAAAAGGGACCACACCAGGTACTGGAGTAATCACAAGTTTCATACACCACTGAGGGGAATTAAAATGGCACATCACTTTAGAAATAGTTTCTTAGGGGTGCCTGGATGGCTCAGTGGGTTAAGCCTCTGCCTTCAGCTTGGGTCATGATCTCAGGGTCCTAAAATTGAGCCCCGCATCAGGCTCCCTGCTCAGTGGGGAGCCTGCTTCCCCCTCTCTCAATGCCTGCCTCTCTGCCTACTTGTGATCTCTGTCAGATAAATAAATAAAATCTTAAAAAAAAAAAAGAGAGAGAAATACAGTTTCTTAAAAAGTTAAACATATACCTACCATAGGAACTAGCCATTTCACTTCTAGGTATTTAACCAAGAGAAATGAAAGCACCCACCCACACAAAGACATGTATATGAACTGTCATAGCAGCTTTACTGAGAGTAGCCAAAAAGCAGCTAATAATCCAAAAACCCATCAACAGGTAAATAAACTACGATACAGCCATACAATGTATAAAAGGAATGAACTGTGTGCACACTCACCATGGGATCCTAAGATGAAAAGCCACCACGCAAAAAGAGATGTATATTGTATGACGCCACAGATATGACGCCTAAAATAATATTAAATAATCTCTAGTGGCAAAAAGCAGATCACTGCTCCTGAGGGGTATCGGGTGTGAAATAACCAGGAGGGATTACAAAGGAGCATGAGAAATCTGTATGGGTATTAAAAGTGTTCTTTATCTTAATTGTGATGATGGTTTCACAGATACCTACATATGTCAAAACATCTCGTGTTAGACACTTTAAATATACACAGTTTACTGCATGTCAAGCACACCTCAGTAAAGCTGTTGAAAAAAGCCCCAGCTGGGAATGCCTTTTCCCGGAAGGTAGGGTAACTGCTACATTCTTTCTCCACACCGTACCTTCAATCAGTAGTTAATTCCTAACCATTCCACAGCCAACCTTTGAACCATGCAGGGGTTAGAGGCAATGACCTCCTGCAATGTCAAAAATCTGTATATAACTTTCGACTCCCCCAAAACTTAACTTTCTAATAGCCTACTTTTGATGAGAAACCTTATCCAAAACATGAGCAGTCGATTAACACATAGTTTTGTTATACGTATAATATACTGTATTCTTATCATAAAGTTAGAGAAAAGAAAATGTTACAAAAATCCTAAGGAAGAGTAAATATATCTACGTAAAAAAATCCACATAGAAGTAGACCTGTATTCAAACTCGTGTTCTAGGGTCAACCGCATTCTTATCTCTCTCTCTTTCTCTATCCAGTCCCAGAACTATTACCCTAACCCATCTCTCATCTGTATTATAAAAGTCTCTTTCCAGTCTGCACCTCTCCAACTCCCTTTCCACCATGCAGCCAGAATTAACTTTCTAAAACACAAATCCATGTCACTTCAGACAGCTCCTGATTGCTCCCAATGCTACAACTCCCTTACTATGCCTCACCTGACCCTCCCTGATCTGGCCTTTTCACTTTCCCCAGCCTTCTTTCTGATGATTTCCCATCTCATCCTAACTTATTCAGCCACACTAGTCAACAACAGGCCAGGCTGTAGAGTTTTGCACATGCTGTTCCCAAGTCAAATTATCCCCTTCCCTTTTGTCATTTCCCAGCCCACTCAAACTGAGGCTTTGAAATTCTGCTCACAGCATTATCTCCTCCAGGGAGGTTTTCCACAAAACCTCACACTGGGCCATTTGCACTTCTCCCGTTCCTGAGGATTTCCCACATACCTTACACTCATCTTGGTATGGTATAATCTTCCTCATCAGATTAGATAGAAGCAGACTAAGCGAAAGACTAAAAGTGGAGACCAAGTCTTGCTCATCTTTCCTTTCCCAGAACCTGCCACAGTACCAGGCTCAGAATACATAGCACATGATTAGTGAACAAATGAATGAATGAATGAAGGAACAGGTTTGGATGACCCCTTACATCACCACTTGGGTTGATCCTGTATTTCTTCTTATAAAGAGATGGGCAGGGGAGGTCAAATAATTGTAGTACATGCTGGTAAAATGACTATTTCAAATCCCCTGGCAAGAGGCCAGGGGTCCCCACTCTGGCTGGGCAAGATTCATTACCTCAAACGGTTTTCAAAACCAGCTGGTAATTGACTGTGATTTGAACTAAGTGAAAGGTTAGGGAAACGGAACCAGATTCCAGGAAAAGACAAGGCCCACAGCAAAAATTAACACAGCCTGGAAGAAGGCCCAGTCTCCTCCCAGTAAACTTCTTAATTTCATCCAGAAAGACACAGATCTCCACCCTCGGGGTTATTCCCTTCTCCCAATACACATGTTTTGATTTCCAAATCCAGCAAGGGAGGCAGGCTCCCAAGCTCCCTTCCCCTCAAAATCAATCTCCAGGCCCTTCTCACCCTCTCTGGTCTGTTCCCCCATCATCCTTAATCAACAGTCCTCTGGGCCTCCCACAAGCAGGTCCTCCTCAGCTGATCCCACCAAGAGCCAGGCCAGTGATCATCAGGCCAAGAGCCAGGCAGAGAGCCTCATTAACAGGAGACTCCCAGAAGACCAGGAGGCAGCCAGAAGGCTGCAAGACCCAGCCGGCAACATAAAAAGTTAAAAAAAAAAAAAAAATCAGGATATATGTTTGGTGGATCATTTTTAAAAAAAGGAGAAATGCAAGCAAAACAAAGCATAACTGTACCAACTATGTAAGAGTTGACGTGCCTTCTTTCTTACTAATTTGCAATTCCAAAGTGTAATCACTTCCTCCCTCCAGAGCTCCTATTTTTAAAAAAATAACCTAATGCCCTTCCATATCTTGGTAATGACTGACCCTTTAATTTAGGGACGAAATTAGTTAAGACTTGAGAAGTGCTTTCATGGAGAAGAGCCAATGATTAGGGAAATTCACCATTTTTGCATCTTGTCAATCCTTCAAAGAAGGGAAATGAATTAAAAGGGAAAGATAAGCCTAGACCTTTCCTACCCAGGATAACTAACCAAACAGCGTTACACCATCTAAACTAAAATGCACCTCAAACATTACCACAAGCTGCTGAAAGCGTTTGAAGTTACAAGCAGCACTGGCCTTTAAAAATCCTTTAGGTAGCCAGATTTTTATTAAAAGTTCCAAACTGCCTGGGAAAAAATATCCTAAAACAAGGGCCCGGGGGATAGGAAAGAGTGAGGAAAAGGGGGAGCGAACACAGTTAACTGGTCAGGAATGGCAGAGAACCCCGGGTTCCGGAAATCTCATACGCAGCCCTGGGGATGCAGTAGAGGCCAACCCTTCCCGTGAGCGGCCGGAAGCCTCACCCAGGAAAGGACACAGGGAACTCTACTTCGTCTCGGGAGGCCGAGGCTGGGCTGGCACGAGACTTTAGCGGCCGGAGGCGGAGGGCGAGCAGGAAGAGGCGGCGACTGCGGGAAAGGGGAGGGAGGCTGGGGCCCGATGCGCTCTCGGGCAGAACGTGGGCGCTACGACCCTGCGCGCCTGCAAAAGCCCCTGCTGCACACGTGGGACTGGGAGGAGGGTCACTTACTTGTCCAATCTGAAATTACATTTTAGCTAGCGGGGCTCTGCAGGTGGCCGCACCGAGCTACACCGCGCGGGGTTGGGCGGTCCCCGAGGGCGACTGCGGCTGTGCCCCGCCCCCCGGCCCCGCCTCCGCCTCCGCCGGGCGCGACCCTTGTAAAACGCGCCCTGATTGGCCCTTTGAACGGTTCCGGCGATTGGCCTGCGTGCCCGCCCCCGGCCTGGCTCCGCCGGCTGGGGGCGTGGACTGCAGCCTCGCCGTGGCTCCTCCCATCTCTAGTACTTTTAAAGGCACCGAGCTGACCCGCGCCAACTCTGCAGCCTCTGGGGGGGGGGTGGTGTGGTGGGGTGTGTGTGTGTGTGTGTGTGTGTGTGTGTGTGTGTGTGTGTGTACGCGCGCGCGTCGAGTGTGTATCCTATGACCACTTCTCGACCATTTTCTGAACTCCAGGACTGTTTTAGGCGGATGTAATTAATAAAAATAATATTTTTGAATGCTTATTTTATGCCAGGTCTTGTTTCTGATACTTTACATGAATTTACCCATCTAATCCTGTGGCCAGCCCTCTGAAGTGCGATCAGTCTTCAAATCTACAAAGCAGATAGGTCCTGCCTTTGTCCATGTTACAATCTGTGGGCCTGGGCACATCCGCCTCATTTAATCCTCATGATGCTTGCCTTTCCTATAAATTAGGTAGTATCTGTCCCTATCTACAAATGCAAAGAGTCAGAAACGTTTTTAGCTTGTTCTGAAACACACAGCGAGTTACTAGGGAACCAGAGGAAGAATTCCAACCTGGGCTCCAATCTAAGCTGTTTCCCTTGAAAAGGCAGGTTCCCAGGCTGATGGGACCGGAGATTTGGAAGATAGTTTAGCAAGTCCCTGGATCCAAACCCTTTGCTTTCCTAGAAAAGTAAACTGAGGCCGGGTAAAGGGAAGAGAGTTTTCAAGGATACAGCAGATATAAGAGGTAAGCCCAGGTAATAGCAGTGATTTCACTGAACTGGCCTATTTACCATGTGCATTAGAGTCGTTGTCTGCTGTTCTCATAACAACCCCTAAAATCAACAGATGCTCTTATCTTCATCATATAGGTAAGGATACTAACTCAGTGAGGGTGAGGCCTTATGATTGGCTATATCTGCTCGGGGTCCCGTTTTGGGGTCGTTTTCTTTCTTCTACACCAGTACTGCTCCCCTTTCATTTCCAACAAATATCCAAAGATCCAACTATGGACTCTTTGGGATGATAGGAGGGATCTGGGATCTGATTACTTACCACCTGGTAGAATTATAGTATACAATAGGAATAATAATATTAAGACCTGTTTATCTTAACCTTTTGAGAGAACTATGAAGAGCAAATAAGTAATAGTTAAGGAAATACTTTTTAAAGTGTTAGATGTTGAATACACAGAACACATGGTTTCTAGATCTTCCTCAGCGCACCCCAGGAATAGAACACGCAAAACACACTTGTTGCCTCATGAGCTATGGCAGGAGGTCTTATTTTGGCTAGACTTGAATTAATGTGGATTTGCTGTCTAGACTATGTATGTCTCTGTTTCTGGGCTTTTTGTATTCGACTTTTGGTTTGTTTCCTGTTGTCATCAAACTATCATTAGTAGTAATAGCAATAATAGCACTCTGGCTAGAACTCCAGTAGCTATTTTGGCCCATGAGAGAACCTCGGGAATAAAAGCCACGCTCAGCAAAGCAACAGGGTGGGAAGGCTGGGGTTGCTGACACCATGCCCGACCAGACCAACACCCACTGCTCACTTCCACATGAAAGAAAGACACTGCTGTCTTATGCAGGACCCCTTCATCCTGTGTCTTCTGTCACATGGGGCCAAACATAATCATGACTGATATATACACCTTACCTGGTACAAATCCTACAGCAAGTCTGTAAGGTGATAGATGCACAGAGAGTATAAATACCTTGTTCAACAATTCTGAGACCGATTCTCACTCTCAGCTTCAGTTATGACCCACTGCCTATTATGAATGAATGAGTCCATTTTTTCTATCTACTTCCATTCCATTCATTTATTCTAGGAGGTGGCAAACTTTTTCTGTATGGGACCAAATATTCAATATTTTACACGTCATACCATTTCTATTTCAACGACTCAACTCTACCTTCGTCATGCAAAAACAGCCATAGATAACTGTAAATGTGTGAGTGTGAAAAACTATTTACTAAAGCAGGCATGGGGTAATGTAGCCCCTGATTTTTTTGATATTGATATTTCATCACAAAAAGGCATTAGAACTACATTCCAGAAGGTGGGAGATTGTGACATCACAGACACCTCCCACACTATTGACCAATGTAAAGGGTGGTGCATGACAGAAGATCCCTAAATTGAGAGTCGTGAGACTGGGCAGTGAGTTTATATCTGCCAGTGAAACCAGATCTATATCCTGCACCACCCCTAGTTGCCTCAGTTTCCCTGTGTATGAGGAAGAAGTAACAATACAAATGCTAACCAGACATCCCCCTTTTCCATGGCTGCAGTGAGGCTAAGATGAGATGATACGCCTGATCATATTTCAGAAGCTGTAAATATTAGCCAACTGTGTGTATATTTCCTCATCTCAGGCATAACCATATATCCTCTTCTGTATCCTTCAGTTCCCGGTCCTTATTCTTATCATGGAATTCATAGAATGTATCAAATGCCTAGTAATTATTAGTGCATCTATTTATATCCCCTTTCCTCCTCTCCAACTCTACATAAGGGGTTATTGCGTTGCATTAGATCAGAAGACTTGAGTATTGGAAAGTCTAGACACCCCTCCGAGTTATTGCCGGGCAGTGTGAGGATCATGCAGAGTCATTGTGCACTAGGCAATTCACAAGTCACAATGGAAAAAGCAGCACCACGGATTTAACCAAGACAGAAGGAAATGGGTTGTGAAACCCTGGAACCAGCTGAACTAGAGGTTTGTGTAATTTCCTTCCTGCTCAGGAACACTTATGTAGAGCACCAGAACACACACAGGAGACCTCGGGCTCCCTCTGATGACCCGTGAAGCCCTTGTGACTCTCCAGTGTCATTCTTTGAAGGCTTTTCCTTCCATTAGCAACGCACCCCCTCACCAGAGAAAGGACAGATTTTCCCTGAGATTCTTAGAGTCACAGCACAGAAATAGATTAGTTATTCATTTACTTATGAATTCATTTATTCATTCATACATTCATGTATCTATTCATTAACAAAGATTTATTGAGTGCCTACTGTTCTAGGCGCTAAAGAGATGGTGTTGAGAAGAACAGATGTTGTCCCTATCCTCACAGAACTTACTGTCATGAAACAGACATTCAATAAATAAGCATGCAGATATGTAATTGACTCGATTGCAAGTAGAAAGGGAAATAGGATACTATGAGAGAAGGCACTCATTTAGATTAAGGTCTAACTTTGATGATTTTGAGGAAACAGAGGCTTTATATACATAATATATATATATACAATATATATGTATCATATATATATATATAATATACATAATCTCAGGTCTTCAACAATCCTATGATGTGGCTATTCTCACAACCATTGTACAGACAGGGAAAACTGAGGGTCAAGGAAATCAGGTGGCTGGTCTAAGGCTTTTACTAAGTTTGGAGCAGGCCGTGCCCTCTCCAATACTCCACAAATCCAGAAGGTGAAAATGTTCCTACCTCCCACCTTTGGACATGCTATGCCTCCTTCCTCCTTGAAAACCACCCCCTCCCTTCTTCTCTTATTGGGTTCATATTCTGCCTTCAGCATCTAGTGGAAGACCTATTCCTCTTCCAAGTTGCCACATCCATTTGAGGCTTCCATATATCTCTTTTGGACTCCTACAAGCATCCTTATCTACTGCTCACATGGTGCTGAACATAGGACACCTTGTAAAGTGAATTCTCTTTTTTATAAGCTTGCCCTGATGTCCTTGCTCACAATCCCAGGAACAGCATAGGCCACTAAAGTCAGACAGACCTGGGCTCTTCTCCACATTCTGTGTGTTTGCTGGGTGACCTACAAGAAGTTTCTTAGCCTCTCCGTATTTTATTTTTCTTGGAGAATAATAATATTGAACTTCTTGAGGTATACCCTAAAACATTTGTCCCAGTGCTAAACAGGTACTAAGTGAACCGCAGTTCTCAGTCTTCCATCGATTTCCATTCCATAGATTAGAAACTTCTGGAAGACAAGAACCATGCCTTCTACTTTATAGCCTCAGCAACTAGCACAGTGTTTCATAAGAGCAATTTTGTGATTAGTATATGATTATGGCAGTGATAGCTTTACCGGCCATCTGGGTCCCTCACTGCTATGAAATTTGTTTTCTCCTGTCTTTCTTCCTTTCTTTTCTTATCAACTTAACTCCTTTAAACCTTCCTTAAACTTGACCTTCTGGCAGGAACAAGTGCCACTGCATACACACTCTCTTTTTTCCAAGTCTACGCATCATCTCAGGAGGTAAATAACTATAATAGTTCACTGGAACCAAAAAAGATGGTCAGTAAGGGGAAACCACTTGCTAGAATGGCCTGCTGAGCTCTCCACTCTGACCATCACCTAGAGTCATACTTTATACACAAAATCATGATTTTGTCCAGCCCTCATCTCTGAAGGATGCCCGTAGCTCATTTCCAAAGACAGGAGAACGTTCCAACCTAACTTTATTATTTACTGACTACTTATTACCTGTCCTCTGTCTGCCTGCCTTCATTTCTTCACTCAGCAAACATCTACTGAATACTGAGCAATTGCTAGAGCTGCTGCTACCATAAAAGCACAGACGAAGTGCTGTGGGCACCCCAAGGCCAGTGAGAAGAAGAGGGGGTATGGAGTACTAGGGGAAAGGAAAGATTGCATTAACTTTCCGCTGAGTACTGTGCTCTGTACCTCCTCGTGCAATCTCAGTGATTCCTCCTGAACTCCTACGTGACGGGGTAGGGATAGCTGTTGAAGAAGGGAGGGCGCACAATAGTGGAGCAACTCGACCTAGGTCATTGATCACAAGACCACATGTCAAGCTGCCAAAGAGGGAGTTTCTGCTGAGGAGCTAAAGTGGGCAGAGAAGCTCATGCTGGATTTAAAGGTTTCTGATGAAGCAAGTCCTAGTAATCTCACTGATTTCAACCCACAGCCCCAATTTTCCCCTCTGGGTTTGAGCTGCTCACCCACTTCCCAGTTCCAACCCCTCACTCACCATCGAAACCAGTTCCACACCATCTGTATCTTTCTCCCCATCACCACCCGATCACAGCCCCACAGCCTCCTGGCCATGAGTCATTTTAATAAAAGTGCAAACTATGTGATGAGCCATGGCAACAGCATGCAGCCCTAAACCCCTACCAGTGTTTTTCAGCAACAAGGCAACAGGTGGAAGCAGAGTGTTTGGGGCCAGGAGATGACGACAAGGCCAAAAGAGAGGTGGGAGGCAGCCTGTTGAATGAGCTTGCGTGTGGTCTCAGGGGCCGAGTCAAGGATGGAAGCCCCTGGAGCCTGCGCAGGATGCGGACTTGGGTTGGAGGAAGTGTGCCATGAACTTCTCTACAGTCATGTCATTTGGAAAGCATTAGAGAGCATTGGTTTGGGTAGTTTTCAGAGTTCCTACAGAGCAAAGGAGAGACTGAATGAACTTTCGTGCCTTCCAAAATTTCCCCCTTCCCTGCCAAATTGTTCTTCTCCCCAGGACAAAGGGCTAATGGGGGCTGATATCCAGTCTCCACTCTGCTAGACAAACTCTATGCCTGCGAAGCTGCTCTGCCCCACCAGAGAGGTCAACTTTTCCCAATCTGCACAGTGTATAAAACAGAATGTTGGTAGCTTTGTTCTCCTCCCAGCCCCCACCATGCATGCATGCAAACACATGCACACACAGAGCCACACAACACAGACCCACAGACCCACAGACCCACACGCAGAAGCACAACATGTGCACATAATTGTACAAACACACCTGTAGACATCTATCCACACTATACACAGAGCACACAGACACATGCAAACATGCACACACAAATTCACATCACATACCACACATGCATAAACAGACACACACAAATGCAAATCAGACCACAATAGGGGGCACAAATACCCACAGACACAAATACAGTCACATGGAAATATAGACACACACACAAACCACACAAACACATGTACCCTCAGACATAAACGCATATACACATATAGTCTCATACTTGCTTTGTACACTCACCTATAAACAAATACACTTATATACAGACACACAAACCACACGGATACATATACACAGAAGTATAGTTATATACAGACACACATATACATACGACTGTAACAACTCTGCTTTATCAATTTGGCATGACAAATTCTTTATGAAATTCATTGGACAAATGTTCCACTACTAAAAGAAAGGGAATTAACTTTCTCTTTTAGAGGATTCATTTTTTTAAATCCACTTATCAAATATTACTGATGACAATATGTAGAAATTAAATGATAGTGGGAAGAAAGGTACACTCAAATATGATAATAACAGGTCTTCTCATGACAGGAGTCTAGCAATTAATTTTGTTTTCCACTTATATCATGATGAAAAATTTGTCATTTTCAAAACTGTTTCATAGCATACAGAATCAGGACCCCAGCGGGGCCTGGGTTGCCCAGTCGGTTGAGTGGCTGCCTTCAGGCTCAAGTCATGATCTCAGGTCTTGGGATGGAGCCCCATGTCAGGTTCCCTGCTCAGCAAGGAGTCTGCTTCTCCCTCTGCCCCTCCCCCTGCTCATTTCTCTCTCTCTCTCTCTCTCTCTTTCAAATAAATAAAAATAAAATCTTAAAAAAAAAAGAAGGAGGATTCCTGCTTTATGGTTTATACACTTTCAGAACATACAAGTACTGGTGTCTACCCTAACTTTTTCCCCTCTCAAAGGACTTCTGGAGCTGTGTAAAACATTATAGGGACTTGGCTGTAAGGGTGTCACATTATTCAGGAGTATACTAGACAGGAATGTTTTGGTCATAAGAAATAAAAATATAACTCAGACTTGATTAAACATATAACAAATATACAAACAAACCAAAAGGCAATTTACTGTCTCATATATTTTGGCAGTTCAAAAGGTAGGTAAACTTCAGGAAAGGCTGGATCCAGGAATACGGATTATGCCTTCAAGGATCTTCTCCATTTTTTATGTCTCAATTCCTATGTTGACTTCATACTCAAGTAACATCAATTCCTGTTGATGTTGATGGCCAGCAATTGTTTTAGCATTACAATGTCCTTATGAATCTTGATGGGAGCTGGGAGAGTGTCTCTCCATGCTCCTATTTCTTGCAAGACTGCTGGACAAAGCTTTAACTGGCCCAGTTTTGGTCAAGTATCCATCCCTAGGGATGGATTAGAAAAAGATCATCTTCACATAAACCAGAAAAACTGAATAACGAGGGTTGAGGATGATTCCCCAGAGAGATAATAGACAGAAAAAGGAATATATATTTTCTCCTCGCTACTTTTATATTCATGGGTCAAGATCTGTGCTGGAGGCTGGGGGGCACAAGATAAAAAATGTTCATATTCTTTTCCTCTAGGAATTCAAAGCCCAGTGATAGAAATGGCATGTAAGCAAACACTATAGGATGTGGAAAGCAATAACCACAAAATAAAAATCTGAAAAAATGAACTTCAATAAACAACACTGAGAAAATGAATAGGCAAGCATAGAGTGGGAAGAAATATTCAATAAACATTTTTATTTTTCAACAGACAAATACACCAACCATTCCAATTTTTTAAAAATAGGCAAAAAACTTGGACACTTCATAAGAGAAGGCACATAAGTGGCCAATAAATCCATGAAAAGTTGCCCAACATTATTAGTTACCAGAGAAATGCAAATTCAAGCCACAGTGAGATACCACTACCTAACATTCAGAAGGGCTAAAATGGAAGAGATTGCCAACAAATATTAGAGATAATGTGGAACAGCCAACCTCTCCTATATTCTTGATGAGAACATAAAATAGTTTAATCATTTTGTAAAATCATATATTTACACTATGACCCACCAATTCATGCCTAGGTATTAACCCAAGATAAATGGAAATACACATTTACAAAAAACATTTAGTTCATAGAAGTTCATAGAAGTTCATAGAAGCTATATTGTTAATAGCTCCAAACTGGAAACAACCCAAATGTCCACTAACACGAGAATGGAAAAACAAACTGTGGTGGACCCATACAATGGAATATTAGTCATAAAAAAAGAATGAAGTACTGATACATGTAATGACATGAATGATTCTCGTAGAAAGTATGTTAAGTGAAAGGAGCTGGCCATAAAAGAGTATCCACTGCATGATTGCACTTTCATGATATTCTAAGCTAACAAGATGTGAAGTAATTTATGAAGGAAAATAAATGGCATGGGTTTGTCTGGAGGGTGCAGAGGTGGAAGTTAGGAGGAAGACTGACTATGAAAGGACCTAAGACATCACTCTAAAACAATGGAAATGTTCAAAATCTTGATAGATGTGTGGGTTACACAAACATACCCATTTGTAATTGTGCATTTCATTACATTAAACTTCACATTAAATTAAATAACTAGTTATAAATTAAATAACTAAAAATAATGGGGTTGAGAGTGATGGAAGGGGTAGAAAAATCAGGAATAACACGATGTTTGTAACTAGAAGCTGGATGATGGGTACATAGAGTTTTGCTAAACTGTTTCGTTTCTTCTGTGTTTATTTGAAATTTTCCATAAAAACAAGTTTTTAAAAAGCAAATCAATTCATATTTAACAATATGATGACTTCCATGAGAAACATACAAACCAAAACCACTAAACCTAGGGCAATTACCTGCCTGGGGAGTTAGCGGTGGGATCGAGGGATGAAAGTGGCTCTTGGAAAAGGCATTCAAGTAGAGAAGACATTGGATTTGGGAATCACTGGCCAAGAAGGACTAATGTGGTTGGAAATGCCCAGAATAGCCAGTGAGCCATTAGAGAGCACTGAGGAGCTTCTGTGACAGGGAAGCACCCAATTGTCAATGATGCTTATAGTTCTGAAACTCCCCTTCCCCCAAAGGAACCAGGGCGGCCGAGCATGCAAGGCAGAGGAAGTGCAGTCAGCATCTCCTACTCCAAGTGTCCTTGGATGGTCTAAGTCACAACCCTTCTCTGCACTTCAGTTTCCTTCCCTGTGAAGTAAGAGGATTCAACAAGATTATGCCTAAGGTCTCTCCCAATGCTAGAAGGTTTTCTGCAGCAGCAAGCTAGTTGTTGGCAAAGGAGGAATGAAACGAAGGTCTGAAAACCTCTAATTCCCAGATTTTTCCTACGGCTGCATTTCATGTATTCGAAGGTGCAACACTCTTATTTAACATTTAACATCCCAGAAATCAAGGCGTGCCTTATAACCAATGACATCAAATGGCAAGGTTTCAGCGATGCCATAGTCACATTTTCTGCCTGGAGGCCTTTGGTTATTATTTTGGGGTAAAATGATTGGCAACTGCAGCCTTTGATGTTTTAGTCAACAAACCACCTGTGGACCTTTGGAGGAAAAAATGTAAATTGCAGTTGTTTTCTGGAAAACTTCTACTCATTGCCTTCTAGTGGAATAAGAAAATGGCACCAACATCAGAATTTGCAAACTGGTACCAGCAGGCCGACAGAATCTTCCCAAGACAACAGCATTCGTTGAGGAAGTGCTATATTCTGAGACCCTCTCAAGGACTCAGCTGACAATATTGTGTGTGAAACACATCAACAGGTCAGCCAAAAGAGTACTGTGGAAGAGGTGAACCATTCTGGGTGTGAAGAAGTCTCGGTAATATTTTCACCAACGTATTTTGCTTGTATTTTCCTTTTTACACATACCCAAGGGTGATACGTGATTTTAAAAATGTATGTCTAAATAAGTCTAAAAGATTTTCGTTCAAAATATATCTAAATCATGTCTACTCATGTCTAAAAGATTTTTCCATATTAATAAAATAAACTTGAAGTGATTAGAAAGCATTTTACAGCTTAATTGGTGATACTTTTACTTTCTAAGAGATATGTAAATCAATAGTTTAGTTGGTAGTCTTAACTGTGATGAATTATGATAGTGAAACCTAATGCCTGCCCCAGCCCTCACTTTCTGCTTCTCTTTATATACTCTTTTAAGACTCTAGATAAAGTATCATGTCTGAGGGCTTTCTGTACTAGGAGCTGTCCTCAAGGCTTTGCAAACATCCCCTCACCTATCACACAATAACCTTATAGGAGATACCATTATCATAGCCTTTAATGTTGAAGAGACAGAGATACCTTGTCCAAGGGCACATAGTTTGCATCACTTCCTTTCTGAAATTAGTGGAAAATCACAAACTGAACTTTTCTCAGCTTAGATAAGCTTTCTAGTGTAAATATACAGCAATGCATGGAGCCCCTGTGACTTGTGGCAGCACCACAGAAGGTTCTCAGGCTTGGAATAGGCTCTCACATCTCCTCAAGGGAAGTCAGCAGCACACAGCAGCACAGAGACAAGCTTTGGAGTCAGACAGAACCAGGTCTTAATCTCAACTCTAGATGAGTCCTAGATGAGGACAAGAAAGCTCAGAGAGGTTAAATTAACTTGTTTATAGAACCAGCTACACAATTTGCAGTGCCTAGGGTAAAGTAAAAATGCAGGGCCCCATCTGAGAAATTATTATAAATTTCAAAATGGCAGAGCACCTGGGTTGCTCAGCTGGCTAAGTGTCTTCCTTTGGCTCTCAGGTCATGATTCTGGGGTCCTCAGATCAAGACCCTTTTTGGGCTCCCTGGTCAGCAGGGAGCCTACTTCTCCCTCTCCCTCTGCCCCTCTACTGAGCTCATGCTCTCTCTGGCATGCCCTCGCTCACTCTCTCTCAAATAAATTAAAAAATCTTAAAAAAAAAAAAAAAGAATTTCAAAATAGCAACAGCAGAACATTAAATAAAGTTCAGAATCCTTCTGGGCATGGTTCTTCCCCCTACCCTCAACCCCATAACTGCACAGGTCATATGCCCATAAGGTTGGTCCAGCTTGCTTAAGCTAGTAAGTGGTGGAGCTGAGACTTAAAGAGCACTTTTTGATCCAGAAGTTCACAGTCTCAGTTTATAAGTAACTCTACACTGGGAGTGCCCCAGATCGGAATGATTCTGACACCCATTCCAGAGCGTTCAGATTGGCTAGGCATTGCCCTCAGCCTCTACCCCATAGAGGAGCTGAGAGACTCAAATGGAAACCAGATAATGATGAGGACCTCAGAGATGCCTAGGGAAAAGTCATTAATCTAGGACAGAAGTATGACAAGTCTTACTGTCCTCTGCCTGCCTCATGGTTTTTCAGTTAAGGCCCCACCCTTTGGGTGGGTTCTAGGCCAATTAGAAAAAATGTGGAAGAGGGTAAGCAGGATGGTGAAAGAACTGTGCACAAGGGTTTATGAGATTACGAGTGGTTAGCCTGTAGACCAGAAGAATCACAGTTGCCATCAACTCTCTTCCCTTCCGAGACAGAAGCTCTGTGAGAAGTGCGCTCTCTCCTGCTTACCCCAAGTGTCTGGCATAGTGCCTAGGCCCTAGTTAATGCTAAATAAATAGTAAATGAAGCAATTAATTAAACAGTTTGCTGAACGTCTGTCAAGTGGAAGAGGGATTAGATGTGTTTTTTTCCCCAAGGAGGAGCATCAGTTCCAATGGAATAGACAGGTATTGACTTTCAGATACAGGAAAGCTCTGCATCCCCAGGATGGAACAGGCTCCCAGGTCCCCTTCAAAAGAGGGACTCAAGTGTGGAGATGTGACCAGGGTATTCCCCAAAAGCATTTCCTAGAATACCAAAAATAGCAAAGAGGTTTCTTCTCCTAAGTTATTTCCAATTGATTGATGGTGGAAGAAGCTACCTCCACTTCTGTGGAAAAATTGCTCACGTGGAAGGTCAGTGAGAAATATTGCTGTTCTTGAGTCATCTCTCTAAACCTTAATGTTTGTGAATCCATGACCTTGTACATTTTATCCAACCCAGAACACTTGGGTAAGGCTAACTTCAATGCTCCCATCAATGTTAGGCCAAGAATGGAAACTAAGTTCACCAGAGTTCATCTCCATGTTTAGCCAGACCAACCTGCAACTCTCCTGCTTTCAGGAGAAATTTCTACCCTAATTGGGACAGTTGTTTGAAACACATCGTCATTTAATTCTGATTAAATCTGTAGTTGTGGGGGTTTTGAGGGTTCTTTGTTTTTTGTTTTGTTTTGTTTTGTTTTGTTTTCAGTTTGGGGCTTAGATACTGTCTCTATAATATCCAATCCTACTGGGCAATGCTGGATGTCAGATTCACAGCACTTACAGACATTTGTGGGGAGAGAACGCTGAATAAATCTGTCTAAATAGTAATGATGAATTACATTACTTCATAGTGATGTTAACCTTTGGAGGCAAAAGTCCAGACAGGTTGAGGAATGGAAAATGAGGACATAAGTGGGGGGACAATTCCATTAGCTGTAATCAAAAGAAAAGGCCAAAAGGGGATTAAAATCTATAGTGTGTTCAAAGAGGGCAGAGACTAAACCACTCCAACTTTGAAGAGGAAAGATTAAATATTTGCCATTGTTTCCTGTTTCTTCCACCAAAAGAGTTTATTAATTTACACTTAACACTCTGCCTGCCTCACTTAGCAAGAGTTTTTAAAATGAATGATAGCCTTACTTATTTAAAACTGAGGAAAAAATGATCTGCCAGTACAGTTCCCATCTTCTCTAACCCATATTTTATATTTATTTAGATCAGGGATTTTAAGCCTAGAGATCCAAACACTCCATTTTAAAAAATATGATCCAGAAGGTCGCTACAACTTTATTAGAATTTTAGATTATACATATATATATATATTTTTTTTTTCCTCTCCCAGGTCAAGTGATTCAACGTTGTACACCACTCTTGTTCAACATAGTATTAGAAGTCCTAGCAACAGCAGTCAGACAACAAAGAGAAATAAAAGGTATCCAAATTGGCAATGAAGAAGTCAAACTCTCTCTCTTCCCAGATGACATGATACTTTATATGGAAAACCCAAAAGACTCCACCCCAAACTACTAGAAGTCATACAGCAATTCAATAATGTGGCAGGATACAATGTCAATGTACAGAAATCAGTTGCTTTCTTATACACTAACAATGAAGACACAGAAAGGGAAATTAGAGAATCAATTCCATTTACTATAGCACCAAGAACCATGTTGGGAATCAACCTAACCAAAGAGGTAAAGGATCTGTACTCAAGGAGCTACAGAACACTCATGAAAGAAATTGAAGAAGACACAAAAAGATGGAAGACCATTCCATGCTTTTGGATCGGAAGAATAAACATTGTTAAAATGTCTATACTGCCTAGAGCAATCTATACTTTTAATGCCATTCCAATCAAAATTCCACCAGTATTTTTCAAAGAGCTGGAGCAAATAATCCTAAAATTTGTATGGAATCAGAAGAGACCCTGAATTGCTAAGGAGATGTTGTTTAAGATTATTAAAAAAGAATCTCTGATTACACTTCTAGAAAAAAATATTAAGAATTCTAGATGGACAACCTCACTTTTAAGGTATCCTCTTTTCTTGATTCAGGTATTCAACAAATATAGAGCCACATGCTAAACACTATTTTAGCTATTTTTACTAAATACTTCCTCATTTAACCCTCCATGGAGATAGGGAACATTGCCTGCTTCTCATCTTTTTCTTTCTTATAGAAAACAGACTCTGTGCATTTGAACAATAATCATTGTCACAATCTACTGAGTACCTCTGAGATGTTCATGGTTTTTACATCTCATTTAATCTTACAATAGTCCTATGAAGTAAATGTTATTTTCTGCTCATTTCTACAATGATAAAGTAAATCATCTAGGAAGTTTTAACTTGTCCAGGGATATTTAAGTTGGTATATGACACATGGGTTTGAGCCCAGGCCTAATTTCCAATCCTGTTCTTTGGTCACTATAGCCCACTGTTCTTTCTTGATAGCCTGTAGTACTTGTTCATGTGCACCCTTAACCTTGAGCGTTAGAACATAACCAACTAGCAGGGGTTCCACGGGTGTTCGATTTCTGACTGACCTCACCTATTAAGCAGTCTTGTCAGCTTCCCTTCCGTGGATGCACACTTTCAGAAGAGGAAATATGTGTCACCAAATGGGAGCAACATAAAAACCTCCTATAACTTTCCACCTCTGGAAATTGTTCCCAGGCCACCCAAAGTTGTGTCTACAAGTGCTTGTGTGTTTCCTGTGAGACTCTCTCACAAGAGAATCACCTTCTGCCTTATTGGAACTCACAGGAGCTCTGTTACTAGGAGGGGGGTGGCTTCTCTGGGTGCAGATCAAAAAGATAACAACTAGGGACTGATGGTATCACAAAGAAGATACCCTCTTTCCCATATTTCTGATCCTCCAAGGCTCCATACAAAACCCCCTTCTCTGAGAAACCTCCCAGCCTGGACACTGGATGTCATTAACACTCCCAGGCAGCACCCCATCACAGTCAGAAGAGCCAGTGACAAGGGAGGTATGAAACATTTAATGTAACAATCTCTCCCCCACTCGTGCATGCAAGCTTTTATTGGCCTCTCTGTGATGTTCCAGACACTTCTGAGGTGCAGTAGGTATAGTTCCTCCTCAGGAGTGTTGGAGGGGGCATTTGTGACTTCATAGTTACAGTAACTGTGTATGAAGAGCTAAAATAGTGGTATTTTTCAAGGAATAGGAAAGCATAGAAGAGGTAGCAACAAGCCCTCCTGCGGGTGTTCAGATAATCTTCACAGAGGAAGTCACATTTCAGTGCGGTTCTGAAAGAAGCGTAGGAATTTTCTGAGAGGAAAAAAAAGGGGGAGTAAAGGTATTCCAGAAGGGTCTGGCACAGAGGTTGAGCAATTACAGTGTGTTGGGCAGACACCATGACTTTCAGTTTGACTGCAATGGAGAGGTTCAAGACGCTTGAGTCCGAGTCTGGTGTGAGACTGTGAAAACCTTCTGTGCAGGTTCAAGGTCTTGATGATCTCTTATTTGTATGACACCACTCTCTTCTCAATTACTTACTATCTTACTGCATTTCCCCCTTATTATATTAGAAATGTGAGTGGGAAATGGAAGTTTAAAAGGACTCAGGACAGAGAGGAGAAGCAAATGATTATTTCAGTAACACAGGGTCCAAAGATGGAAACTATTAAACAGAGCTATACCAATAATTTTCAGCTTTAATTAAAGACATGTGGGACAAAGGACTGTGTATACAATGGGAAGAAAACAAATTACATCAAAGAAAATGCTTTGCTCTTTTCTTCCTTTACCTTTTTTTTTTTTTTTTAACATTTCCAGAAATAGAAGAACTTCGGAGAGGCAACCTGAGATGGGAAGGTATAGTTACTGAGAGTCTGTTCTGTGTTATTATTGTACAACATTGAATTCATTGTAATTCTTAGTTTATAATATACTCTTATCGTTTTAATAATGAGTAATCCTCCTCCTCATCATTAACAGTAAAATAATCTATTGTTGCACCTTCCACGGAACCTGAGAACTAGGGTGTTGGTGCTTACCTGTGTGTTCCTCTTCCCTTCCTCCTCTAGCTTCATCCCAATTAACCACTTTCCAAGCTCTCCAACTTGCAGAGTGAGTTCCCTTCATTTGATGGACGGTATGAAAAAAATGGACAGTTTGCATATGCGCACATTTGTATTTATTATATTATGAAGACTCAGCCACTCAGATGCATATAATTTTGGTTAATTCCTTTTCCTGTGCAGTATATTGTGCTCATACACCACCATGGATTTATCTATTCTGCTGTTGAGGGGCCGGGGTTGGTGGGGGGCGGATCTGGGTTTTTCCCTGGTTACCTACTCAATAAAGAACTCTCTAATTTTTACCCATCTTCAATTTCAAATCTCCCTCCAACTCTGTGAACTGGGTATTATTAGCTTTACTATATAGGTGGGAACATGGAGACTCAGAGAGGGTAAGAAACTTCCTGGCCATCACATGGCCATTCAGGAGCAGGGCCAGAGTTTAACTTTAACCTGATTCTCTGTGAATTCAAAGCCTGCAGTATCACTTCCTCCCTTCCTTGGAGGCCCAGTTTTTCCTCTCCATCCCATGTGTTCAAGGCTCAAGAGACCCCCCCCCCCCCCCGCCCCCGATCACTTTTGGATTTTCTGAGTCTATTTTATGAGTCACCGCTGGGGTGAGGAGGGGATTTCCTGAGCTGCCCCTGCCAGGGGATGTCAAAACAACCTGCTCACCCGAGCAATTCCATGGGTAATAGTCAGCTACACTGAAAACTTTGGGACCAGCCAGTTGGGTGGGGCTGCTTTGACCCAGCGATCTACTGGAATGGGTTTCCTCCTTTCCACCATGTGTGTCCTCAAATAGGTAATAATAACAATATAACCCTTTACTTGGGAACAGAGCTGTACCATTTCCAAAGCCCTCTCTCTGAGTAAGAAAAATAAGTATTATTAGCCCCATCTTGCAGATCAGGAAGCCAGGTGTCAGGGAGATAGTGATTCAGCTGGTAAGAGGTGGCTTGGAAAAACGGACTCGAGTGCAGAGCAAGTTCTGTTTTTCTATATGCACATCCCCTCCTTAAACGAAATTTATCACACAGTGATAGAGACTTGAGGAGAATCTGAAAACCTGATATTCAGGACATTCCCCAACACAATCTTCACTACTAAGAGTCCCTTTCTTTCCAGAGGAAAAATACCCAGTCAGCTCTCTAACCACATACTGTCTGCAAACCACAGATTTTGCTAAATGACAGCCACAATACAGAAAGAGGCAGGTGACAACATGATGTGGTTTGAAGCTGCCAGGACAGAACCCTCCCTTTCTGTCTCTTTCCATGGTCGGTCACAGATACCGAAGGCTCAGTACTCCTGCACTGGCGTGTTGTTATTTCCACCTCAAAAGTGTGAGCTCTAGCGTAGGTCGCATTAAGAAAAGTTACTGACAACTTAGACCTAACATTAGCTGTGTGTTCTTTCAATATCATACCAGGACATTGTCCAACAGGCTTACCCTAGGATTATTTAATTTTCTATTGTTAGTACATCATGTACTATTATTGAAGGCCCAGATTCTGTGAAGAAACACCAACATACAGACTCTTTTTTCGAGCCAGATGAAAATGATATTTGTCTGGAAGAAAAATAACCCCAAGATTACGGTTTTAGTGCCCTGCCGGACATTAACCAGTTTTGTCTTATTTGGACATCTGTTTCTTCAGCACACATAAATACTTTCCACCTGACATGGTTTTTTTTTTTTTTTAATGATTTTTACTAATCTGTTGGTTTTTTCGTTAAGGATTTCGATTAATTTTATATATGTGTTCACTTTATAATTGCGTATATTTTTAAGAAATTATACTTAGATAAACCTAATGTTTAATGCCAAAATGAGAGTTTCCAGTCATTACTACCGTATAACAAATCATCCTAAAATTAGTGATGTAAAATAGTATCCATTTCATTTACTCACCATGTGGGTTGGGACTTTGGGAAGGGTTTGCTGGGAAGTTTTTATCTGGGGTCTCTTGTATGGTCACAGTCAGCTATCTGCCGCAGCTGTGGGCATCCACAGCCTCCACTGGGCTGGATGTCCAAGATGGCTCAATCTCATGGGTACAGTTGACGCTGGTTGCTTCCTAGCAGCTCAGCCGGCCTATCAACAGGAGCCCCTATAAATAGCCTCTAGAGTGTGTTAGTCTCAGGGAGTCAGCCTTCTTACACAGTGGCTGGCTTATTTCAGGACAAGCATCCCAAGAAAATCAGGTAGAGCTGCGTAGTTGTTACTGACCTAGCCTGAGAAGTGCACAGTAGCACTTCTGTGACACCTGACTGGTTCAAATAAAGCCATGGAGAAAGAACACACACCCCACCTCTTTTGGGGAAGAGTATCAAAGAATTTTTGGACTATGTTTGAAAAAGTCACATGAGAGAACCACTTTGAACCCTACAGTGGGGAGGAATACACACATCTGAGTTATTACAGTATCAAAAAGATAGTTGGGGACAGTTGGGGCAAGAGGAGGTAAGGGAATCAAAAAGTAGGGTTTGTGCCACTAGAGGTTAAGAAGTGATTGGAGCCTTGGTTCGTTCATTATCATGGGAGAGGGAGGGAAAAGGCACATATTAGAGGTAATTCGAATTAAAAATTGAAAACAATTTAGTAGCTGATTAGCTAAGGCTTGCCCTATTAGCTCTGTAATAAAGAGTCTGACCTCATTTTCATTATTATTTTTAAAAAGTATTTGGCTGCTGACAGCTTTTAAGCCTCACCCTGCCTCTGCTCCTTCTTCCCCACAACCGGGGAAGCTGATAAGAAAGCCCAGTACTCCCTCCTTTGGCACCGTGGGAAGTTTAAACCAAGTGTGGAAACTCTCCCCCCCAGCCCCATCTGACCACCATAAAAACCCCAGCCACCTCTCCTGTCCCTGCTCTCTCATGCCATTTTTGGATGGGCTTGGAAGCCACCCTGCTCTCCCCAGAAAGCCTCATTGTGCAAATAAGAGACCTTTTATAATTACCCCCTTAGCACATGAATGCCGTCATCATTCTTGACAGGCCAGCCACAGTCTGTGTGGGCACCTTTAGAGTGATGATGATGAGTTCCCAGTCATACCTTATGTATGCATTTTGGTTTCTGAATAGAAAAATAATAATAGTTAGTATTTATTGCCTTCTATACACTAGGCACCGTGCTGACGCTTCTTCTATTTGTACTCATTTAACCCTCACAAGAGACCTCTGAAATGGTACTGTTATTATCCCCATTTTACAGATGGGAAAATGGGTCAGAGGAGAGCAACCACTGGAGGGGAAGGATTGACCAAGATAGCTCCCTCCCCCAGACTCGAAGTGTCATGAAGTTGGTGGCCCCACTGATTAAGAGAAACTTCCACCTCTATGGGAAGCTTTGCTCAGTTTCAGGCAGGTTTAATTTCTGATGAAAGAGAGTATACAAATGAAGACATCCTTTGGCATTTAGAGATGAGAGTGTATTCAATAGAAAATATATTGGGCTCCAATTAAGTGCCAGACGCTAGATAGGTCTCCAACAGAGCTCTGGTAAAGGACCAGAGTCACCAACATCCTGGACGCTGGAGGTAAGATGCTAAGAGAAGGAGAGAAGCCAAGGGTTATGAGCTCACATTCAGAGCATGGGAGAAAGAGGAAGAGCCAGCTAACCAGACAGAGAAAGGACAGTCCTCTAAATAGTGGACCCCCTGAGTAGGTGGGTCTGAAAATATTTTTTTAAGAAGCTGCCATTTAAAAATTGCACAAAGCCTGGAAACTGGTGCAGTTATCTTCTTTGATCTGGAAGTTCCTCTTCACTTGATGGCCCTTTTTAGTTATGCAGACAGAAGGTAAATGGATACCCACTGCCAGAGGGAATTCCAGAGCAAAGCACTTTATTTTTGCCTTTGGGAGGTTGCCCTCCCTTGCTACTCAAAGAGCTCACTTAGGTGGAGGTAGGAAAATTAGCAGAGACCCCAAAGGCTTGGGGATCTGGACTCCCTTTAAAAAGTTCGACTTTGCAATCAGAGAAAGACAACTATCATATGATCTCCCTGATATGAGGAAGTGGAGATGCAACATGGGGGGTTAAGGGGGTAGGAGAAGAATAAACAAAACAAGATGGGATTGGGAGGGAGACAAACCATAAGTGACTCTTAATCTCACAAAACAAACTGAGGGTTGCTGGGGGGAGGGAGGTTGGGAGAGGGGGGTGGGGTTATTGACATTGGGGAGGGTATGTGCTATGGTGAGTGCTGTGAAGTGTGTAAACCTGGCGATTCACAGACCTGTACCCCTGGGGATAAAAATACATTATATGTTTACTAAAAAAATAAATAAATTTATTTAAAAAAAAAAAGTTCGACTTTGTTACCTCTTCCCAGTGATCGGAGATGGCCCCAACTGAAGTGTACTGGCAAAGGACACCAAGGGTTACTGAAAAGGGATTCCCCATGAGGAAATCTCTGAACTGATTATCCAGATTCAGTATCAGTATTTAGGCAGCGAAGAGCAAGGGTCATTTCCATCAAGTGTGTGGCCTGTGATTCCACTGGTGGGAATACTTTGAGCACAGTTAGGAGCACAAATGTGCAGCAACCTTGGCTGCGAATAACACTGGAAGAGAGTATGGACCTTCCTTAAAGCTCTGCAGCTTCAAAAGTGTCTAAAACAGCTAGAATGTCACTGAGTCAGGAAGTGAGGGTGAAGGTAACCAGAAGGTAATCCAGACCATGATGATGACCTCATGCAGCAGTGTCAGAAGCTAGAACCACTGAACATGAAAATGTGACCTTATTTCTAGCCCAAGTTGATGAAGCGGGTCATGCAGTTAAAAGGCAAAAAAAAAAAAAAGGGCATAATCTTAATAATCTTTCTACCATTCTTGGAATACTCATTATGCCCATTGTCTCGCAACATTCCTGATACAGGAAAGGAGCTTAATCTATGGTAACTGATCCATAACATTCTTATTCGTCTCAGTATATCGTTGCTTCTGGTGGTTAAAGCACTAACTTGGACTTAGTGGTCAAAACAGTCCTGGTAGAATAATCAAGTAAGGATGCCAACAGCCACCTGCCTTTCGAATCTCATTGTTCACTGTGAACGGTGCAAGAAGAGCTATTGTTTGAGATAAGGAAGGAAAGGCTGTGGTCAAAGGCATCATCACAACCCCATGGCAAGTGGTGACGATCCTTCTTCCTGCAGCTGGAACCCTGAAGGGAGAAGGGAGGTAGTCCTCACCCTCTAGGGACCCTTATTAACCGGGTCCAGGATTAGCGGCAGGAGGTGGATTTGTTTGCTTCTTTTTACACTGAACACACAGCCCAACTCTGGGGACTTTGCCAAGCGGAAAATTAATTGCCAAGGGGCAATCTGGTCAACCTGCGGATTTAGGAGGGGACACTTCCTTCTTGTGGATGTCTGTTCTCCTCTTCCTTGTTTCTCCTCGGCTTCCCTCTCATACCTCCTCCTCCACATCCTTGACTTCTTTCCATTCTAAACACAAACCCCACATTTCCTATATTTCCATCCACATGACCTTGGGAACATTTCCTTATCCCACAGATGTACCACCAAGCATGGCTCTGTGTGTAAGCAGTTTTGGGAAACCCAGGACACCAGACACCTACCCTTCTTAGAAATTCACAGGGCAACTCACCATGCCCAGGGCTCTGGGAAATCCTGTGGTCAAGGCACCATTTAACTCTTGAACCTGGGGTTTCCTAATCTCCTTTGTTTACAAATGTAATCACATTTAATTACTTTTCCACAATGCTTATTCATATAGCTCAGCGCTAGGGCTCCCAGGGATTCAGACTAGGGCAATCCAGGAAGAGGGGGACAGTACAAGGGCACAGAAGTGTGGGACAATTTTGCTGGATGGGGCAATGTGGAAGGAGTGCTGGGAGACAGTGTTAAAGGATTGCGTTAGGGCTCATGTGCATAAAGCAGAGAAAGTGGGCGCGTAAAGAAGAGGCTACTCATGGAGGGCCCTAAAAATTCTAGTCTGAAAGCAAGTAAGGAGGCTGCAAGTGAATTCCATTGTCCTAGCTCACCGTTGAACCTCATACGCTTCTCTTCTATCTGGGGGGTAAATTGGGAGATGGTGATAGATGTGTCCAGCAGGGAAATTAGGGAAGAGTCCTGAGTTGTAAGCTAGATATTTTCATTTTATTCTCTTCAGTACTTTCCAGCTTTTGTCTCATTGTAGCACACATGAAATTATTGTATTTTGGTTTTGTACGGCACACTGCAGTAAACAGAGGAGGATGCTTGGTCCAGAAGAGGAGGGATCAGGATCTCAATCATCCCGTAAGCCATTTGTGCCCTGATGCGGCTGCGAAGTGTTATTCCAGGTGCTAGGGAGTACCTGAAGAGTTTTAAGCATCTAAGTGATCTGATCAGGGTAGCATCAAGGGCTCTCGCAGGTCTCAGCTGAGACCCAGAAAAAGATCAGGAGCAGCTGGTCCATCTAGTTCCACAAACTTGCCAGCGTCCTCCCACTACAGGATCTTGGGCATATGTTTTGCTTCTGCCTGGAGTTGTTCCCTTCAGCATCGCTGGTCTCCACTTTGTCCTCCTCCTCATCCTTCTGCTCACAGCTCGAATATCACATTTTCAAGGAAACTGTCCCTCATTTCTCAAGATCAAGTCTCCTTCATATCTTCATATGTATTTTCTCCCATGTCACTAATTTTAATTTACAGTTATGCATTCATGTTATTATATGGGCTGCTCCCAGAGAGACCAGATATTTGTCATGCTGCTTCCCCACTCAGAAAGAGCCCCCTTCCCCAGCACTTCTCATAGCCATCCTTCAAGATCATTCTTGGATTCCACTTCCCACCAATCTCTCCAGTTGAAAATACTTTTGCCCTTCTTTTCTGGTATCCTATAAGTATGATTTCTGCACATCTCCAATAGCTTTGTAGACATTTAGGGATTTAGGGATGTTTTGCCTACCACTGCTGTTTTCTGGGACTTGCCCCCTGGGTCCCTCAGGTCCTAGTCACTGTGAGGCCTGCCAGCTTCATTCTGTGTGACTCCACCTGAGGCCCCAACCCAGGAGAGAGCAGGATGGATACCTGAACCAATCAGTCCTTTCTTTGGATTTCAAGGTCTGGGTTAGAAAAGGTTTCATCAACCTGTCTTATATACCAACCTATATATACCAACTATATATACCAACATTCTAAGACGCTGCACTCTGGAGCTGTGAGAGGCCATGGTTTTTCTTTGTAGAGAACTGGGTCTCCGGTTCTCTGGAAGGAGAAAAACGAAGCTGTACTCAGAGAGAAGCAGGGACAAAATAGTGTCCCATCAGCACTGGAGTCTCTGCGGCCAATGGTTCCTGAACCCCAACTATACCCAACCCTCGCCTAGTCTTGGAGCTGTGACCTCTCCACGGATGCTTCCAGTCACTTCCACATGGCTTAACGGGTGTCTGCCACTCTGTCACTAAGAATACAAACAAACTCTTATGTGTAGATCACTCTTGAGAGCTTTTTGGGGTGGTATTCATTGCTTGGATCAAGGACAACCAGGATGGAGCAAGTTAAAACCACAATGAAGCATCATAGAGTTTAATTTCTCATTTCTAAAATATGTTTATCTGAAGTCTCCACCGGGGCAGCACAGTACAATGGGAAGATTATGGGTTTTGGAATGAGATTTGGGTTTGAGGCCAACTCTATTTTTCTCAAGCAGAAATTGTGAGTCCAGGCAATTGACTGTTCTACTCTGAGCCTTATCTGTCAAGTGGAAATGCTAATACCTACCCTAAAGAGTTATTATCACTTGGTATCCTGAGTGATCCATTGGAGGACTTGACACGGAATCCGGCTCAGCACAGGTGCTCGGCATTCCACATGTGACTGGATCTAAGACACCATCAGTCATGGCAGAAATCACGATTTTATGTACCACTGAGAAAAGAAAAGCCAATTAATCTATGCCATGCAATCGCTTCTATGAGATATTCTGATTTCAGAGCTGTTAAATTACGAAAAGACCTGTGGCCAAGAATCAGTGAAATGCTATACGTGTATCAAGCACGGTGATGTAGGCAATGATGTCAGGTCCTGGTGATACAGGAGTGAATGAGGCTGAGCTTGCTTCCCAAGGTGCTAGGAGCTAATAAGTAATACATTTCAGATTTTCAAAAGGACCCCAGATAACCTTAGATGGTGAGTTTATCACCATTGCAAAGATGTCTGGGATCAAGAAGTAAAGCCACGGAGAAATACTAGACTCTAATCCTCTTATATGTTGTTAGATCCTATAGCAGTTATATTTTCATGCTCTGCATACAATCCAAAACAAATTGTCTGCTTACGATTAAAATCCTGCTGAGTTTCCAAGAGTCCAGCCCCCAGGGAGCTATTTGAACCCCATGTCTTATCCACAATGACGCCATTCTACTTTTAAGGGACAATTAAGGGGTTTCCTTGTAAGTCAGGCCAAACTTTCTCCAAAATTCATGAAGGAAGTGCCTGGAAAAAAAAACGTTCGAGACTTGTTTTCATACTGTCACTTAAGAAGAACAATTTCCAAAATGGACTGATTTAAAAAAAAAATCAAATTTGGAAGGCCTGTGCTTTATAGCCCTTTACAGCCTTTTAGTAGAACAGAACAAAGTCCCTTAGGAAACTTAATGTAACAGTAACCAAATGTCCTTGTTAAGCAGCCATTTATTGGTCTATTAAATCTGATCTGAACTGTGATATTTTGCGGTAAATCTTTTCTCCAACATAAATTGCTCGGTATGGGCTTCTTAAGGCATCTTCCCCTCTGGAGACGGCTTTACATCTCCCAGAAAAGGCAAGGCTCTTTGCATCATCCTGGGCAACTTCTGCAGGAGGGGAAATCTGAAAACATTTTCTTTACCTCACTTGCTTCAGAAGACTTTAAAGCAATTTTGGAGATACTTCAGCCCATTCCTTCATTTTATAGATGAGCAGGACCGACCAACAATTCATTAATAAGTACTTAGTATAGATCAGGCGCTGTCTTAGGCACTGGGAATGCAGAGATGAATAAGAGGTTTTCTCTGCCCTCAAGGCACAACCCATCCAGTGGAGAAGAGAGATCTGTAACTTCAGTGGTAAATGCTAGACAACCAAGGGAACCCCCTACAAACTAGAGCTGGCACCAGGGAGAGGGGAGGGAAAGGATCTGTATTGGTCAAGTGCATTGCCAGGGTCCCTGCAGGGACCAGGACTCATGCAGATGCTTTAAAAGAAGTGATGAAAGGACTACTCACATAGAGCAGGGCAGAGAAGGACGGAAAACTGGGTCTGAGGGAGAGGATAAATGTAGGCTAGCCAGCACATCTGCCATTCACAAATCTCTCAAGCAGCCTAGGTGTGCAAGTGCACACTCACATACATGGGCGCTTACACCCACAGCACTTACTTACTTAGCAGACATTTACCAATTACCTATCATGTATATAGTGTAAGTAAAAGCTGCTAGAGACAGGGTACTTGGCTTTGGAAGTGCAGGATCAACAAAATGAAGACCATTTTTACCTTTATATGGGCCTTCTAGTCTAGTGAGAGATAGATGAATAAAGTAAATAACCCATAAAGCGTAATGAGTATTGCATTAAGGAGAGGTCAGGAGGCCTTGGGAGTATACTGGGCAGGGAAGGAGCTAATCCAGTCTAGGGCCCATAGAATGATCCCCTGGGAAGGTGGCATTTCAGAGACTTGGTGAGGGACAGAAGCCCTATTCACTCACCTACAAGAGTGAGTGGCAGAGAGGAGTGTTTCTGGTGGAATGAACACATGTGCAAAGGCCCAGAGGTAACAGTGGGTGTCAAGTTCAAGGGTCTGAAGGACATCCAGTGTACTTGGAGCTTGGAGCATGAAGAGTAAGTGCTGAGAGGTGAAGATGGTGTGGCAGATTGTTTGGGGCCAGATTTTGAAGACTAAAGATAATGAGGAATCATGCAAAATCTTTGATTAGGATTTGCAGGTTTGAAGAGCCGCACTCAGGATGTGTTTTTCTCTCAGTCATCCTGATTTAAGGGCATATGGACATGGTAGCACTCAAGATAAGTCCTATGGACAGTAGGAGCCAGTCAGCGAATAACCATTGAGGATGGCAGTACCGGCAGGAGGAAGAGCACGTGCAAAGGTTCGGAAACAAAAGAAAGCAGAGGAGGACCCAGGAATTTGGCGAGTCATGAATTGGTAGGACCGGTGAGAGATGATGTTCTATCTCATGCACCCTGAATTTCTGGGCCACCAACCCTCTTACCACCACTATGCTCATATGCCTTCATTTCTCTTAGGTAAATACTTGGAATTGGAATGGCTGAGCCCAGGGGTGGGTGTAAGTTATCTACGTCTTTGCGTGTGATCATTCCTCTGTCTGGAATCCCCTCTCCAACCATCTAAGAAAGTTCCTTGGTAGCAGTTGTGGAAATAGTAAGAGTGCCAGGGCAAGAGCAGGAACTGGACAGCCAGCAGTAGCTGAAGTTGGAGAGAGATGGGGGAAGCACAAGGAGAAGGGCTGCTTGTTGCCAAACCAAATGATTTGTTCATTCCCATTAATATTCAGTAATACGGGAACACGGCCTACTTCATTATCACCTGCTAGGTCCTCTCTCAGACCTGTGATTCAAATGTAGACTGGTACAAATCATTTGAAAGAAATTTTGTGACCTGTACGTAAGAATTTTCAAAATGTCAGTATCTTTAATCCAGGAATTTCACTAATAATAATAGCTAATGCAACTGTGGTAGTTAATTTTATGTGTCAACCTGACTGGGCCATCAGGTGCTCAGATATTTGATCAAATACTACTCTGGGTTTTTCAGTGAGGATGTTTTTGGATGAGATTAACATTTAAATTAACAGGCAGAGGAAAGTGGATTTTCCTCCCTCATGTTGGTGGGCCACATCCAATCAGTTGAAGGGGTGAATAGTACAAAAGCCTGACCCTCCCCTAAATTACAGAAAGCTCCTGCCTAACTGCCTCTGAGTTGGGGCATCATTTTTTCCCCTGCCTTTGGACTTGAACTGAAACATCTCTTTTTCCTGGGTCTTGAGCCTCCTAGTGTTTGGGCAGAAACTATCCCATTGGCCCTTCTGGGGCTCTAACTTGTGGACTGCAGGTCTTAGGGCTTGTCAGCCACCACGACTGCATGAGCCAATTCCTTAAAATCAATCCATCGATCCATCAATCAATCCAGCCTCTATGGTTTTGTTTCTCTGGACAACCCTAATACAGCATCAAATATTTACCATATACAGGCAATATTTTAAGTGTAATAGGACAGTTACAACTCATTAAACCCCCTGAAGTAGATACTATTATTTTCATTATTGATGAGCATAAAAGTAAGAAAATAGAATTGACATGCCATGCTCACACCTGGCATGTTAACTCTAGAAATACACAGAGTTGGATTTTAAATGGAGGCAGTCTGACTTCAGAATTAGCGTGCTTAACACGGTACCACATGGCCTCTCCAATCTATGTAGACAGTTTACGTGGGTTAAGATCTCTGCACAAAGATATGAACTGTCATATTACTTATCCTAGGGAATATTTTGATACTTTTCAAAGGCACAAAATATTCACAGTAAAGACGCACACATCTTAAGTGTTTAGTTCAACGAATTTTTTCATATGTATGTAGACCCGTGTAACCACCACCCAGATCAAACTATAGACAATTCCAATTCCCCAGCCATTTCCTGCTTGCCTCTTTCTTGTCAATATCCCATATGCAGAGGTAATCACTAATCCAATTTCCATCAACATCATTTTGCCTCTTCAAGAGTATCATATAAATAGAACCATACAGTAAGTGTATTTGGTGACTGCTTTTCATTATGCTTAATGTTCATAAAGTTCTTCCATTTTTTTGTATGTGTACATCAATAGTTTGTTCGTTACTGTGTGCTGTTCTACCAAAGACGTTCTTAACAATTTACCAATCCATTCTCCTCTTGGTGGACAATTGTGTCGTTTCCAGTTCGGGACTGTTACGAATAAGTTGTTATAAATGTTTTTTTACATATCTTTAGTGGATACGTACCTTCATTTCTCTTAAGTAAATGCCAGTAAATTCCTGCTTCACTGTCTTAATTTATGCTGAAAAACTGTTTTCTGAAGTGCTTTAACTAGTTTACAATGTCACCACTAATGTATGAAAGTTCTAGTTGCCCTACATCCTTGATAGCACTTGATATAGCTAGGCTGATTAATTTTAGCTGTTCTGGTGAGTCTATAGTGATATTGTGGCTTATCTTGAATTTCCCCTATAGCTAATGAAATCAAACATATTTTCATGAGTTTAGCCATTTGAACAGTCTCTTTTGTGTAGTACTCATTTAAGTATTTCTGCCTTTGAAAAAATCAGGTTGTTTGTATTTTTCTTATTGATTTTTAGAAGCAATTCTTTACATATTACAGGTCTGAATTATCTGTCAGATGTATGTATTACACAAAATGCCTTCTAGTCTGAAGCTTGCCTGGTTACTTTTTAATGAACAGAAATTCTTAACATTAATATAATTCATTTTATTATTTTTTTCTTCTAAGCTAAGTTCTTGTTGTGTCCTTTCATATATCAAAGTCAGGAAGATATTCTTCAATAAATTTTGCTAGAAGCTTGATTGTTTTAGTCCTTACATTAGGTTTTTAATGCACTTTGAATTAGTTTTTGTGCATGCTGTGAGGTGTAGAACAAGGTTCATTTTTTCCACATGGATATTTAATTTTCCCTGCACCATTTATGGAAAAATTTATCTTTTTCCTACTGAATTTCAGGGTTATAAATCAAAAGACCCTCTTTGTGGGGATCTATTTCTGGACTCTATATTCTGTTTCAGTTGGTCTATTTTTCTAACTTAATTTTCAGCACCAATATTGTGCTGCCTTAATTATCATAACTTTATAATGAGTATTGAAATTTGCTGAAGTCCTTCAGCTTTGTTCTTCTTTTAAACATTGCTTCGATGGATACATTTTTAATTTTCAATACCAAAATAATAAAGAAATGGCATAAATCATAGTAAAGCCACAAAAATGCAATATTATGCATCCATAAAAATCAAATTTATAAAATTTTGAATGATGGGGCAAAATACATAAGAAATAATATGGAGTGCAAACAGAAGGACATCAACTTGCAAAACCTGTATGATCTTAATTATGCAAATAAAAATATAAGAAGAGAAAAAGGAAGTATGCTGGAATGTCAACCATGGCTCTCTCTTTAAAGTGAAATTATTGTTAGGTTTCTGTCATTTTTTTGTTTGTTTCTTTGATCTCAAACCCATTCACCACTTCCTATGATCTTTTTTGTATTGTAACAAGGTAAACCTGCAAACTACATTTCCCATTTCTCACACATTTTGGCTCTTGGTCACTCTGGATTGGCCAATGCAAGGCGACAGACAGAGGTTAGGGGTGGGAGGTAGAGAGAAGACAAGAGATTTCTCTACTCCTCGCTGCTTGTTCAGGAAGCCTAGACAGGGTTCCTATGGGTTCTTGGTGGTTCCCCCTTCCCTTGTCAACCCTTCCTTCTAGGCAGCTCTGTGTCTTAGGTCTGTTAACACTACTTCTTTCCTTTGTCCTGCCATCCTTCAGGGTAACAGTGGGTTTCTGCTAATTTCTGGGTTACTTTTCCATCCCCTGTTTGCACCTTTAGCTCTCCCAAGACACAGGAAATGAGTTTCTCATATTCAGTTTCCTCCCTTAAATTACCTGGTCTGGGTTCCATTTTTCTCACTAGACCTTGACTGACTTGGTAATTATTATTGGCGTAATTGTATTTTCTACATTTTTCGACATTTGTTCAACTGTACGTGGAGGGCTGTTCTAATTTTTTTTCCCCAGTTTTTACCCGAGATGCTAACGAGGAAATCAAGCATTTGGGAAATTAACTAAAAATTAGTGTCTACTGTGCATCAGGCACAAAGTTATCAGTGAATTGGCCACAATGTTTGTCCTAGAAGGTATAGATAACAGAGCTATAAGAAGTTACAGCTGGACTGAGAGGCTATTTTATTTTATTTATTTACTTATTTACTGATTTACTTATTTTTATTACAGAGAGAGCACACACAGGGGTGCAGAGGGAGAGGGAGAGAATCTTAAGCAGACTCCCTGCCCAGTGCAGAGCACGACGTGGGGTTCAACATGAAGATCGATCTCATGATCCTGAGATCATGACCTGAGAGGAAATTAAGAGTCAGACGCTTAACAGACTGAGCCACCCAGGAGCCCCTGGACTGAGTTGTTATAAAAGCTCTTCCCCCCGCCCCCGCCCCAGGACATTTATTTTTATTTTATTAAGCTTTTGTTTTAATTCCAGTATAGTCAACATACAGTGTTATATTATTTAAAGCTTTTCTGATCTGGGATTCTTTGTCTCTAATTTCTATAATCACAGTGAGCAGAAAGTATATCACAGAGGAAATAGAATAGAGAATTAATGTATTTTTAGCAGAAATGATAGACAAAATTTGTTTGCACTCTAAAATCGTGGAGAAAGGGCAGGCTTGAAGTGTTGGCTCTCAGGAAGGAGTCCAGAGACAAGATAAAGAGAGACACAGAGCGAGAAACGGAGAGAGAGAGAGAGAGAGAAAGAGAATACGAATCTGGAGGGTTTTCCTGTTACTGGTTGAGCTCTTCTTTTGAGGGCAGAGCTGGAGAGAGCAGCCCCTTCTCCTCACCGCAATTTACTTCCCTTCCTGTCAACATAAATCCCTTAAGGGGCATAGGCAGAGAAAAGTGTGGTTGTTTTGTTTTTCAGAAGTTGGGAAAGAAAAACTAACCTCTGTAGACCAACAGGAAAAAAAGCTCTGGGAGGTAGGCAGAGGCCATGTTAGTGTTTCCTCAGAGACAGAAGCACATGGGGCCTCTGCACTCTCCATGTTACACGTCTTTGAAATGACCAATGATCAGGACTTGGCTTCTCCCTTTCACAAGGCATTGCTCTCAGAGACAGTACAGTGATGTCTAACGAACTTAGGGTTTGGATTCAGAACACCATAGTCTTGGTCTAGGCTCCTGCTCATTCTCTCTCTCTCACACATGCACATACACGCACGCACACGCATGCTGGCTGACATGAACAGTTATTCTGTGAGCCTCATAGTTGCCCCATCTCTACCGTTGGGGATAATCATACAGGACAAAATCCATCTGTGAATGAACTCTGTGAAGAGAGTCCCTGTTGCTTGATATGACACAGCTTTCATCCACCACCTCATTTTCCACTCTCTGTTCATCTCACTCTCCTCTCTGTCCTCTGTGAGAGACTCACCCTGAAGGACGTGCATATTTCTCCCTGCCCCAATTCTTTCATGCAAATACTTCTCTCCTCACACAAAGCCCCTCTCTCCATGATCTGGATAGCAAGCCTCTCCTCTTACTTGAAAATTCAACTCTTACTTCTCGGTGAAATGCTCCCTTATTCCACAGGCTTAGCTAATTGTTCACTCTTTGTAAATCCATTTCATCTGTGTAAACCTCCAACGTTCTAACTATAACTGTGTGTGCATCTATCTTCCCGGAAGGAGTAGGAGTTCCTGCGGTATAAACCTTTGTGTTCTCAGTGAGTAAACCATGAATTGTCCCACAGCTGGTGACAAGCAAATGCAGAGAGTAAATAAACACAATTTCAAGTTTGGAAGTGAAACATTTCTAGTAAAGTGTCAGGGACGAGCAGAAAAATTGAAAATCCAGAGATGGATTCTGAAGCCAATTTTACCTCAACAAGTGACCTCCATCTCTCTGGGCCTTGGTTTCTCATCTTAAAGCAAGAACATGGAACTAAATGGTCTCCAAGATCCCTCTCAGCTCTTCTGATGGTCTTTCCCTTGTGAAACACAGCAGAAGATTCTAGCTCTTTGGCTAAGGGACCCACCTCTAAAGGCAGTTAAAAAATAATCACAAAGTGAAGCCTGAGGTGGACAGGCTTTGGAATAGTGGGAGGGGAGTTGGATTGGGTAAGAAAACCTAGATTCAAGTCTTATCTCTACTACTTCCTATGATCTATGTGATTCTGCGCAGAGGAATCGTTTCTTTTCTGGAAACTTTATTTTTCTCATAGTGTGCGGGAGAATAAAGTCTTAACAAAATCTGTGTCAGGATTAAATTGGTAATACATTTTAAAACTTTAACTCTCTCTACAAAAAACAAAATATTGTTATTTTCATTATGATCTCTCTTGCCAATTTTGGGCCTTAAGAGATACACCATGAAACCCAAAGGAGCTTTTTGAGATGATTTCTTAAAAGGGATCATTGACATTAAATTACTGGCCAGGAATTCACACTCTGAATATTGTAGTCAAAAGCTTTACAATGCTCACCCTACCATCTGCTTGATTGCTCAACTGCAGCCCTCAACCACTTTAGCTTTGAAGTTCGACATGAATTAAACTGTCTCCAGCTTCTACATGGATGGAAATTATTCAGTGGTAAATTGTCTCATAAACTGTGGTCAAATGTACCATAAAGCAAGCACAATGAACAATGTAAGCTATATAATAATTTCTCAGTGTTACCAGGATGGACCATGAGGGCTCCCAGAACTTGGAGAAGTTGATACATATCTGCTCAAATAAAGCAGTATATTCTTCTTGACTGTTATTTCAGTGGGAATAAGCTAAGATATCAATTGTGTATCTGCATATTTATATATGTATATATGTATATATGTTAGTGCATGACCAATATGATCCAGGCACCAAAAAACATACAGTATTTCATAATATTTTCATCATAATGAGGATTGAGAAGAAGATGGGCTTTTTACTATCTTCCGTTCCATATTTTTCTCACAATTCATCTATTGACCTACAACTGAGCTTTCTGGGTAATAAAAGAGAGGAAAAGGCAGCCACCAATAATCTATATGAGCCCATTCATCTCTTCTGTCCCTATTAAGGACACTGAGAAGCAGCAAGCCAGACAGATCTGAGAATCATGGGGCACCACTCTGGAATTCCTGACGAGACTATAGAATTATAGGTTGGCCAGTAGGGTTCTAGAATGACCTAGAGACTCAGAGAGGAGCTGAACCCAGAGGAAAGTGGCCATTTGCGTTCTTCCCTCATCTCCCACCTACCATGTCCCAGAGAGGTGGGAGAGAGATGTGCTTTCCAGAAAGGAGGGAAAGGGAAAGTTGTGGGAGTCATCTTACAGTTAGATATGAATTTGTGTGCATCATCATTTTAGCAAAACAGCATTGGATTTATTGTCTATTTACTTCAATGATTGCTTGGCAAAAAAACAACAACCCTGCTTTCTATTAGTGATTATGTCTTCATATACAAAATGTGAGTTACTACTCATATGATGATGAAGGGCTCACAGAATTATGGTGAAGGACTCAGGCCCTGAGATCAAAGGACTTAGAGCGTAATCTTTGTTCTGCCACTTATTAACCACGTGTCTTTGGATGAGTTACAAAAGCTCACTGGTCTCAATTTTCTCATGTGTAAGGGAGATGCTCTTAACACTATACTTTGTAAGGATGCTGTGATGAAAAATGGGATACTACCTGTAAGCCACTTAGAAGAGTGGCACCTAGACTTTTCCTGTGCATGTTAGTTGCTTACTATTCTACTTTGTGAGGTTCTTAAAGGCAGGGACTATGGACCCATTCATTCAACAAGCTATTACCAACCATGCACTTTGTTCCAGGCATGGGAGTTGCAGTGAGATGGTTAGCACACAGGTGCTGAAGAAGGGGCTCAGTGTCTAGTGGAAACAAATAAGTACTTCTCTGTAATGACTCAGATAAGTACTCTACAAAGTAGAAGGAAGAGATTAAGAGAACCCAGAGTTGAAATGACTAATTTGGGCCTAAGAGATTCAAGTAGGATTCAGCCTTGAAGTTCAAAAGGCATATGCCAGATTAACAAGGCAGAGAGAACTTTCCAGGGGTGTGTATATTCTCTGTGTCAGATACTTACATGTGTGTAAATGTATGTAGACTCAAGACCTCTAAACCATCTCTGAGACAGATAATTTTAAATTTGCAGTCCCGATTACAAGTACTCTGATTTGCCCATGTTCTCTATGTTTTCAGTCAATTTCAGGTAAACATGAATTTATGACTCCTGTATCTTCTTGGCAGAGGTTCTTTTAATTATCTAATATTTTTTATTCCACTAATGCTTTTTTCCTTAAGCTGCTTTTGACTTAATACTAATATTGCTATACCAGCTTTATTGGATTTATATGTGACTGCTATATCTTATTTCATCCACTTAGTTTCAATCTTCAGGCCATTGTGTTTTGGATATGTTTTTTTCATGAAGCATGTAGCAGGATGTCTTAAAAATCCAGTGTGATAATCTCTGGCTTTTAATAGATGAGTTTATTCATTTAAAATTAACTTGATTGCTACTTTTTGGATATATTTCTATCTTTTAAAATATTTTCTTTTCTTCTTATCATAAATAGCATTTGACAGTTCTTTAAGCAAGTATCTATAGGTAATAAATGCTCTGTCTTTCGTAACTCTGAATATGTCTTTATCTCTCTTACTGTTTGTTATAGACTGAATTGTGTCCCCACTCCACACCAGAATTCATGTGTTGAATCCCTAACTGCCACTGCCTACATCAGAATTTGACTGTATTTGAAGGTATGACCTTTAAAGAGGTGATAAGTTAAGATGAGGCCATTAGGGTGGCCTCTCATCCAATCTGACTGGTCTCCCTATAAGAAGAAATTTGGACACACAAAACAAGCACAAAACAAATATCTATTGTTTCAGCTACCCAGTCTGTGGTATTTTATTATGGCATCCCTAGTAAGCAAATATATTTCTGAATGATAGCAATATAAGAACATAGGAGTCAAGGTCCAATCTTTTCCCCATCAGCACCTTGTAGACACCTATGGAGCTCTGGCTAAGATTGCCACTATGAGTTACCTGTTGTCCACCTCACTGTGGTTCAATGGTAGGTAATCTGCCCTTTATCTGTAGTACATTTGAAGATTTGCTTGGTATCCACGATGTTCTGCACTTTTTATTTAAATACAGTTCGTTCTATTTTACTTATCTTTTGGCCCTCATGGTGCTTTCAGTCTCAGTCCAATGGTCTGGTGTGTCTTCCATGCTGAAAAATTCTCATCCATTATCTTTTCAAGTACTGCCTTTCCACTCTTGTCTAGAAGAGAATCAACAGCAGATAGCCTGGCCCAAATCCTAGTTGCACAGCTGTTCTGCTCCCTCCTGGAGCTTTATACAAACCACAGCTCTGGGCAACAGATGGTAAGACTTTAAGCCTCCCTCTACGGATTGGAGAGTCCTGCCCAGATTCTTAGTTTTAGTTCATGGGATTCACTCTGATTATCTGCCACACTTGGTTCTCCTTGTTGCAGAAATTCTGTTTCCTGAAATCTTGGCTGAGCCTAGTCGGCCACACCTTTAGACCCTGATTAATGCTACGTTTTGGTTCTATTCTGGGTGTGGCCATAAGATAAGATGCTTATCTTTCTTTCAACTTTTATTTTAAAATAACTGTGGACTCACAGAAGAATTTCAGAGATAGGACCGACAGTTGCCATATACCTTCCATCCAGTGTTCTCCCTAATATTAGAATGTTACACAACACAATTGGGTTTTTAATATTTTTCTTTTTGTAGCTTATCTCTTAGTTCTTGGTTGTTGGCACTCAAAAACAGTGGAAGGATGAACTCATTAAGACATACTGACCAGAAGTTCTGGGCCAGGAATCTTCCTGTTGACTAACCACATAATCATTCATTCATTCATTCAACAAATATTCAGACACTTATTATGTTCCAAGCACTTTCTTAAACACAAGGGATATAACAGTGATCAAAACAGGCAAAAATCTCTGCCCTGGGGTTGCTAAGATGTTAGTGGTGGAGACAGGAGATAAAGAAGATAAAAATGGCAAAATACTAAGTGTGTTAGATAGTGATAAGTACTGAGGAGAAAAAAAAAGCCTGGGACAAAGCCAAAGATCTGAAGAGTTGGGGGCAGGGAGGGATGACTGTAGTATTAAATATGGAGGTTTAAGAAGGCTTTACTGAGAAGGACAACTGAGTGAAGACCCAAAGAGGGGTGATCATGAGTCCTACACATATCTGGGGTGGGAGTGGGGTGGAAACTGCCCTCAAAAAAAACCTTGGGAAGTAGGCATTATGGCCACAAGAAAACCAAGGTTGGGAGGCACTTAATAACTTGCCTCTGCATGCCGCCTGTGATTTGGGTCCAGGTCTCACTGACCCTAAAGCTTGTGTTCTTATCTGGGCGGCTAAGCACAGATTTACAAGGAGACATACACCCCTTCAAAGGGTGCATTCTGGTCCTTTTACTCACAAAACTCAGTGCTAAGCCATGGTGTTCTCATAAACCTTTCAAGAAAACCCTAGAAATCTATTTACAGAGTACTTGAGGTTTTTCAACAAGATGTTTTCATTGAACTAGCTGAGCTTCATAAAATATGACTTTGACCTTTCCAGCCAGTGGTCTGGGAGCTTGAGTGGTCATGGCCAGCCTGGAGGGTGGCCAGTGCCTCTGTGCAGGGCAGCTCGTTTGTCAGCTCCCACACTAATAGGGAAGCTAATAATTCTTTCCAAGAGTGTTTGTTCTTATTTTGCTACCTTTGGCCACTCATATCATCTGCTTCCTTCAAAATATATCATGGAAAATGACCCCATATGAGCAATCCCTACTGATTCTTATAAAGCAGAGAGACAGCTGTTTATATTGTAAAAGGTTTGGATTAGGGGGATTTTAAAGGATAGCACATATAATTTGTGCTTTAAAAGGAATGCAGCCATAACAAACTGCACCCCAGCAGAGGTCTCCTGAAGTCATTTTCATGTTTGTAAGACTCTCCTGGAGAGTTTAAATGCAGATTCCTGAGCCTCACCTTCAGGAGTTGGATTCAGGTCTAGGATGATGACAAGGAGTTTGCCTACTACTCAACAGTTACTCCTCTCACAAGTGAAATTCTTTCATCCAGGAGGCCAAATGCTCATTCTTGCTGAGGGAACTAATGGTCTCTCCAGGATCAGCCTCAACCTACCACGGTTGTCCTGCTACCGCTTCCTCTTGCTCCTTGTTCTTTGCCTCTTACACTCATCAACTCATGGACTCATGCCCTGACAAGTCACAAGAATTTTCATTTCCTTGGACTTCCCCACCAGTATAGTTTTATTTCACTGGGTCCCTTGATGAAAAGCTTTTTTTCTCATCTCTGGATTTCAAAGTCCTCCCCCTTGTTCAAGGACCTGCTCAGGGCTCTTCACTCCAAAAGTCTTCCTATATCTTCCAGTTAAAATGACTTTCTCCCTTTTGTGTGTCTCCATTGTTTGAAAGAAAAGGAATAAGGAGAAAGAGAGGGAGAAGAGAGGGAGGAGGAGGGGGAGAGAAAGGGAGGGAGAAAGGAGAGAGGAGGGTAGAGAAGATGGATGGGGAGGGGGAGAAGGAGAAAGAAAAGGAGAAGGAAATTTTCTGTGATGGATCTTTTTTTTTCTTTAAGATTTTATTTTTTTTTTTTTTGACAGAGATCACAAGTAGGCAGAGAGGCAGGCGGTGGGGGGGGGGGGTGGCAGGGGAAGCAGGCTCCCTGATGAGCAGAGAGCCCAACGTGGGGCTCCATCCCAGGATCCTGGGATCATGACCTGAACCAAAGACAGAGGCTCTAACCCACTGAGCCACCCAGGCGCCCCTCTGTGATGGATCTTAACATGGCTTGCGCTCAATAGGTCCAAATGGGTGATTTTATCCTTCTATCCCTCTGAAACCCAGCACTTTTTTTTTTTGTACAAGATGTTCACTAAATCCTTGTTGATTCAAAAGAACAGATGAATATTAGTAGCGATCAGCCCATTAATGATTAGTTTGAAATAAATGAACTTCTACCCGAGTCACAGAAATCACTGGTCTCCTAAGTAGATTAAACGACCCTGCAAAAGTTTTGCCTATATACTTGTACACTTGGCTAAGGAATTCTTTATTTTTTATTTATTTATTTTTTTCCTTTTCACATTTCAACTTTCACCCTAAGCTATGGATCAAATCTCATTGGAGTTTTAAAAGGTCACTAGCAGATGTACTTGTTGAGACTGTGTAGTATACTGGGGTTAAGAGTAATAAACATAGACTGCAGTTAACACTTCCATTCATTGTCAATCGCTGAATCTCCCTTATAGTGAAACGAGTATGTGTTCTCTCCATTTCTTAAGATGTTGACAATACCTCCCTCACAGGCTTTTATATGCATTAAATTAGATGATATATTAAGAATATTAGCACAAAGGCTAACTCAGAAAGTAGAAAATAAATGGTATATAATTATTATTACAATTGTTCATAATGGTTCCCTCTTCTGGAGCACCTTCAGAAAAGAGCTGTACTCAGTTTTTACCTATTTGTAGCCTTTGTATCTAAAGGGTCAGATACTATCATAGGCATGAGTAATTCAGGCCAAACTGTTTTGTGGTTGCTCATGCCTGTGATGGTATGCGACTTCTTCTCATGAACATTGTCAAAATGATCACCTTTTTCTGCTCCTGGCTTCTTCCTTTCCCAGCTAAATAAGGACTTACCAGCTTTGGTGGTGCCCCTTCCTAACTCTGTGGAGAACAGTGCTTGAAAAAATGAAGCTAAGTGTATGTAGGTCCTCAGAGAAAGTACAGCAATGGCATTCTATGTATTAAATGTTTTATTTTTTTAACTTCATTTTGAAATAATTTCAGAATTGCAGAAAAGTTTCAGAAATAGAACAAAGAATGCCTGTCTGCTTTTTATCCAAATTCCTCAAATGTTAACATTTTTTTTCACATAACCATCATACTGTTAATCAAACTTATAAAAGGAACATTGATACAATATTAGTAGATAGTGTAAATTTCTCTAATGCAAATTTGCCCTAATGCAAATTTCCCCAGCTGACCCACAGATGTCTTTTCTCTGGTTCAGCATCCCAACGTGAGCATCACAGGTTGTGTTTTATTGCCATTGTCTCCTCAGTTTCCTTGAATCTGGAACATGTTCTGAGTCATTCCTTGACTTGATACTTGATACATAACCTTGATATTTGAGGAGAACTGACAAGTTATTTAGTAGAATTATTCCATAATTTGTCTAATATTTCCTCATGATTACATTTTGGTTATGCATTTTTATTAATATTATTACCACAGAAATGATGTTGTGTCCTTCTCAATACATTTCATCAGGAGGCCCGTAGTGACCATTCTTCTCTGTCTTAGTGATGTTTACTACGACCTCTTAGTCAAACTGTCCTCAAAAAGGAGATACTGTGGAAGTATGCAAAAATTTTGTTTCTCACCTTTTTTTTCCCCCTCGCTAATTTTATCATCTGTTGAAGATTCTTGCTTGAAACAATTATTACATTTTCTGGTTGCCAAATGACGATTTTCTATTTTCTCATTTCTCATACATTCATACTTTGGAATTCCATGCTAATAAAGGATTTCTCTTCATTCATTCATTTAGTCATTCATATATACATTCATTTGTTTCAATATGGACTCATTGATTCTTATTTTAGTCTTTGGTTGCAACATATTACAGCTAACATTATCCTAGACTGTGTTATTAAGAGGACAGTGCTTTCCAGTTGGCTTTTGAATCCTTTTGACATATTCTTACATATTACATTGTTTTTCCTTCTAAGGGTTGCATTGGGATTCTGTTGATGCAGATGAAGAAAATAAAGGCTCTCTGATCCACCTCCCAATGAATTTAAACAGCTCTGGTGGTGAACCTGTCTTCCCAATGACTGTGACTTAGCTGTGCCCACTTGCTACTCCATATAACCTACATGTAGGTGCTATCCAGATGGTGTTTGTGTGTACATTTGATCTTTCAGTGACTCCTATGTGGTCTGCCACTACTGCCTTTCCATTGGTAGTTTCTCTGAAACATTTTGTAGGAAACCCAACAACACAATTCCCTCTGGCCTCTTGAGCTCCTAACCATGCTCTTTCTGTATTGTTCCTGCACTGGATTCTATTTAATTAACATCTGATTTTGCATTGCAAGACCCAGATATACATTAGGAGGTCACCACCCAGCCATTTATCTTTTAAAATAACTGGGCTGGTTATTTTTTTAAAGTTCCATCAGGTTAAAACAGTTAGCAATTTTTCTCCTTGCAGTGTCCCTTCAGCCTGGACCAGACGGATAATAGATCAGTGTAGGTTCAGATGCATTACAACATTAGTCATCAATTAGGTTTAAACCAGCACTGTAATATATCATTTATCTTGCCTGCCACGGCTCTTTTGAACATTTAATTTTTTAAGGCCTCTTAGGGTTTTTTTTTTTTTCCTTTCTAACTGGCCTCCTGCCTCTCTCCTCTGTCTCCGACACAGCCATCTCCTTAAGGAACAATAAAAATTAGATTTGTTTGACCTGCTCTCAGGGTTCATTTCAGCAAGATGGATTTTAATAGCTTTGACTGGTTAGGCAGACAGCTTTTATGTAATATTCCAGACATTTACGCACTGTCTTTTGCTGAGCCCTGAGCAGGTGTGTATGTGAGAGGGTGTGTCTGGGTGGCACGGAAGAGCTCCTTATTATTCCTTTCACATCAAACAGTCCTCTGGGAAATTGCTTACTCCTAGCTATGATGGGCATCTCATTAAAGGCTCAAGTCATTGGCATGTCTTTCTTCTCCTAATAACATTTTTCTAATCTCCTGCTTTTGGCATTTATTGCATTGTTCATATTAAAAGGATGCTTTTTGTTCAATGGGGTATTTCTAAGTTGATTTGAGTTGTAATGGGTTGTCTCTTTTTTTCTAGGTGTGCAATGACACCTGCCCGATGAATATTCTGATTTAGGGATGGACATTTTCTCATGGAAAGGTGGGTTGAGTTTATGGGAAGAGCTAGAATTTTGAGACCACATTACCTAGGGTTTGAATAGTAACCCAGTCCTTTATTAGATGAACTGCTCTCTGACTCAACATGGTTACTCCATCTATGTGAATCTCAGTGTCCACCTTGCTAGAATGGTAATACCTTACAATGTAGTTACCAGTTTTCAGCAAAAGCCTGTTGAACTTGGAATGCCTGCCATGAGATCAGGGATTTTTTTTTTTTTTTGTATCTCTAAATTTAGCTTTTTCTTTGCAAAGTAGAGATAATAATATTTATTCAATATTCATGCCATGAATGCTTACTGAACCTATATTTGATACTATGTTGTTTTCCAGACAAAGGAAGCAGCAGTGAACAAGACAAAGATTTCAGCCCTTGTGGAGGCTAAATTCTTGTGGTGCAAAAGAATAGTAGACAAGGTAAATAAGGAAAATATATGGTGTGTTAAATAGTGCTAAGCATTGAGGAGAAAAAGATAAAGCAGAGTTGTTGATATAAGGTAACATAAAATGTTTTTAGCCAGTGTCTTGCACATAATTGATAGTCCATTTGTGGAAGTTACTCATATCAATCATTCATTCATTATTTCACACAGTTATACAACATCTGCTGAAACCATATTTTAAAGTAGGCACAGATTTTATAATTTTGGGTACTTCTGGAACTTTAAGAAAAAAATCATTCATTCATTATTGTATCAGTTGAGCTCCTACTCTATGCAAGGCACTTTACTAAGTGCTAGAACCAAGAGATGAATAAAACAAGTCTTTGTCCTAATGGAATCTCAACTCTGAGAGGAGCCAGAGACATCAGAGGAGAAGTTTGATGGGGGCTGAGAAGGAGCTAGGATCTGAGAAGGCAGAATAGAAATAAGGATGAAAGAAGGTTGAGAGTTCCAGCCTGATATGCTCAGGCTTCTAGAAGAAGAAATTTATAATTTCTTTAATAATTTTTTTTAATAAAGGTTATTCTTTATTTATTTGACAGACAGAGATCACAAGTAGGCAGAGAGGCAGGCAGAGAGAGAGGGGGGAAGTAGGCTCCCTGCTGAGTAGAAAGCCCGATGCGGGACTCGATCCCAGGACCCTGAGATCATGACCTGAGCTGAAGGCAGAGGCTTAACCCACTGAGCCACCCAGGTGCTCCAAGAAATTTATAATTTCTTGGTGCTGATGGTAATGACTTTTAGTGACTTAGGCTGCTGGACAGCCCCCTCCAGCTTCTCAGGACTGTCTCAGAAGCTCACCAGTAACTGAGTGGGAACAGAGACCAGTCCTGTGCTGACACTCTAACCAAACTGCTCTGCTGTCAGAGAAGCTTTCAGTTTTGTTGGAAGAAGAGCTATAAACTATAAGCCGAATCCAAGTTTTGTGTGCTAGGAAAAGGTCATTGGAGAAAATGGGCAAAATTAGTCAGGATTTTTACCATATTTTAATATGAAATGAGCCACTTTTAAACTTGACCCTGCCAAGAATTTGTTGTTTGAATGTAGGGTCTGAAAAGTGCTGGGGTTGGACGAAAGAAAATCCTAGCTCTCTAAAGAATCCTACAAAATTGGTTAATTTAATCACTATATTCATTTACTCATTTACATAGTTATTCCTCTAACTATCCACTTATTCATTGTTTTATTTATCTAGCCAGGGTTTTCAGCATCGTCTTTCTGCCACGCACTGTGATGTGTGTTTCACTACAATAGGACATGGTTCCAGGATTAAGAAGATAATACTCTAGATTACATTTTTCAGAGATTATTTAAATTTCCTTTGACTTGGTTAGACGTAATCAAAAATTAACAATAACAATCCTCTCTCAACATTACTATACAGAATAATAACCCTGTGAACAACAGGACAAACGTTAGCCTCCTTTGTTTCCATTCTATAAGGAAGGAAGTCTAGGCATTGAGAAATCCAGGGGCATAGCCGAAGCTCATCACATTCCAAGGGCTGGCCTGGGTCCGAGGAATACAGTGGTAAACGAGTAGAGTAAGCAACCATTCAGGTTTTCCTAACCCTGTGTGTGATTTTAAACAGACAGAACTGCATTCTGGGAAACCCTCCAGTCCTGGACAAACCAGAGCAGGTGGTCACCTAAGATGTCTTATAGAATTACTCTTCTATCACAGAACACTTAGTGTCATGCCAGGTTCATGAAATGAAGTTCAGTATGATTTTATTGATTTGGATTTAAGCAAATAGAAATCACACTAGAAACATTTAATTTCTTACCTAGGGACCCCAATTTAGATAGCTATTGAATAGATGGGAGAGAGTCCCATGATGAGAAACTAGGGGTAGAGAAAACACTGATAGAACGTTGGAAATGACCAAGGTAGGCCCCTTCCCTTTACACTCTGAAATACCAAGAACAAGGACCGTGGGATCTTCTTTGAAGGATATATCACTCAGGCATCTTTGAAGGATTATTTTACTTAGAATGCAGCTGGGGGGATGGATGGTGGGGAGACGAAATTCCCTGAATGCTATCAACCATGAACAAATCACTTTACATTCTGTATAATTTCACTCTTCTTGGATCAGAGAACTCCCTGCCTCTAGTTACTTTGTAAAAATGACATTATTCTCTGGGTTATTTCATGGAACAAAGGCAACGGTGGACAGGGGACTTGGAAGGGTCTGGTCTTTTATACAATTTGAAACCCTAGGCTACTTCATTTGTCTTCTGGGGTCTCAACATTTTTACCTCGAAAAAGGGACAGCCCTATCTGCATTTCTGGAGAGGCGGAGAAAATAGAAGTTAGCCATCCCTTGCAAAATATCCTGAATCTGATTCTTAATGAACACTATTGGTAGAAATATTTGGCACAAAACAAAGTTGATGATGGATAAAGCCACACATAGTATAATGTGATATTGGCTACAAATTAACAGAAATGTCAATTCTTCTTAAACAAGAACAGATTTTAAAACCGAATTTTATGGAAGTAATGTTTACAAAAGAAAACTGGCAGTGGCATAAAGCTATAATCAGCTCAGTTTGACAAGAAAAATTGACTGGTCAATAAAATATCAGATTTGGGGGGCATCTGGGTGGCTCAGTGGGGTTAGCCTCTGTTTTCAGCTCAGGTCATGATCTCAGGGTCCTAGAATCGAGGCCTGCATTGGCCTCTGCTCAGTGGGCAGCCTGCTTCCCCCCTCTCTCTGCCTGCCTACTTGTGATCTCTCTCTGTCAAATAAATAAATAAAATCTTAAAAAAAAACCCCAAAATATCCATTTTAGAATTTATAAAGAAATATCTGATTCTAACAAAATTTAAATGGGAAAATCATAAATAGTGAAACATGCTACATAAAAGTTCAATCAAAAATATAAACTGACTCAATAAGATTTGCTCCAGAAAACAAATTTTTGACCCATTAATGTTAATATAATTTAGATTAAAAGAGTTCTGTTTTCTTTTTTAAAGAAAAGGAGAAGGACCATTAGTATTGCAAGGAGGTAGTATGGCATAAGTCAGAGTCAAAGCAGTGGAGTCAAACATTTGACTTCTCTTCCTCACCCTGGATGGAGCTCCCAACACTGGCATTTGCTTGAGCCCCACCTGAGCTGGCCTTATTCTTTGGACATGAAGTATTGGAGGAGAGAGCTGCATTGAAGGGCTTTGTAGCCTTGTCTGTTTCCCTATTCACTTCTTGCTCAGTGATAGCCTCCTTTCTTCTTTGTCAAGTTATTCCAGGCAAAGCTTGCAACTGAGTTTGAAAAAAAAAATTGTTTTAGCAGAAAAAAAATTTTTTTTTAAGATTTTATTTATTTATTTGACACAGAGAGACACAGCAAGAGAGGGAACACAAGTAGGGGGAATGGGAGAGGGAGAAGCAGGCTTCCCGCTGAGCAGGGAGCCCGATGCAGGGCTCGATCCCAGGACCCTGGGATCATGACCTGAGCTGAAGGCAGATACTTAATGACTGACCCATCCAGGTGCCCCCAAAATGTTGTTTTGAACCCAAACTTGTCATGAAGAGGAAAAAAGAGCCTGTTGACAAAGAGTCTCCACATAATGCCTGCCATATTGGTCCTTCAAATGTAGAAGTTTGTTCCTATATCCTTATGCTCTGGCTTCTTCCATTCTCAAGGAGGGAACATAGCTCAACAGAAGGGGCATGGGCTTCAGAATTAGACTGAGCTAGGTTAAAATCTTAGTTCTCCCATTTTGTAGCTATGTGTTCTTGGATGAGTTATTTCATTTCTTTGAGCTTCAGTTCCACTAACAATAGGATGGAAAGAAAAAATATTACTTCCTTTCTTGCATTGTTGCAAAGAAGAAATGATAGTGTATGTGAAACATTCATTCACCCAGACACTGGGAACACATGATGAACCCAGCCCCTGTCTGCATATTGCTTAAGGAAGGACTCAGACTGCTGCCAACAATGATCAGATTGATACATTTTTACAAGCACAACTGCTGCTATGAAAGAGATGCTTTAAGGGCACATAACAGGGATATCTAATCTCATTGAGGGTTGGTTGGGAGTATCACTGAAACTGTCATATACATGATGATCATGCCACATTTTCATGTATACAAGTGTAGGGGGATGTGTGTGTGTGTGTGTAAACAGTGATTATAAGTAGAATCTTTAAAATTGGGTGGACATGAGCTTGAATCTTGGATTTCCATTTATAAGTGATTTTGGCACAGTACTTAACTTTCTAAGTTTCAGTGTCTCATCTGTAAAAAGAAGGTCATAACATATTTACCACATAGAACTGTCCTGAGAATGTTCTTCCCCTTCCTGCTCATCTCCATCTTTACTGAGTGCTTTCTAAGAGCTGGGCACCATGGGCCCGTGAAATTGGGACTACTCTAATGCCCCAGGGAAACGAAGGCAACAAATGTCTAGGGAAATTGTCCAGGGTTGTATACTTGTAAGTAATGGACTAAGATGGAATTTCAAGCCCAAACTGGCTTCCAGGGCCCTGTTTTTTACATTCCAGTTGCATGGAGAGATAGCTCAATACTGGGGAGACTCTTCGTCATTAGGTTTGTTTCCTCCAACAAGGGCATAGGAATGTGCGTTATTCCCGTCCATCTCCTCAAGACATACAGGACACAATTGGCGCTCTGTAAATGTATCCCGAATGGATGAATGTACCAGGCCTGGCAAAGGCTGTCATGTTTTAGAGTGGGCGGGTGGAGGTGGGAAGGGATTAAGGACCCACACCCCTCCTTAGTACTTTCAGAAAGGCTTTCAACACCCTTGATTGCTATGTGCTCTGACAAATGCATAAAATATGGTCCCCTTCCAGCTGCTTGCTCGGTCCATTTCTGGAGAGGGGCCAGCTGCCTATTTGATCAGCTTCGAACAGCAATGAGGTAGTTAAGACTGAGCAGAGTGCAGTCGGCTGAGAAATGGGTAAATATTTTATAGACTGTATAGTAAATAATGTATACATTCAGAGAAACAAGGTGAATCTTTTATAGGCCTGAGCCTCTGTTAAGTCTGCAATTAAATGCTGGTGCTAGAAGAAATAAAAGTGAGTCCTAAATCTCCCTACCTTACAGAAGTCGAAAGCCTGCCTTTAAGCCCCGAGTAAGGAGTTTAGACTCTGTCCTTGGCTGCTTTGCTCAAGTGGGAGTGTCTTTCTGCAAAGAACAAAAGTCCTTTTCCTTATCCCAACACCACTTACAGACATACATTTACAAACTTTCCTTTATGTACATGTATAGTTTTATGTTATTTATTTGTATTTCATGTCTGCTGTTGAGCTTGATTCCTTCTCATAGAAGATTTATTTTCATCCTTAAAGTGATTTCAGTGAGGTACATGTAATAGGTGCGTGTCAATATTGGTATTTTATTTATGTTTGTTTGGGACCTACTATGTACCAAGACCTCTTCTGGGGAATGGAGTATCCTAGGTCTGGGGTATACAATCTGATAGTGGGAGATGGATAATATGTAAGTATTTCAGGTACAGATAAATGCCGGGAAAAAAATGAAACTGGGTAAGAGGAATAAAGAGAGCCAGGGAGAGGCTTCACTGGTAAGATGACATTTGAGCTGATACTTGCAGTGTGGATGGTGGTGGTAAGAGTGTTCCTCTATTTCACGATATCGTAGAGAATGTTGAGTTGTGTGACCCAGATCAGGATCAAGGTACTCGTTCCCCCAGCTTCTGCGCCCCTCCCCTGAAACTGCCCTTAACTGGAGGAGCTAACTTGACCAGATTTTGCTTCTCTCTCTAGGAGCTGTCCACATCCAGTGACAGGTTGAGGCAGAAGTGTAAAAATTTGATGCATTGTTTCTGTGGGGGATGAACTGATATAATCATCCTGGTTGGCAATAAGAAGCTATCATTAGTGGTATGTGAAGCCTGGATGGCCCCTGGAATGCTCCAGCCATACAACTGTTAACACTACTGTTAGTGGTGCTTCTGTTAGGGAGAATGGAGACCAAGAGAAAGGAATGCTCTAGGCATTGCAATATCTCAGCCATTTAAGAGGTTTAGGGAAAAGAATAATTAGAAAGATAATGGAATTGGATGGTTGAATACAATCAATGCATTAGAAAAACATATGAGAAAATATATGAAGGACTGGAGTGTATAATCATTCAATTCACAGTAAAATATAAAAGTTAGAGTTTCTTGGCAACACACAGGGAGAAGCTCATTTACGATAGCCAGAGGACAGGAGAAAAGTGAGGCTGAAGCCCAAAACCTAGTTATAAAAGAACCAGAGCTCTAGAGAAGACTGGATCCTCAACCACAGTGAGACAACTCAACCAAGGCCAAGGACTTGATTGGGGAAGAACAGGATCCTGAGACTTGGGGTGGGAAGAGCTACATTGACTGCATGTGAAAACCTTAAGACTCCACATATCTCTGAACCCTCTTGGCCTGTAGAATTGGTGCACTCCTCCTTGCTAAAATATAGTGCTGCCTTTGACGATGCCGGAGAAGCCTATGCCTTGCAAGACAAAATGTCCCTGCCAAGTATTCAACTCCACTTATCCTCATGACCACCAGACCAGTAGTTTTGTGAAGACTTATCATAACCAAGCAGAGGAAGTGCTGGGCCCACTAAGGCAGGAGAGCGGCTATACCTTAATAAAGCTGAAGGACCTAGATGACCAAGACGGTACAAAGCAGCAAGACTGGAAGGGTACATTTGGACATGAATCCAAAGTGTGGATCAAGGAAAGCAGGACACAAGGTGAGATAAACGACAGTGTATTGGTATAAGAATACTATCTTGGGAAACGGGATTTAACATTCTGGAAAGTTCCTCAGAAGATAATACAGTAGATCCCAGAAACTTCAATAAAAGAATTAGCCAACACGGAGTGAAATAGAATTGACTGAACGGCCATGGCAGATGGTGGAAGAGGGGATTGAAAAGAAGTGAGTACATTAGAATGAACATACAAGAAAGGCCAGAAAACCTACCAGTCAATTATTTTTTGTGAGGTGATATCCTGTTTCCCAACACAATAGGAACTATCTGGACGGAGGAGGACAAACATTGTTGAGAAACCTAGTTACCTGTCCTATAGGGGTGTGAGCTAACAGTAGAAGATGGTATCACAGAATTGGGCTCCCTGGTAGTACTGGAGATGATAGAACCTTCAAATAATAGGTTTGGTGGCACATAATCTGATGTAGGTTTGCCTTTTCTGCTTGCAGGTTGTTGGCCAAAACAGCCATCCAAAGATTTATAGGATGTTTGATCCATCCATAAGACAGTCTGCTTAATATCACATTACACAAACCAACCTACTTTATAGCAAAGGAGGTAAGGCAGTGCCATGTGTCCTATCATGTATTGTACAGCCTGAAGCTGCTCCTTAATAGAGTGATAGAACGGCCTTTGGAAGAATCATCTGGAATACCAGCCTTGCAAAGATGGTCACCATCTTCCAGAATGCACTATGCATGCTAAATCAATGACTATTATATGGTGCTGCCCCCAATAGGTAGAGTTCATGGGCCTAGGATTCAAGAAGTAGAAGTAGGAGTGTTTTGTTTACCATGACTTTTAAATGGTCCACTTGGAGAATTTGTGCTTTTTATCCCCACTACTCTGGACTTTGTGAATTTGAGGTCCTGGCTCTCAAAAGAAGAAAACTTCCATCAGGTTACACTCCAAGAATCCCATTAAACTTTAAGCTATCACTAGTCGAGTGACTATGGTCACCCTGGGCTTTTTATGTCAAAAGACCAGCATGCAAGGAAAGAAGTCACCATTTTGTCAGGGTTCATTGATTCTGATCACCAGCAGGAGGTGGGATTGCTATTATACAATAGGGGCAGGGAGGGATAGGTCTGATACCCAAGGGATTCACTAGGGTGATCTTTTGGTACCCCAATGCCCAATTTTGAGAGTAAATGAACAAGAAGGACATGATGACCAGAGACTCAGATTTCTCATGGATGAGAGTCTGGATTACCCCTGTTCTCCCACATAGATCAGTAGAGGTGCTAGAAGGTGAGGGGGATATAAAATGGGTTAGGAGAGAGAAATGATGCAAATCTGTTCTTTCTAGGAGACAAAGTGGCAGTGTCTAGTTCATCCACTAATCTTCCTCTTGTAAGTTTCCCTGGGAAGAAAAAAGGCAGGATCTGAAAGAAGCTGTGCAGTTGAGTTGAATTTGTTCTATAAAGCAAGTACTACTGTAGTACTATGCCCTCCAGTATCCTTTTCAGGACTTGGCCACTCACTTTCCCAGCTGTCAGGTGTTTGATGAGCTTCCATGCTGGGGAACTGTTGGAGGGGGAGGGGGCAACTGACTGGATGCAAGAAGGAGGACATCCAATTGATCTCAAGTCCTAGTACCAGTGGTTCAAGGATGTGGGAGAGAAAACAGCCACCACTTGAGGGACATGTTAAATATTGAATGAATCTATTTTTTCTATTTAACAAAGAAACCAAGGGTTAAGGTAAGGTGTGGTTAGGAAGCTGAATCACCAGAAGTTACAGGGTAGGTTTGCAGTAAGTGTGATATTTGAGCTCAAGGATTTGCATTCAATACCAAAGGTCCTTCGGTCATCTCAGAAAGGTATTTTCAGGCTTCAGATCTTAAGTACTGGTTTTACAATGAAGGAAACTGAGGATCTGGCAGACCAAAGACTTGGACCAAGACTTGTGACCAACATTTCTGACTCAGAGATCCAGATTTATTCTGCAATACCATTTTCAGTACAATTCAACATTCTGAAACGTGTTAGCTGTATGTCCTTGAATGTAGGTTTTGAAGAATTGGGCTGTCAAAGCTGCCCAGTGTCATCTCACTAGTCACCCAGATCTGTCTGACTCCTGAGGCATGGCTCTTTTGTGCTATCCTCCTTTCTATATTAATAAAAGTGACTGAGGACTCCAACGCTGGTCACCCTGTGGCCAAAGACTACCAAAGGTGAAGCTTAATAAATGTTTGTTACTTAGATGAAGGTAACTAATAAATGTTTGTCACTTAGATGAAGGTAACTAACCTGACTCAAGGAGGCCAGGTGGTTGTGGGGACAAACGGAATGGCCTATGTCTGAGAAAATCAGCTTTGTTATTAGATACATCTGGGTTTGGATCCAAGTTCAAGACCATTTCCTGGCTGGTTGACTTCAGGTAAGTCACAATCTCTTTGACTGTTAGTTTCCTCACTTGTAAAATGAAGTACAGTCATGCCCACCAGAGAGATGCTGAATTATTAAATGGCATCATGCATATCAAACACTTCCAGAAGGCTTGCACACAGAAGGGTTCAGTCAAGATGAGCTATTACTAGCTACTCTTTGGCTTGAATCTCTGTTCTTTGTACCCCAGGTTGTCTGTGAGTTCTTTATGTTTGCTCTGTGGCCAAATGGGCCCAGGTTCCATACTTGGCATTGACCACTGGATCCTGTTGTTTTCCACCTTCACATCCACCCTAAGGTCTTTTTGTTTTTGCCCACTCATCTCTGGATCTAGGACTATGCTTCTGCCCTAGTTGTGGAGTCTTTGTCATCTAGCCAGTCAGTCTTTTTCTTGAGATCCCATCCATATGAGCCTGCACATTCTGGCCCTGCTTATTCATAGGATAGTAGCAATCTAATTAATGACTCACCTTCACTAAGCATTTACTCTGAGCTAGGTGCTTTGCTAGTGCTTGTATCTATCATCTCATTTAATCCTCATAGCAACCCCAGAGTGGTTTTTTATTTGTTTTAATCTCTTTTACAGAGCTGGAGACTAAAGTTCCAGGAGGTTAAGTAATATGCCCAAGGCCTACAGTTTGTAACTGGTGGACTGAGGTTTCCTCCTTGGGCTGTCTGCCATCAGAAGTTGTGCTTCCAACCCGAGTAACTGCAAATTGCTCCTGCTACCCACTCAGGGAGAGAGGCTGCTGATTCTATGCCCTACCTGGCCTTCTGTCACCCTTCGGAAATTGGGGGTTGACTTGTCTGAGTGAGGGAAGTACTATATAAAGTGGCCACCTGAAAGATAGTAGGTATTTATTTTTGTTCCTCCAATAGAATGTCAGCTCCAGGAAGTCAAGGACAATGACTTGTTCTCCACTATAACCCTAGTTTCCAGAACCAGTGGCCGCCATGCAGTGGGTCCTCAGTAGAGAGTTATTGAGTGATTACTGGCTCACCCCCATAGAGCTTACCACACCCCTTAGACCTCACCCTCCCCGTATGGCTCAGGTGCACATCCATTCAGGCTCAGTAGCCAGACCTGCTCCCCTGGCCACTTGGCCCCTTGGAAGCTCTCTTTTGCCCTTTATATTGCTGCAAAAAGTCTCTGCTTCCCCTCCCTGCACTTTAGAGAGCTCTGCTCTGTGGTTGGAAACCAAAGCTAGTCTCATAATTTGTATATTTCCGTCGGGATACAGGATGATTCAGAGAGGGCCTAAGCTGTGCATGCGGCACACAGCCACTCCACCCAGCTGCCTCTTCCAAAACATTAGCTGCCGTCGATGGACCCCCTCCAAGGATGCTGGGCCGAAGGCATTATTACATTATTTCATTGAGTCCTTTAAAAAATGTTGGAGAATAGATATTTGTATTCCTGCTTGGCAGATGAAGACATTGAAGTTCAGAGAGAGGAGGTCACTTGCCAAAAATCACATATTAATTAGCAGAGCTGGGTTTAGAATCCAGATGTTTGATTCTAAAGGTAGTCCCCTTATCTAGTAAGCAGAAGTTGGAGACTGTCAATGGGTGTGCCCTGGGAAAGACTCCTGTATCCAGAAGACAGGAGAGAAACAAAGGAAGAGAAGTCCCACCTTGGCATTGCACCATATTAATATGCTTAGATTCAGACTGGAAACTTCACGGGGCTTTGCCTGTGGCAACTCCAGCTGCTCTCCTCTCTCACTTCGGTGGGGCGGGTGGGGGGGTCCCCTGGGGTATGCCATATTTCTCTCTGACATTCTTGGAATATTTTATGAATCATTCTTGGAGTGTGAACTTTTTAACTCTTTTCCTGAGGAAGAAGGTCTTCTTCCTCAGCAGCAGGTCTGCATGGAAACTCACAGAACTTACATTAAAAAAAAAAAAAAAAGAAAGAAAGAAAGAAAAGAAAAAAGAAAGATACCCTTTGGTGCTTCAACTCTTATTGCCCTCAAAGTGTGACTTACTGGAATCTAATAATTTATTAGCTTGTTCTGGAGACCATCAAGATTGGAAGGGACCTTATTTTTCAGAGAGGGGACTTGACCAAGAGCATGGACAGAGTTAGGAGCTCAGGTCTTACTATGTCGAGTTCTGGGTTCTTTACATTCCAACTTCATAAATCCAGGGTGTCTGACTTGATGTGTTTTACTAACATAAATTCAAATGAGCCAAATGTTTTAGTTTGGTCAGTGGAACTCATATTTTCACACAATACTTTCCTAATTCTCTTACTAGGGCAGAAACCTGAACTGAGTGGGCCCAGGATGAACAATAAGTAAAATACCACAGGAAGAACTAAATATATCCTGCCAACAATTTATAAGTATTTTGTTCTTTGATGGTCCTAATAACTCTGTGAAACATTATCTCCATCTTATAGATAAAGAACTGAGGCTCAGAGAAAGTAACTAACTTGTGTAAGGTCTCATAGCTTGTAACAAGGCCAGGACTCTGGGAAGCCTGGGTGGCTCAGTTGGTTGAGCATCTGCCCTTGGCTCAGGTCATGTTCCTAGGATCTTGGGATCGAGTCCTGTATCAAACTCCTTGCTCGGTGGGGACCCAGCTTTCCTTTCTCTTCTGCAGCTCCCCCTGCTTGTGCTGTGTCAAATTAATAAATACAATCTTAAACAAACAAACAAACAAACAAGGCCAGGACTCAAATCCAGATCAACCTTACTATAAAGCTTGAAGTTTTTTCACACATCTATGTCTCCAGGAGTAATTGGGTTTTATATGTAAAAGGTTGGATTTCTCCCAAAGTGCAAGGACTCCTTGATCAGTGGTCCCAGGAGTTGATCTGTAATTTCTCAGGGGGGAAGGGGGGTGCAGTGATAGCAGCTGTTACACCCCTTCCATTCCCCATGTCTCACCCCTCTGACATCATGGGCCTGTAGCTCATTTCTGGAAGGCCCCACCCAGAGAGGCTCCACCCAATGGCCCAATACTATGGAAGTGAGCCCATGGTCTGGGCTAGGGGTGTCAGTCTCTGCTTCCAAGGCAGAGAATAAAGCCAAAGCCTGCATGGATTTCAAGCTGGACATCAGAGGCTAGGACCCAGAGGTAAGCTGTTGGAAGCATCCAAGAAATTCCAGCAGTTCCATCTCAGTGACTTAAGATCATAGTTTTATGGATTGTTCTTCAAATGGCTCCCAAGAGCATTCAGAATGAAGCTTAAATTCTCATCCTGGCATACATGGTCGTTCATGACCTAGCTCTAGGCCTTGCATCTGTCTCCTTCCCACTGATACCTTTTCTCTAACATACCAACTACCATCAATATTTCTTGCTCCTAACTCTTTTCTCAAGCTAATCCTACTGTCTAGAATGATTGTTACTTCTTTGCCTGGATGACTCCAGCATGTCTTTCAAAACTCAGCTTCTTAGCCATCACACCTCCTCTGGGAAGTCTTCCTGAAAGTCCACACCTGGGAGAGGTACCAAGCTGTACTCCATTATGCTTCTGGGCTTATCTGTCACCTCTCTCAGGATATGAGTGATCTGTTGCAGGTATTGTGTCTCAATCCATGCTGGTGTCCCCAGTGCCTAGGCAAGCTTGGTTATAGTTTGAACAATACGTCTGGACGAGCTGGTGGATATTTCTCATCATCACAGTGAAAATCCCTTCCATGGCTGGGTGTACATAAAGATGATGTGAACATTTATTTTCCCGTGTCACCATCTCCCACGCCAGAGTCTAGTTCCCACAGACATTTGGCATTTAGGGCCTTTCTTCCTCCCTTGGCTTCCCCTTGTTTTTTTTTTTTTTTTTTTTTTTTTTTCCCCCCATACCTATTTCCCACCTGTACTTCCCCCTCCCCTGCCTGGAATCTTAGCTTCAACCCAAAGGGGCAGCATTAAGTCTGTCAAGCTCTAAGGCCTTTCAAGTCTTCAGAGTGTAACATCAACAAGCTAAATCAGCACTTCTCTTCCTGACACCGACAAGCTTTCTTAATAACCCTTTGATGCATTTTTGTGCTGACACAAACTTTATATCTTTACTCTGTCTTACTAATGATCTCTTCTCTGCAAAGGGTTTGTGACAGGAAAAAGAAGGAAGTGAGAAGGAAGTCAAACACTATCTTTCATGTGAATATTTAATGTACAAGGGAATGGATGGATGGTGGGATGGATGCACAAATGAGGGGCAGGACGTGCAGATGCATTAATAAATGAAATGCCCTAGTTGCGCCACGGCCCCTGGCGCAGCAGGGCTGGTCATGCTCCCCCTTGCTCCCCATTTTTCCTCACTCTCTCACATACCAGTGCCCTGAGCTCGAATATTGATGGAGATTCAATTATTTGCAGAGTCCTACTTGATGCTGATCACAGACTTCCTAATGTCTCCTAACTCAGGGTCCCATGTTCCTAGTGCACCCTTCCTTGCCAAGAAAGTTACAGAGCAGATTTGCTCCTCTGCCCAACGTGCTGCATTTTTAGGCACAATTTTTAGCCTGAGTTGTGTATTATAGAATTTCTAGGGAGCACTTAGGAGACCGTGATGGAGACCCCCTCAGTGAGGAGGGGTTATGATGGGAAAGACAAGCCTTTATCTTGCCAGGACTATGATGGTTACAGAAAGTCCATGGAGATGAGATGCTAGTGCAGCCATTCCTTGAGTTTGCTTCCTGTCTTTCCCCCACCGTTAGAATTCCTAACCTTTTTTTTTTCTTTCCTGATTTTAGCTCTCAGCTCTAAATGCCCCTTGCCCTCCCTTTAGGCAAAATCCTTTAGGATTTGGTGTCACCTCCCTTTTGATGTCCTTCCCATGCTTTTCTATAAGAGTTATGTGCTTGCTCATTGTGACAGATGCAGGAACCCACAGCCCAGATCCCCTGCAAGAAAGGAGTATGGTCAGCAGGTCATCTCCAGCTGTCATCTCCTCCAGGGTCAGCCCAAGCTATAGAAAACCACTTTGCCTAGAATCATAGCCCTCTATTCATCAGTACTGAGCAAGGCAGTGACAAAGGATCTTCATTGTAGCCTCATGGAAGACCTTGCTGTTGGGCAGTTAGCTGCAGAGCACTTTGCCAGGTTGTTCTATATTGAGGTTCACCTTCTCCCTCTGCCCAGTCCTGCTCCTGCCTTGCACAAATGTCCACAACCATAAACACCTTGTACCCCCAAATCCATCACAGTGTCTGACTCTTGAGACCCCACCTGAGACATCCATCTCCAAAGAACATAGCTTAGCAGGAAACAGAGAGCTTTAAAGGGATAGAAACCACTGCTTGAATCTAGTCTTTCCACTTACTAGGTATGTGGTGATGTTAGGCAAGTTAGTTGACTTCTCTGAGCCTCACTTTGTTCATCTGTAAGGTAGAGGTCATGGTTTGTATCTCATTGGACTGCTGTGGCAATTACATAACTACATCTGAAGTGCCATGTGCACAGTGTTCGGTGCATATTAAATTTTAGTCCCTTGTACTTCTTTCATCATGGTAGTTACCACACTTACAGTTGTTAAAAAATTGATTGTCTCTATTCCTTGGAGGCAGGGGCCATTTTTTATTTCTTATTGTGTCCTTTGTACCTAGTACAGTTCCTGCGTGGAGTGAGCTCTCAGTAAGCCCTTGTTCAATAAGAAATTTGTGTCCTAATTTTGTAGATTAGGGGACTGAGCACAGAGGTCACACCAATAGTAACTCACAGAGCCAGAACTGGAACCTGACTCTGACTTCTTCAGAGCAAACAATATTCTAACATAGACTTTCAGAGCCTGCATGTAAAGACAGAATCTTTAGAAATGCTAAAGAATTTGAATGTTATCCTAAAAGCAATGGAGAACCATAGCAGATGTTTAATTGGGGAAATTTCAAAGTCGTATTTGCATTTCGGGAGGTCAAAAAGGGTGCAGGGTGGAGAGAGACAGAGAGAGGCCCAGTCTGAAGGGAGGGAAATGTATCAATTGGCTATTACTGCATAACAAATTACCCCCACCCCCAAGTTAGTGGCTTGAAACAACAGTAATTCTTTAGCCATGACTTATCCAAGGATGGCTTAGCTAGTCCTCCATTCCAGGATCTCTCACATACCTGCAGTCACGTGTTGGCTGGAGTCAGTCAGCTTGAGGCTCAACTCAGAGAGGAGTGGTATCCAATCTAATTCCCATGGTTCTTGGCAGAGTTCAACTCCTTGCTAACTGTTGGCTGGAGGCTGCCTTCAGTTTGTTGCTAATGACCTCTCTGTTGAGCAGTTGACAACATGGTGTCTTCCTTTACCTAAACAAGTGAGAAGGACCAGAGAGAGAATGACAAAAGTCATACTCCTTTGTGTTTCTGTTGCTGTTGTTGTTGTGTGTATATGCTTTTTTTTTTTTTCTTTTAAGAGGGAGAGAGTGCATGAGAGTGAGGGGAGGGGCAGAGGGAGAGAAAGAAAATCTTAAATAGGCTCCATAGCCAGAGTGGAGCCTGATGTGGGGTTTCCTCTCACAACCCTGAGATCATGCCCTAAGCTGAAATTAAAAGTCAGATGCTTAACCTAGTGAGCCACCTGGGAGCCCCCAAAAGTTACATTCCTTTCTAACTTTATGTTGGAAGTAACGCCCTATCTTTTTCCTGTCTTCCGTTCTTTAGAAACAAGTCAGTAGGTCCAGCCAACACTCAAGGGGAGGAGGTTGCATCAGGGCATGAATACCAGTGGGGTGTTATGGGCTGAACTGCGTCATCCCAAAATTCATATGTTGAGTCTTAACACTTCATACTTCAAAATGTGACAAAATATGACTTTGGAGATAGGGGCTTTACAGAGGTAATCAAATTAAAATGAGTTCGCTAAGGTGAGCCCTAGTCCAGGATGACTGGCACCCTTGTAGGAAAGGGAAATTTGGAGACCAGTATGCGCACAGGAAGAACACCATGTGAACACTAAAACAGCCACCTACCAGGGGAGAGGCCTGGAGCAGACAGGCTATCCTTCACCGCTCTCAGAAGGAACCAACTTTGCCAACAACTTGATCTCAGACTTCCCGTTTCCAGAACTGTTGGACACTAACTTTCTGTTGCTGAAACCACTCCATTGGTGTGGGGCTTTGTTATGGCAGCCGTACCCAGCTAGTACAAGGATCACTGAGAACCACTTCAGAAGCTGCCTCTCACAGAGCGCTACAGTCTGGGAGGTCCAGCCTGATGCTGAGAAAGGGCTGATCGGAGATGAAGTTAAACGGAAATCGCAGGTCTTGGTGGCTGATGGACAGAGCGGGAGAGGAAAAGGAAGTGTGTCTGCTGTGCCCATCTGCACGCGGTCTAGGTAACGTTGGTGAGGACTGAGGAAGGCACTTCCGGTGGAGGGTGTCCGTAGGCATAGAGACACGCTAGAGCTGGCTTGCCGCCAAGGAAAGACGTGTCACACCACCTAAGCGATGAGCCCAGATTACTGGATCCTGTGAAATATGGAGGGCCTGGAATACTATCCTAAGGAGGTAGTAACTACTGTTACTCTGGCACTACAGCCCGGACACAACGTTACTTAACAAGTTAGAAGAGAATGAGCATGTTCTGTGCTTACACTCCCGGCCACCTCTAACTGCTTGATTCCCCTCCCTCCACCACCATGTCTTTGTCAGGACTTACAGCTTTCACTCATATTTTTATCAAATGTAAAAGACCATTTTATTACATTAACCTACTCTCCCCCCTCCCCCCGGATAAAAAATAGCACATACTCATTAAAAAAAGAAACAAAACTGGAAAGTATCTTTTTAAGAAAAGAAAACCTTGCATTACCTTGTGTAAATAAATAAGATCATTGTTTAGATATTGACATGTTTTATCTATTTTCTGAACATAATCTGAAAAAGAACCCCACAATTTTGTATCCTACAGTTTCATCTAATAACACACCACAAACCCTCTCACATGTTATTTGTTTGGGAAGGAACCAATTATGAAGAATCTTCTCTTTACTAGAGACACAGGGTGCAGGAGGCAGATAGAAAGAAGGGTGCTGGTTCTATGGCTTCGGATGTGCAGGCGACAGGCCTTGGTGCTGCCCTCTGCGTGAGGCTTCCCCACACTGCGGCAGTTGTCAACAGGCTGGCCTGGCTCCAGAAGCCCTGCCCGCCCCTATCCTATGCCCCAGCAGAGGATGGATGGGCGGTAGTGGTGGTAGGCTGTCCGTGGATAGGCTGGTCCCCTCAGACATGCTGAGGTGGGCATGTCTCACACCAGCTCCTCAACTCAGAGAAGCACTCATCCAGGGAGAGAAGAGAACTTTCCCTTCTGGCAGAAGCCAGGGACTTTCTCTCTTCTCAGCTGCCCACTTTCCTTCCTGAGCCTGGTGCTCACAAAGCCAGAACAATAGGTTAAGGGTAACTGCTGTTGGAAGCCTTCTTCCAAGGAGCCCCTGGGTTACCCGTCACATGTCTCCAAAGCTCCCTTAACTCACCTGCATCACTAGTACTTGGCTTTTGGCATGAAAATGACTTATTGTCCCCTCTTCCCCTCATGGTGCGGTATGAGCACCCTGAGAGCAGAGAGAGACCCATGATTTGACTCACTCTTGGCCTCTCAGACATCTGCATAGAACCTGGTACAGATCCTGAATCAATGTTTGAGAGATACAAGAAAGATCGCACTCCGCTTCCTTCGTTTTGTAAACTCCTGTCCCGTCCCTGGCTCTGCAAAGTTCCTCTGTCTGGCTTGTTCTGGGCCTCAGCATCACCTGTCGAGTGAAGTCAGACCCTCAGGACAAGTAGGTCCAGTGACTGTGAGGGGGTGGATGGATGCCTGTGCAGCCTTGTCAAGTCCAAAGGCAGAGCCCCAGGGGACCAGCTGGAAGGCGTGTGATGTAACCACATCTCCAGGCCTAGGATTAGACCCCTCTAATTTGGTTTTGAAAACATGTGGTTTTGTCCTTGTTCAAATATTGATTTTAGGTAACTTGAGCCTGGCAGAAAAGGCCGCTACGGAGGCCAGTGGGGCTGTTTGTTGCCTTAATGACATTTCTGTGTGTTTGTATAATGCGGGCTGGCGGCCGAGTTGTCGCTCCCAGGGAAGATTTACGGGACTTTACACTTTGGAAGATATTGAGGCAAACTGTTGATGAAGGCCCAGGGCATAAATCAGACCCAATCAGGCCAACAAAGGACACTTTGGAAACCTTGCCAACTGCCTCTCTTGGTGTGAGTGAGGGGTTTGGATGAGGTCACCTGGTTATGGAGTGTGCTCTCTACAGCCCCGGATTTCAAGGAGCAGGTGTGGGGAGGCGAAGAAGCGGAATGCTTTTTGGTGGGAGGCTGAGCAGTCAGGGCTCCGTGGCCTTCTAGAACTGTATCGGTTTTAAGAATCCTTCTTACTAGATCTCTGCAGGTAAGAATAAAGATTTGAGAACCACAAGAATAGAAGGCTTTTGACACAACTTCCAGATTTAAACCTCTAGCCCTGAATTACCCTGGGTCCTAACAGGAAACAGCTCAGCCGAATGGGGCTCCTTGAGAAGAGTTTAATGCAAGAATTATTAACAAAGCTATGCGTGGAGCTACGGGACCCAAACAAGCGATGAAGTACCAGCCGCTGGTAACAATGCCCTGAGAGAGAGCCAGAGCTCTGTGGTTTAAGCAGAGAGCTACCTGTTAGAAGTTGAGGCCTTTGTTGGACGAAGACAGCCACCGCACACCAGCCAATGACCCCAAGGGAGGGAATAGGGAATAAATATCTTGACCTTTCTCTCTCTCTCTCATCCCTGGATCTTCTGCAAGTGCCTACCACTTGCTGAACTCATCTGGGAGCCAGAGGGCTGATGGGGTCAACAGAGGCCAGGCTCCTGGGCTGAGAAAGGCTTTGCAGAGGTGAATAAAAACTACGAAGTCTATATCAGATCCATAGAACACTGTAAGACGGCAGCAGGTGCAAAGCCCTGCTTCTCCTCCATACTCCGTCTACTGCCAACCTTCAGCAGTGCATCTCATAACTTCAGCTAACTTGTTTCTCTTTTTAGTCCAATTGGAATCTGTTAATTTCTTCAAATCTTTTCCTATGTTACGACAAGTTATTCTGCATCTGCCCGAACAAGGAAGTGTTAGTCAGGTTTAAAAATAAACAGTAAAGGAGATTGACTAAGGACGTGAACCTTGAGGCATACATCACTGTGTTTCCATATTGGCTTTATCTCTTAATAGCTGGGTGACTTTGGGCAAAGTGTGTTACTTCTTAGAGCCTCAGTTTCTCACTTGTGAAATGAGACAACCATATTACCTTATAGCACTGGGGCAGTGACAAAATCAGTTTGAACATGTCATGCACTCAGAGCCAAGCATGTGGTTAGGAGTCACTTGGCAGCAGTTACTCCCAGATGAGAGCTCACTGGAAAGTGCTCATAGACACAGCGGTATTATAGTCCTCATTCTCTACTAATTCTTTGCATTCTTGTGTCCCCTCTGTCCTCAGCTCTTCTCGTCAAAATCCAATTTGGAGGGAGTTTTCTTGCATTAGTGCCACCAGCCAGTTAATGAGCTAGTCTGCAAGCCTTGAGCCGACCAGGTTATTGTGAAGTTCAATGTCTGCCCTTGAGAAAGTGGTCTCATCTCTCCGGAACTCAGTTCCTTCAGCTCTGCCATTCTGCATCTTCACAACAGACCATGGTATCTTCAGGGTATGCCAAAGCATCTGGAGCCCCAGCTGAGCACTTTAGGTGTGAGAGGTTTTGCCAGGGTGGGCTGGCCCCAGCTATGCTCTTTGGCACATAAAATCTCACCGCCTATCAAAGCCAAAAGAGAGAGATCTTGGGACCCTGGTGACCCAAAGCAACAGCTACCTCCTCCCTGTTCTACTAAATGTCCCCTGCGGCCTGGGGAGATAGATAACCAGCTCACATCTCAGCAGCTGGCCCCAGCTGTAAGTCTGCACGATTTAGCTTGGCTTTCATTGGCACTAAGAATGAGGTCATGGGAGGAAGGAGACAATGGAGAAGACCTCTGGAAGGGCAGCAGTAAAACACACTGTCAGGAGGCAAGAGAGGACCCTTGAGTCATGGGGTCCTTGGCTGCTGTCTTTGAGAGGTAAATAATTTCAAGAAGTCCTTGAAGGGAAGATAAAATGTGTGCTTTTATGTGTACCCAAGGCCATCTGGAGATTCTTCTTTCATTTGATTATTTTTATTGAATCAATTTCCTTACAGCTCAGGAGTATGGTATGGTAAGGGATGGGGAGGGGGAAGATCAGAGAGTTCCAGAGCCAGACAGGGCTATTTCCCCCTCTCCAGTACTTTCCTCCTCATTCCCCTGGTGTCAGGGTCACTGGACTTCTCCAAGCACTCCCTTGTTCAAGTTTCCTTAGACCTGTCCTCTTTCAATCTTTCTTCTGGAAAGCTCTTCCTTCTTCTTCTTCCCTTTGATAATTCTTGTACATTTTTCAAATCTCAATTTATAGGTGCCTTTTCTCATTCTACTTCTTTGTTATTTTCTCCTTCCAGACAGCCGGAATGCAGTTGTGATCACTGGAGTTTGAGCAGCCATTTTAAACCATGAGGCAGAAGGAAAAATTATGGATGGCAGAACTATAAAAAGAAGGAACCTGGATCCCTGAACTTGTCATAAAGCTGCCTATCGATTCTGAATTTCCCAACTCTGGATTTCTTTTATTTTTTAAACTGATATAAAATTCATGTAACATAAAATTAGCCATTTACCAAAGTGTCCAATTCAGTGACATTCAGTATAATCAGTAGGTTGTGAAACAATCAACTCTATTTAGTTCCAAGATATATTAATCATTCTAAAAAGAAACTCCCACTAGGCAGTTCCATTCCCCTTTCCTTAAGTCTTTAGAAACCACTAGTCTGCTTTCATTCTGTATGGATTTGTCTATTACAGACACTTCATTTAAATGGAATCATAATATATATGACAATTTGCATCTGGTTTCTTTCACTTAGTATAATGTTTTGGGGATTCATCCACACTGCACAATGTATCAATATTCTCTTCCTTTTTATGATTAAATAATAGTTCATTGTATGTATAAACCATATTTTATCTATGTGTTCATCTATTGATGGACATTTGGGTTGGTTTTACTTTTTGACAACTGTGAAGAGTGTTGCCATAAACATTTGTGTACAGGTCTCTCTAGATTTCTTTTACAAGAGATGGGAATACACTTCTGTCTATTTAACCCATTATTATTTGGACTTTTGTCACTTTCAAATGATCATACTTTCAGCTGATACAAAGGGTCTAGCAATTAAAATGAAAAAAAAAAAATTCTACTTCCTCCTTAACCATCCTGTCTTGAAGTAGAGACTATTAAGAAGCAGAAAGATCTATGTGATTTTCTCCCTACCACCACTTCCTGTGTTTCTTTAGGCCGTAGCAGCTTTATCTATAAAATGGGGATAAACAGTGCTTGAAAGGAGAGGTCTAAACCAGATAATCTCTTGAGGGCTCTTGTATTTGAGTCTTCAAAGTATGTTTTGAAAGGGCTAGAGGTTGCAGGAAACAGTGTGAAACCCATTGAAATGTCATATCACTTTCTTTGGAATGCTGTTCCAAATTCATCCCCTTCCCTTGCCCTTGAGTTGGACTTGCTGCCCTCATCTCCCTGCCTTGGAACACCTGTAAAACTGCATCTTTCACTGTCTATCTTCAATTTGTTGTGTACATACCTGTTCTCCTGGTAGAGCATGTAATCTTTCAAAAGAAGTCCTATAAATGCAGCCTGCTCTTCTGCACAGAACAAGTGTGTAAGAGTCAACTGTAGCAACAACATATATTCTAGGTATTTCCTTTTACCCAACTCTTTCACCTTCCTAAAGCCCTCTGGCTCTTTGGGCCTTGATACCTATATTTCAGTATCTCTTCTAGTTCTCCTGGATGAAAATATTATCCTTTTAGTTGGCAACCTTGTCCCAAGCTATGGCTTAGAACATGTCATTAAAAGCCCTGGGCCCATGCAACTCTCAATGGCTGGTTCAGTCCTTGCCCTACTCCCCGTCCCCAGTGGAAAGGAGTTCAGAAAGGTTCTAGATCAAAGGTGCTCAGAAAGTATTTATTGAAGGAATTCCTAAGGAAAGAAAGAAAGACTTCAACTGATCAAAGTGTTTTATCAAGGAATAAAACCTAGAGGCAAAGACCAATTCTGGTCCCTTTGGGAATCTGGATTGAAGATAGGGAGGAAAACAATTAACTGGAATTCTTTAATATAAGTCTGAAGATATATTGTTAATTCCCTTATTTCTCTTTAAACTAACCATCTCTTAGTTAGAGATGACTCCCCTTAATCAGTCAGTTCTTGATAAATACAAAGGATACATTAAATGTGAAAACTTTTTAAAGTTAATGACATCTAATATATTATACAAGTACTTATTACATGACAGGCACAATGACATTTCTTTACATGGATCATCTCATTTATTCTTTGCAAAACCCTATGTGGTAGGTTCTATAATAGTTTTTATTTTATATACGAGAACACTGAAATGTCTCAGGCTAAGTAACTTGCCCAAAGTCTCATAGCTAATAAGGGAGGGGACATGGTTTCAGTAAGGTTATCTGATTTTATTGTATCCACAGAACCACTCTGCTATTCCCAAAATGTAATTCAAATTTGTGCAACTATTTCCTTACAATCTTTCCTTAATCAAGCTTGTATTAGGGTCTCTGCTGTGTCACTTGGTTGGGATAAAAAGCTAACTAACATGGGGTCCTATACAAGGTAAGATGAACAATTTCAACATTATTATTTCTGGCACGCTTCCATAGTTCTTAATTCTCAGCTTCAATCATAAGATTTTCCAGTGGTGGGGTCCTTCTGAGATTCTATATCTCCTTAATAACCAGGGAGAAGTGAGTCAGTTTAATAGGGACACTACTACTTAAACATCTCTAAGTGTAGCTGAATCATGGAATTCAGAGATACCAGGTCCTAACACCTGGAACCTGTACATAGCAAAAACATTATAGATGTGATTAAGGTAAGCATTTTAAGATGAGGATATTATCTTGGATTTCCCAGTGCACCTTCAATGTAATCATACGTGTCCTTATAAGAGGAAGACCTGGAAACCCACTAGAGGAGGAGGAGGCAATGTGACCATGGAGGTAGAGACTCCGGTGATGTACCAAGGAAAGCTGGAACCCCCTCAGATGCTGGAAGAGGTAAGGAACCCATTTTCCTCTAGAACCACCAGTGAAACTGATTTCATACTTCTGCTCTCCAGAACTGTTAGAAAATAAATTTCTGTTGTTTTAAGCTATCCGGCTTGTGTTAATTTGTTATAGCAGCCATGGGAAACTAACACACCAAGATAACATACTTTGCTGCTCTGATGGCTCCTGGGATCATTAGGACTCCAGACAGGTATGAAACACACAAAATATGAAAGTGAATTTCAGAAACATAAATTGACTTGCCCAGGATCAAATGGCTAGCCGGCAGTGGAGGTGAGATTCAAACATGGTTCTAACTCCAAGTTTTGCAAATCATTTTATAATTTATAACCACCTTAACTTAATAGTCTTTTAAAATTTTCATGGAACCCAGAGCAGACTTCATTCTTTTTTTTCTTTTCCTTTCTTTCTTTCTTTCTTTCCTTATTGTTTTAAATACAGATAAGGAATCTGAGGTTTTGCAAGCTCAAAAGACATAGCAGAAGAGCTGAGTTTGGAGCTCATGTTGGACCTTTGAATTCCCTGCCCTTGTGACCACATCTCCTTGCCTATGATGGGTTCAAATACTGGGTGAGGGGATCCTGTCATAAGCTTCCTGCCAGCCTGCCTGCAGACACCCCCAGCTTATCAGTCTGACCTTTGGTTTTCCATGGCAAACCCCTGTGCTGAGGAAGCTGCCAACAGGCAGCCAAGGCTTTGTATTGTCCTTATTTAGAATTGCTTTCACTTAAACTAGCCCTGATCTTGCAAAACATGTTTATTCTGGTTTCCTCTCCCTCCTGGCTGCCTGACCAGTGTGGGCCCAAAGTGCAGATGCTCCAGCTCTCAGAACTGGGCCAGACAGGGCAGGGCACAGAGAAAAACATGAGACTCCAGGGAAAGGACGCAGGAGGGCATGGTTCCCCTTCTGAGGCTCAGGTTGTGTGCCAGATGGGATGGACACCCTTTCTTCCGGGTATTGCTGTGGGTCCCCTGGGAGAAGGTGACCATTCAAAACACACCCCCTGCTGAGATTGCCTTCAAGGTAAGATCCCAAGTGTTTGAGAGTAACAATACTAATGATGATGATAATTTTAATAAGGTAACAATGTCCTTCTCTTAAATACTATAAACCAGGCACACTGTTAAATCTCTTATGTAGTTCATTTCATTTAAGCCTCAGGATAACCACATTAGCTAGGTTGTATCTCATAACTTTGCTTTATAGATAGGGAAACTGAGGCATATCTAGTTCATACAGCTAGCAGGCCACAGGAACTGAGATCCAAAGCCAAGTCTGCCTGTCTAGAGCGTGCTTTCTTACATAACACACTTCTTTAGGGACTCCCTGGTCCAGGCCCTTTGTGAGAGCAGAGCAGGGTTCAGAGAGTACAGTGATTTGCCCAAAGTCACACTATGACTTCTCAGCAGAGCTCATTTCCCAGGATTCCAGAACCCTGTTCTTTCTAATAGGTGACCCCGATAGAAGCTGGAATGTAAAGAGAAAGAAAAAGCAGTCGGGGATTTCTCACTTGTAGTTTGAAAGGCTTCTTCTCTCCTCGCCTCATCCCACTGAATCCCATTTTGTTATTTTCTTTGGGGCCAGTGCATTTCTTCCATGGGCATATCTGGGTAGAAGCTGGCAGTGAGAGGAGAGAGGAAGCCTGGAAGTTGAAGGGGGGCTGTGCACGTCAAGTTCCTTACGATAAGTCTGCATGGAGCGCATTTTACGACACCTGTCTCCTGGAGTCCTCTCAGAGTTTACCCACTCTTCAGGGGAGAATCCCCATTACACAGGTGAGTAAAATGAAGTTCAGAGACTGTAAATCATTTGTCCACAGCAAGCAGCTGGAAAAAGAGATAGGGCTCATCCTCTAACCTGTGTTCCCTGAATGCTTGGTGGCAGTATCCATGTTTCCCAGGCCAGAGAGCTCCTCACTGAGCCCCCATCTACTTTTTTTAATCATTTTGAAATAAGAATGTATTTAAAATATTCTGATCTTCTTCTGTAAAGGGAAGGAGAGGGGAAAAGGAAGCATCCCAAGTGAATTTTCTTCATAATGGGGAGAAGGTGATAGCTGAGCAACCTGGGGGAACCCTGAGAACTTGACCCTTTATTTAAAGCTTATTCAACAAATGATAACTGAATGTTGATTCTGAGAAGGCACTGTGCTTGGTACTGGGGATGTGGAAGCTGGGATCTGGACTATAGACAAGAAGACAGACAATAGGAACAAATAGCCAGAATTCCCAAATCAGCATGGGGATGGGGAAGCACTGGGGCTCTTTGTGGGTCCTCTCACTCTCTTCCACTCCTGTTCAGGCTGACCCGGGCTACTTTGAAGTCCCCGAACATGCCGTCCTATTTCTCAGTCCTGACTTCCCTCATGCTGCTTTTCTTCCCTTCTGCGCCTGACGAGCCTCTATGCTCTTTCATTACCGCTATGGCAAATGGTCCTGCGATTGTCTGCAACTCTGTGTATCTGTCCCTTTGAGTTCCTTCAAAACAGGGATTGTCTTTTGCTATTTTGTCTTCCCTGCCTTTTTGAAAACAATAGATCGAATTTATACCATGGGATGACCTTGAATAAAAGCAGCAAAGCTGGGTTTGCGAATACAAACATCTTACATCAGGTATCACACTCAGCCCTGAGTGACTTCTGCAACTAGTTTTTGGTTGTTCAGTTTGGAAAATCCTGACTTGCCCAGATGAGCAGTCACAAGATACAGTTCTTAAAGAGTGAGCTTTGCAACCTCAGGGGAGTGGAGTTCAGGGAGGCGGCATGCAGGTTCTCATTCAGCACCCGGCAAAAGGTGATTTGACCTGGCAGCATGCGAAATCATTAGATAATGATCGTGCAATCAGAAAGGGAAAGGTAAGTATAGATTGTGTTTCCTACTGATGAGACTGATGTTTCAGACAGTAACTGGGGGGCAGAGAGCAAAGAGGGGGTCTCTAGACAGCTGCTGGGGAAGGCTTTTTGGAAGAGGTGACCATTGGGGAGATAACTGAAGAGTGAGAAGCAGCCATGTATGCAAAGGGTTGAAGGAAGACCTTTCTGGATAGGTAAGAGTAAGTGCCAAGGTCCCAGAGCAGGAAGAAGCTTGGGATTCACTCCACACCTTTGGTTTAGGCAACCCTGCCAGGGACTTTAGATAAACCTAGATGTCCTCAGAGGTCTCTTAGAAATGCCTGACCTCTTTTCTTAAACATGGTGTCCCTTGAACAATCTTGGGAGGCACTGGGTGGCTTTTACAGCTGAGTAGAACAGGCACATGACAGTCACACACACAGCTGGTTATTGATAAGCCATAATGAGGTCCCTCCAACACGGGTTTCAAGGCCACGAGTCCTAACCACGACATCGCACCACTCTCCAGCCAGAAGGTAGAGTCGTTCCTAAAGCCGAACCTTCTTCTACTGGAAACCAGGGACTCAGTGCCAGGCAGGATTTACGACCTAGTAACTGAGGACAGAAATAATTGGTCACATTAATGCCTGGCAAGGCCCCGCCAGGCTGCACTCTGGGGGAGCAGTGCTGCCTGAAACAGTGGAGGTAGTTTACTTCTGTCAGCCCAGGTGCTCTGCTGTGGCCAACACAGCCCTAATGAGCTCTGCATATTCAGGACCCAAATAATTGATGGCCCAATTTAAAGTGTGCAGAGGCCACATTTCTTTCCAGGCTCTGAAGGAAAAACACCAGTGAGGAAGAATGAAGAACAGCCCGTTCTAAGTTATTTTCCTTCTGTGGTCATTCAATCCCCAGGAAGACCGTATCTACCCCATCAAGAGCCTGGAGAAAGGAGGCAATTATCTAGAGAAGCCAAGCAAAAAGGAAAGGACAGAATAAAATTCCTGCACGGGAAAGAGGTCTCAGCTCCACAATGAAATGCCTACAGCCTTCAGCATACCCTGCTTCTCACAGAAGTTTGAGTTAAGGTCGTGGACTTTGGGGTCAGACGGATCTGGATTTGAAAACTAATTTCACTCCCTATTACACGTCTGACCTAAGTGAGACTTTGCTTCTTTGTGCCTCAGTCTACTCCTTTGCTAAATGGAGATTAAGAGCACAGATTTTGGGGCAATGAGACTTGGATTTCAAACCCATCTCTGCCACTGACAGTGTCATAAAAGGCAAGTTACAAACCCACAGTGTTAGTTTCCTTATCTCGGAAGAGGAGGTGGTTAAACAGTTGCTTTGGAGGACTGTTCGGGGGGACTGGCTGAGCGGAGACCAGCATGTGTGGGCATAGTGTTCCCGAAAATCATGGTTAACTTGGTAACCGATCACTGGTTATGCTCTAGGGCAGGCGTTCTCAAAGTATGGTCCCCGGACCAGCAGAATTAGCCTCCCCTAGGGACTTCTTAGAAATGCAAATGATAGACCCACTGAATCAGAAACTTTGGGGGGGGGGTGTGGGCCCAGAACTCTGTTTTAACAAGCCTTCCAGAAGATTCTAGCACATGCCAAAGTTTGAGAATCTCTGCTCCAGGTCATCATTCAGAATGCACCTGAGGCATTTCAGTTTGTCAGCAACTGTCTCAGGCCCCTGCGTGCCTCAATGCCACAACCCTTCAAAATGAGCTCTCTGCTCATTCCTTTCTGTCCCCAAACAGGAAAGAAATACCTCATTACTCAAGATTTTAAAAGGGCTCCTCAGCACTAGGTAGCATTTTCTACATGCTTACTATGTTCTAGGCATTCTGATAATAGTTTCACATGGATTATTGCAATTTATCTCTTCAATAATCCTCTATGGTAGGTATTATTGTTTTGCTGATAAAGAAACCGAAGCTCTGTGGGAAGAATTGCCCAAAGATTTACAATCAGTGAGTGGTGAGGCTGGGATTCAAACCCTAGTAGTCTACTGCTAGAACCCATGCACTTCCTAACTCACCACACTGCTTCTTTATATCAATATGAAGAACCAGGGATGTCTAACTTAGTGAAGAGAAGCATCTGGAGAACACGTGCAAAGTTTCTTTATGGCTGTGAAGGGCCATTACAGTCATGGGGTCGACCAGTGTGATGCGGTTCCACACCGCTGAATATGGAACCATAAGCATGGCTTAACAGAAAGAGTGGCTTTCAGCAATAGTCTGAATTGGCCAGAACTGTTTTGCCTTAAAAAGTAGTGAGCTCCCTGTCCCTGATGATGTCTGAGCATAAGCTGGGTGAACATCTGTATACGTGCTTTCATGTTTAAGAAGAAACGAGACACATTTCACTTATACAGGAAGGAGACTGAAGTGAACTTGGTCTGGAGAGGAGAGAATCCACTTTCCTGTAGCTCCAAGGAGCCATATCCAGATCCTCTCTGATCCTCATAGCGGGAAGGTGTCTTTCTTTCCTCTGCACTCTCCCTGAGCCCTGTCTTATTGCACGGTAGCTATTTATGGGTGGTTATGTTCTTTCTGTTAGGGAAGAAGCAAGACACATGTTCATGGAGGCTGACAGATCCATGGGATCATGAGCAATTGTGTCAGCCTCTTGGGGGTATCAGTTTCCTTGTGATGTAAAGGAGTCAGTAGGGATTCCTTCCTGAGGCTAGAAGGATTCAAGGGGCCAGGAGTATGGTGCCTCATACCCTGTGCTCCTCTCCAGTCCCCTTATAGATTGTAACATGTCTTTAGGGAGAATGCACTTCTGATTCATTGAGAGACCCATTCTACCGCTCCCCATGACTCTGTAACCCTCACCTTCCCACCTGAAATATAGATATCAATATGTGGTACATAATAGGCATGCATATATTTATTGAAAAAATGAAAGGGAAAGAAACAAAAGAGAAAGCAAGAGACAGCGGGAGAGAGAGGAAAAGAAGAAAGAAAGGCAGAGAAAAATTTAACAAATAAATGCTCTTCCTCATTTGCTGCCCGTCACCTGGTAGGCACTCTACCTAGGTGGACTTTTTTCTTGGGCACACCATGGTATGTGTGTGTGCATTTAATAGAACAATCCATAACAGGCCATGGTATGAAGAGACCTATGGGAGCAGAGAGGAAACAGGAAAGAAAGACTTGAAACAATCCCTCCATAGGCAGCTAATTGCCGTTTTGTGGTTATTGGGGGCAGTTGTTTACTGTGGAAGAAGCTGGCCTCTAGGGTAACAAGCCTCGCACATACTGATCTCCATCTCGAACCCCTTTGATAGGTGCCGAATGTTTCAGGGGCAGATTCTGGAAGACTTAAAAGCAGGTCTGGTTTTCAACACAGTGCCTATTGAACTTTCTCCACTGTGGGAGGCAGGCCAAGGAGTGGTTTTTGAAGCTTTTAAAGGCTCACTGGCCCTTCAAAAAAAAAAATGGCTGTTGTGGACATATGGTTTTAGAAGCTTTTTAAAAAGCCTTATGGGCTTATTTTTAGAGCAAACCTTAACCTTGTAAAACTTCTTAAAGGAGCTACGGAGAGCCCAATCACCAGAACCTCCTTCAAGCCCTAGGAAGGTACTCCCTGAGTTTTCCAGCATAGGCTTTCCTTGTGCTTGATGTGTGTCAGGCCTCCAACTGAGCCTCAGATAGGCTGCCCCTTGAGAGGGTGTGTCCTGGGAACTAGAAGACCCAAGACTTGGGCCACAGGTGAGTTACCCATGGAGGCAGAGTTTGCTTGCCCATGAGTGGAATCATAAACGCACAAAATCTCAAAGAGTCTCCTAAAGGAAAAGAACCTTAAAAGTCATGCAGTCAATCCCAGTCTGATGCTAGAACCTCCCTTAAAGCATGCTTACAAAAAGGTCCACTTTTGCTTGCACATCTCCAGCTATAAGAAGATCACTGGGCATTCGTTCATTCATTCCATCAACACATTTGCAATTGAGTATATATTATGTCCTTGGTATGGTGCAAAGATCTGGGGATATATTGGGGAATAAAAAATCAGAGGCAGTCTCAATGTAGATTGAACATTAGTGGGAGAGGCAGACATGGGTCAAATGATCACATTAACACATAATAACAAATACAAAGATACTATTAAAAAATTCAAATTTATCAAAGCTTCTGACTGGACCTGCTCTGGTCAAAGATGTGGGGGCAGGTTTGGTGAAGAGGTGATCTTTGACCAGGTTCTGAAGGATGAGTGAATATTGGCAAGGCAACAGAAGGTAAGGGAGGGCATGGAGGGCTGAAGGAATATCTCTGCAGAGGCCTTCAGGCAGGAGGAAACATCTCATTTTAGTGGGAATGGAAGCCCAGGTGTATAACATCAAAGGGAAAGACCTGGTTTGAGTCTGGGGGCATGCAGCATATAGGGCATGCATGGCCTTGCTGCCATGTTGAGGATTTTGATCTTTATCCTGAGACATATTGGAAACCTCTGACTCCTTTTAAACAGAGGCTAGGCAACTCACACCAGAGCCACAAATTTGTTCTCAAGGTGTTAAGTGTGGTGGTCTTAAAACATGTCCATAATCCTCCTCCCTTCAAACATCAGAACCTAATTTCCTCCCTTTCAGTCTAATTGAAAATATGTGGTAGAAGTGATTCTATGGGACCTTAGAGGCTGGGATAGCTTCCCTGGCACTCCTTCCCTTAGGTGGCTTTTTTGGAGGAAGTCAGGTGCCATGCTGTGAGGATACTCAACCAACTAATAGAGAGGCCCACAAGAAGAGGAACCAAGGCCTTGCTTTCTGCAACCAGCACCAGATTGCCTATTTGGCAACTGGAAGTGGCTCTTCTAGCCCCGGTTCAACCTGTGGATAACTGTAGCTTCAGCTGATATCTTGATTGTAGCTCCCAACAAACCCTGGGCCAGAACCATCCCGCTAAGCTGTTCTTGAATTCTTGACTCACAGAAACTATAAGACAATAAATGCTTATTGTTGCTTCAAATGATTGACTTTGGGTGATTTGGTAAGCAGCAATAGACATCTGGTTCAGTGAGATACCTCAGAGGAGGAGGAGGAAAGCAAGAACTTTGGGGTCAGAGAGACTTGGATTTGAAATCTGACACTTCAGCTTCGTGGTTGTTGGACTAGAGGTGTGTTCTTTATCTCCTGGAGTTCCCATTTTTCCATCTGTAATGTGAGACGATGCCCAAAGAACCTCCAGGAAATAGTACTGTGTGGCCATTCTCAGTTTCCTTGCCTTCCCCCACTTCACATCCAATTGAGACATGCCATTCTCAAAGTTGAGAAGATTTTAAAAAGGCTGTAGAATGTGGGTATCTTGATTCCCCTTAGAAAGAAATTGCTTGAAAAATGTTTGTCTGAGGCTGCCTTAGCCCCTGTTCCATTCATCCAGTCTACATCTTTTCAAGCCTACTCCCCACTTGGGCTTATGAGTTTTATGAGACCATCTCTTGCTGTGTAAACAGAATTGTCTTTTATTTATTTAAAAGTTACCTCTTCATAGTTGCATGTTTTATTTTCTTCATTTGCATTTCAGTAAGGAAATAGATTTATGATGAGTTTTCTAATGAAAGAGATTCACCAATTCAACTATTGTGTGTCATATACATTGTGAAGACATTTTTAGTTAATTCTCTAAGCACAACTCTGGGGTATCCATCATTGTGCCATTTTGCAGATGAAGAAACAGGTATGAGAGCCAGAAAGCTAGAAGTATTACTTTGCCATCAAGTATTATGTGATCTTGACCAGTTATTCAACTTCTCTTGTATCTTAGTTTCCTCATCTGCAAAATGGGAGAATAGAATAGAACTCATGCAAAACCAGGTTGATATGAAGATTAAAGGAACTAATATGTATAAAACACTTAGAAAACTGTTGGATATTTTAGGACATATTCCTAAATAGCTCCTATCATTATTTTCCTTATTTTTTAAAAGATTTTATTTATTTATTTGACAGACAGAGATCACAAGTAGGCAGAGAGGCAGGTAGAGAGAGAGAGAGAAGGAAGCAGGCTCCCGGCTGAGCAGAGAGCCTGATGCGGGGCTCGATCCCATGACCCTGAGATCATGATCTGAGCCGAAGGCAGAGGCTTAACCCACTGAGCCACCCAGGCACACCTATTTTTCTTATTTTTAAGCCAATATTTCAAAAAAGTCAGAACAAAACTTCTGTCTAAGCCATTTTGCTCCATTGGTGTTATCTCCCTTCTAATAGTCCTTTACATTTTTATGGCATTAAAAAAATTTTTTTTTTAATAAACATATAATGTGTTTTTATCCCCAGGGGTACAGGTCTGTGACTCGTCAGGTTTACACATTTCACAGCACTCATCATAGCACATACCCTCCCCAATGTCCATATCCCCACCACCCTCTCCTGTTCCCACTCCCCCCAGCAACCCTCAGTCTGTTTATTGAGATTGAGTTTTTTATGGTTTGTCTCCCTCCCGATCCCATCTTCTTTCAGTTTTTCTTTTCCTACCCCCCAAAGCCCCCATGTTGCATCTCCACGTCCTCATATCAGGGAGATCATATGATAGTTGTCTTTCTCCGACTGACTCACTTCGCTAAGCATGATATCCTCTGGTTCCATTCACCTCGTTGCAAATGGCAAGATTTCATTTCTTTTGATGGCTGCATAGTATTCCATTGTATATATATACCACATCTTCTTTATCCATTCATCTGTTGATGGACATCTAGGTTCTTTCCATAGTTTGGCTATTGTGGACATTGCTGCCATTTTATGGCATTTTAAAAAATAGCCATTTTGTTCTTGCAATAATTCTGTGACCCAGCATCACTATCTTGATTTTTCAGCCAAAGTAAACTCAGGTTCAAAATGGTGAATGGGAATTTTTCAACATTGCTTTGGTTGCAAACAACAGAAACCAAATGGATCTGGCTTCAGTTAAAGAAAGAAATTTCATTTTAAGATACAGGGGTGATTCAGGGAACCAAGCTCATGAGCAAGCCTTGGGGAAAATCTCCAGGAATGATAGGAACTGGGGAGAAGAAGGCTGCCCTGAACTTGAGAAATGGTGCTTCTCCTTCTCTCCCCTTTTCTCCACTTGGCTGTTGGGTTGCCTCTGTCTTTCTTCTCTGAGTCTGGCTTTCTCAGCTGCTCAGTGCAAATGGTTGGTGTGTGGCAGCCTCCCACAGCATCCAAGCCCACAAGTTATCATGCCAACCATAGGAGAGATTGACCTTATCCTTCTCTCTGTTCAGATTCCCCTTTACTCCAGATGGGACCCTGATTGAAACAGCTTTGACTCAGGGGCCTTTCCCCAGTCTGGTCAAATACAGCTAAGGGGTGGGGTTACCGTGTACAGAGCAGGGCCAGTTGCAGCTAGCCACTCACTCCTGTAGATTCCTGTAGGAAGGTCATGAGGAACTGAAAAACACTCCAGAGGGAACCCAGAACATGAAGTGAGTTTCCTGCCATTTTACATACTGGAATGACTGAGGCAAGATTCCTCTCCAGATCTTCCTTTCCTATGAGGTGAACACTTGTCCTATAAGGCTTCAGCTACATCCCTATAGGAGACCAGCACCTCCTGGGATTCAGGTCGGGGAGGATTTGGGCACTGCTCTAATTGTGGTCAACCCAGCTCCAGAACTGTTTTATCTTGCAGCTGAAACCTAGCCCTCATTAAACAATTTCTCCCCGTTCCCTCCTTCCCCAAGCCCCTGGCAACCACTGCTCTAATTTCCATCTCCTTGAATTAGACTACTTGGGATATTTCATATCAATGGGATCATACAATATTTATCTTTTGTTGACGGGCTTATATCATTAGCGCAGTGTCCTCAAGGTTCATCTATGTAGTAGCATACAACAGAAGGTCTTTCCTTTTGATGGGCTGGACAACATCCCATTGTATTGTATGTACCACATATTATTTATCCATTCATCTGTCCATGACCACTTGGACTGCTTCTGCCTCTTTGGCATTGTGAATGGTGCTGCTATGAACATGGGTGTGAGGAATTGTCTTTTTACGACATAGAGGACAGAAGGAAGATCCTGAGAACATAGTGTGAAAACAACAGAAGGGATGTCATTCCTGCTCTGTATGAAAAAGTGAGGGGAGTTTTTCTCCTGGTATAAATGGGTAGAGAAGAGAGGAAAAGCACCAAGGAGGAGAGTCAGGAGGAGGTGACCCAGAGCCATGGGTGAACTGGAAAACACCTGGGGAGAGGGGCCAGGGAAGAACTCCCACTGCTCTGTGGTCTATCACTCAGTATAAAGTGGTTTCAGTGGTTGTTTTGTCCCATCCCCACTTTGAATTTTGGGAACGTTTCCTACACACATATACACAAATGCTCTGTGTGAGTTGCTTTTTGGTGTAAACTGAAGAAGGAATTAAGTCTTACATCTGGTCTGCTGTGAAGCAGACTGAGACAGGGAGCACAGGAGGGCAAAGTCAGCCATACACCGTCCTATGTAGGGGAAGCAGATGTTCCAGGGGTGCCCCTGAGAGAGTGAGCTCGCTGGTAATTAATGGACAATTTGGGAAGAGATTTGGACTTCCACGGAACATACCGAGGAGTTGTGAAGCAATCTTATCTAGATCAGTGCTTCTTAAGCTTTAATGTGCCTGAGAATTGGTTCAGGGACTTGATGAGGTAATTCAAGATTCAGTCTGCAGTAGGGCCTGGGATTCTGCATTTCAGACTATGAGCTCAAGCTCATAGATGTTGGTGATTCTGGTGGTCTATGGACCACACTTTGAATCAGAGGGTTCCAGATTTCAAAGGGGTGGAAAATTCCTAATAGTATCATAGTGCCTGTCTGTCTCTCTCTCTATCTCTATCTGCCTGTCTTTCTTTTCATGCATATACCATCTCCTGGTGTTCCTGGGAAAACATGGCTCTCCTGTCCTCTTAGGGTGAAGCTGTGACAGAGAAATCCATAAAGGAGCTATTGTTCTCTTGTTAGCTCTTCATCTCAGTCCTTGCTCTATCCCCACCCAGGGAGTGTGGAGGTCATGCCAGGGGACGTTCAGTGGTCCATTCTGCATGCTTTGGCCAGGGTATTAGAACAACAGTTTTCGGTGGAGGGGGGGGATCCAAAGGCTCTTTCTCAGTGGTTGGCCTCAGAACTCCTCTCTCAGAAAGATGGAGAGAGGCAGAAAAAAAAAAAAGTTTTAAGTGGTATTTTTCTTGAGAAAGGTCGTTCTGGGGAGCCAAGCATTAATTGAGTACTTGATTGTGAGAGGGTTGTGTGGTAAACTCCCTTGTTTTCCACAGATGTTGAAGGACTCTGAGCCAGAGTTCAGGAAAAATGTTTTCCCGCATATCCACCCCTGCCCCAGAGGCTGTGATGAAGTTGGCAAAGGACCTTCAGGTCAAGTGGGGCTCCAGCAACCTCACAGAAACACAAGAATTCACAGAATCTGAAGGGGAAACAGTGGCTACGGAGCATCTAACATGAAAAGAAAAGAGGAAGAGAGGGTACCCCACTTCTACCCTAGCAGAGCCCTGTACCAGGACCTTCAGTTACCACAGGTGATGAAGGAAACCCTCTACTGCTTTCTTATCTGGGCAGGTGCTTCTTTTGCTGGGGTTTGCTTCCTGCCTCAGACACAGCACATCTCACTCAGGAGCACTCACTGTGGAAGGACTGTCCTCACTCTGAGCTGAAGTCTGCCTTTCTGAAAACATCCAAGCTCAGGACTTCTGTGCTAATGCTGCCCTTCAAAACTACAGGAAGTGAGACACTATCACGTCTCTGCAGTGCATCCCACAGTTAAAGCACATCCCGGCACACCCATGGGCCCATCTGATCCTCCGAGCTGTCTGAAAGAAAGCAGGGGGGCAATTTTTCTTCCAGGGTTTCAGATAAGCAAGTGGAAGCATTGCTCACAGTAGAGGTTGAGAGCACAGGTTCTAGAGTCTGGCTGCCTGGCTTCACAGCCTCGCCTCTCATGGTTGTGTATTTTTGGACAAACCCCTTGACCGCTCTTATCCTGGGTTTCCTCTTCTGTAAAATGGGCATAATGATATTACATACTGGAGAGGGTTGCGGTAAGGACTAAATTAAAGTGCTCAACCTTTGGTTTATAGGAACTTCCCTTCTGCCACTGAGGAGAGAGAGGAGAAAAAGACGGAGGTCAAGTGATTTGCCCAAGGCCAGAAAATGGCGGCACCAGATCTAGAACTCAGATACCCTGATGCTAACTCTAATACTTTTTCCATTACAGTCAACATTTTGCATTCGTAAGCCCATCAGAGATGGAAATTCTCCAGTGAACCTCACATTGGCAGGAGCTGTGTATACAATAGGAAGATAAATAGTTCTAGAGAGTTTGGCCTGCTCAGGATAGTTTATAGCTTCTTTCGTCCTTCCTTGTTTGTTCTCTCTTGTCTGCTCTGTATCACCCTAGATGGGGAACTTAATCACTTCCTCAGTTTCCACCAAAAAAAAAAAAAAAAAAAAAAGGTCTTATCTGATCTTCCCAATACTTTGAGTTGGTCACTAGTGCTCTTAGTTATATAGTTGAGGAAACTCCAAAAGATTAAGTAACTTGCCTGGTAGTCATACAACCATTAACTGAGGTCTCAGCTAGCTCCTTCCTCTATACCTCTCTGCCTCCAAGCTTGCAGGCAGCAGCTAACACCCTGGGGGCCTTAAACAGATTCTTTTAGGATGTCACAATAGGCGCAAGGGGTTGAGGAGGCCTTTTGTCTAGCCCCTCCAGAAATAAGCCTCATTCACTAGGGTGGGGAGGACACCCAAAGGAATGTGAGGGCAAGATGGGGGAGTCCAATTAAACAGGCAGAGCAGGTTTCCAGAGCATTTGGGATGGCAGTGAATGAATGGTCCTGGGAGGTTATCAGGTGAGGAATTCCAGCTGCTTTCCAGAGGGTAAGTCTGAGCCAATATGGATCTATAGAATCCAGCCACCTGAGTGTCCAGGCGAGCTAGAGAATCCACAGCTCGTAGTTAAAAGTAAGTGGGAGTGTCCCATTGGGATCAGATGTCAAGGGTTTACAGATAGGATGAGGCCCCGGGGAAATAGCTGGAGAGGCGGAGTATCCTAGCAGTCAGGAGGGAATTCTCCAGGCCATACTGCCTGGGTTCTCATTCTAGTCCCCCACTTGTTAGCTGTGTGACCTTGGCCAGTTACTTAAACCCTCTGTGTCTCAAGTTCCTCATCTAGGATCCTAATAGAGTCTCAATCACAGATTTTTTTTTTCAATCACAGATTCCATGTGAAGGTTAGAGAAAGAAGAAGAAAAGCAGACCCCAACATCTGTGAGCTGGCCTCAGAGTGAAAGCAGGGCTTTGGTGTTGTTAGGTGCTGGCCTAACATTTGCAGGTAGGCTGTGGTGTTTCTCTTGCTAAACATAAATAATCTCATAAAAAAGACAAACCCCACCTGAAGGTAGCCTTTTTTTCCCCGAGCACATACAAAAACAGTCACTGTGAGAACCACAAAAATACTAAAAGTCCCCCCTCCCAGCTAGTATGAGTGATGCTACCACTTTACTAATTACTTCTTTAGCTTTCTACTATTCCCTCTTTCTGGATAAGATTCATTGAGATATCCAATCAAAATTATACAGAGTAAGCCCTGCCTCCTTCAAACCCTCCCCAAAATCACCTGGCACTGACTTTCATCCTATAGGTCCCTTTTAACATCCTCTATGGCAACACTCCATGGTTCCTTCGGATGTGTGGTCTCCCTCCTTGCAATGAGACAAGCAACCCAGTGTTCCATTATAGATGCGTTCCTGGTGGTCTTTGGCTGGAGGGCATGGACACAAATTAATAAATGGAAGCATGTAGAAAGCGCCATGTCAGTGATGCCATCATAATTACTGGTTAGATTGCCAAGGAAGCCTCAGGGACAACGAGATCTAAGAGGGAAAACTACAGGAAAGAGGCCAAGTGGAATAGTAGATTTACAGCCGGGAGGCTTCAATTTAAGTGCCAACCTACCATTGAAAATAGTAAATAATACTTCATTGCACACGTCAAAAGTACCAGACACAGAATGCATGTTTGATGTAGAGGGTCTCAGTTATTTATTAGGACACCATGGGCAAGTTCCTTAACCTCTCTGAGCCTCAGTTTCTCCATCTGTACAAAATGGAAAAAACAAAACTACTTCTCAGTTTGCTGTAAGGTTCCAACAAGAACATAAATGCGCTGTAGGCCACTAATTTTATTAAAATGTTACTTGGATGGGCATAGTCTAGGTGATAGGCATAAGGCAGTCCTATAATTCCAATTTGAACCCAAAGTTGGCAAAAATGCTGAGAAAGTTAAGTTGATTTAAAGTGAGTTTGCTGAAATTCCTGTATTATTATACCTTCTTATAGATGAGGACTACACTTGAACTCCTGATTTTGTTGTTCTAGAAGAATGGTGAAAAAACCTCTATAAGGAACCCCTTCCTTGGCCTCGTTTCCATGTAGTTCCTTGTCCAGCGAGACCAGGAATGATGAAAAGCATTTGGCTCTGTGTGACTTATTAACATGAGCAAGACACTTATTGGAGACCTGGATTCTCGAAATGGGAATAAAGTCAACACCTACCTTATATACTTGTGGTGAGGATCCAATAAAAAGTGTCCATGTTACTGTGTTATAAGCTACAAAGGGGGCACTATTAGTCCCTCTGAGGCTGCCTCCCATAGAGTAGTCTCTCACACGGGGACCCAGCTGTCTGCTTTCCAAGGGCCAAGCTAATAGCCATTGATCAAGGTGCTTGCTCATGTGTCCCCATGAATTACCACTTCCTGTAAAACTATCTGCATGAGGGAGGGTGTGGGGAGCCCCCACAATGGGCTATGTAAAACAGGTTTCTCTCTTCCCTAACAATCCAAAGGAAAGCATCAGGGAGATGAGTACTGATTAATTCACCCCTTGGGTCTCTGAGTAAGAGAGGCTCTATCTGTACTGAGTAAATATCTGGATGAAAATAAGAGCGAACTTATTCAGATGCTTGAATCACCCAAAGCCAAAAATCAAATATTTGGAACCATCCCAGTGAATCTTCATATTTTTTGTTTCCTCATAGATCTTGGCACTAAGGAGACAGAATCCTAGCCACACAACCCACTACATGAACACTCACACACACCCAAACACATATAGACATTGTGTGTGTGTTTATACAAACCTATATACAAATGCAATATAGATTTACACTTGCACAGATCTTAGTTTTATACTAGAGGAACATAAGTGTTACCTAGTTTCCTCCCTCTTTTCAGTGGGATTGCAGCATTGCTGAAAAAAGTAAATTCTTAGAAGCCAGAGGTCTAGGTTTAAATGCAGCCTATGTCATTGATACACATTGAAACTCTGTGTGAGTTACTCCATTTTCTTGACTTCTGTTCCACATTTATAAAATGAATATTACACGATCTGTCTCAAAATATTATTTTGAACTTAAATAAAATGCCATACTTATTTGTCTCACTAATGTTGCAGGTTTAGTTGGTACATAATCAATATTAACTGTTATTTTTTATGAGGCAAATGAGCGCTAGCACTAGTTAATGGCACGGCAGGAATTTTCCATCCTCTGCCTTAATATGAAGAATAATCCTTCCTAAGCTTGTACTGCTCTCAGCTATACTTACTTAAAAAAGAGAAGTTATTAAGATAATTTTTCAAAATTAATTGTTTATGGAAGTGTAACATAGATACAGAAAAGTGCATGAGGGCGCCTGGGTGGCTCAGTTGGTTAAGCAACTGCCTGCAGCTCAGGTTATGATCCTAGAGTCCTGGAATCAAGTCCTGTATCCAGCTTCCTGCTCAGCGGAGAGTCTGCTTCTCCCTCTGATCCTCCCCAATCTCATGCTCTCTCTCTCTCTCTCAAATAAATAAATAAAATCTTAAAAAAGCAAAAAGAAAAATGCATGAATCATAAACATATATAGCTCACTCATTTTTCCGAAAGGAATCGTGTCCATGTCATCAGCACTCAGATTGAGAACCAGAACATTACCAGCACCCCAGAAGCTCCTTCATTACCCTGTCTGAGAATAACTACTATCTTACATTATAGATTAATTTTATCTATTAATTTTATGTTTTATACTTTATAGAAATGGGATCACATACAGATAGTCTTACATCTGGCTTTTTTTTACTCTATGGAATGATTGAGACATTCCTCCATATTGTTGCATGTAGTTGTGGCTTTGGTCAAATCACTCTCTGCCATACTGCATTTAGGTGAATATACTACAGTCTATTGATCTATGCTACTCTCAATGGACATTTGGGTGGTTTCTGGGTTTTGGCTATTTTCAATAATGCTGCTACAAACATTCTTGCATGTGTCTTTGGTGAATGCATTTCTGTTGAGTACATAAGGGTGACTGGAATTTCTCGGTGTTCAGATTTGTACATGTTCATTTTTTCTAGATCTGTCATGCAGAAGATAGTGGAAGTATTCCTTATTTTTTAACTAAGATTTATTTATTTATGAGAGAGAGCACACATGTTGGGGGTAAAGGGAGAGGGAGAGAGAGTCTCAAGCAGAATTTGAGCTGAGCACTGAGCTTGACATGGGGTTTGATTTCATGAGCCTGAGATCATGACCGGAGCCAAAACCAAGAGTCAGACACTCAACTGATTGAGCCACCCAGGTGCCCCAGTATTCTCTATTTCTGAGAGACTTTGATAGTTCTATGTGCTTTTAATCTCTCTTATTGGGCCTGTATATCCTGGAATCCAGGGATATACTCTCATTCTTTGGGAAGAAAGAATCAATAGCTTCTGGATAACCCAATGTATTAGTTATCTATTGCTATGCAACACATCCTCTCCAAACACAGAGGCCTAAAACAGAAGTACCTATTAACTATCTCTCACAGTTTTTGTAGGTGAAGAATTGGGGCATACCTTGGCCGGTGGTTCAAACTTAAAGTCTCCAATGTGATTGAATCAGATGTTGGTCTGAGCTAGAGTCTAAGAGTTTACTGGGGCTAGAGGATCCCCTCTCAGGTGGTTGTCTCCTAGAACTGGCAAATTGGAGCTGGCTGTTGGCAGGAAGCCCCAGTTTTTCCCCATATGAGTCTATCCACATGGCTGCCCTAGTGTCCTGACAACAGGGTAGCTGGCCCCCTTCAGTGTGAGCAATCCAAGAGCCCAAGGTAGAATCAGCAGTGTGTTTTATGACCTCACCTTGGATGTCACACTGTCACTTTCTCAATATTTTATTGATCATCCAAGTCATCCTTATTCAATAGGAAAAGGCTTTGCATAAGGGTATGAGTGTCAGAAAGTGAGGATAATAGGGACCATCTTAGAGGCTTGCTACCACACCATACCACACCATTAAGCCCTTCTTGCTGCCAGATAAAGACTTTTCTATGATAACTGGATCCCTGAGTGATTAGCACAGGGAACAGGTAAATTTTGTTGGACAAGGAAAGAAAGAGAAAATACACAGAATAAGTAAGTCCAGGGAGAAAGGCAGGCCTGGATATAGTAACCATGAGGCAGTTGTAACATTTTGAGTATCTGAGTAGGAGTAAAGGAACATGTGCTTGGGGCAGGGGTTTGGAAGATTATATGCATGGGTCTAGAAAAATATTCCTTTGTTTACTAATTAGATCATGTTTTTGGACCATGAAGACTAAACTCTGGTATTGTTTGCCTGAAAATAATAGCCCAAATTGAATATTCTCAAATTTTCTCTACAGTTTATTCAATTTGTCATCCACCCTTATTAAGCATCTGGCAAATGCCAGGTCTATTCTAGAGGGGGCCAGGGGATGCAGAAATGATAAAATACAAAACCTGACATAGGAAATGGAGGAGAGAGAACTAATATTTATTATGCACCTACCGTGTTCCTGTACTTCACATTTATTGTTTTAATAATTCTCAGAACTTCTCCAGATACTAGGCATCATGGTTCCCACTTGGCAAATGAATAAAGGGACCTGAGAGTTCATTTCTTTACTCAGAGTTGGAGGTGAAAAGTGGCAAAGCGGAGTGCTCTGCAGATAACAATGGTACAAAGTAGAAAGAGATTAAATGCAAAAAAAAAAAAAAAAAAAAAAAAAAGGTCTGCATGTAGTGCAATGGCAGCTCTAGAGAAGAGAGTGAGTTCTTTGGCCTGGGGAGGTAAGAGAAGGCTTTATGGAAGAGATAGCATTTCAGCTGGATCTTGATACATGAGTAGGAGATAATAGAAAAATGTCATATGCCAGGAGTAAAGAATATCAAAAACAAAGGCATGAAGGCAGGAATAGATATTAGTAATGATCATGCACACAGAGACACATGATGTGGCTAGAGAAATGGGCATGGAGGAAAGAAATGGCTGATAGAGTTGAGCAAAATGAGTTCAGGCCACACAGAGATAGCAGACAGATACCAGACCTAGCTATTCTGTAATGTGACAGGAAGCCAGGGAAGGCTAGAACATCATTGTACACCTGAGTGGGAACTCCTTTCAGACTTCTTGGATAACACCTTCATCAAGGTTATCATTAATTCAATTATGATTGCACCTTCATACCCAGCAACAATAACAAAAAGACTGAAAAACAATATAACATTATTCAAATTACTGAATAGGAATGAGAAATGCCATTGATCAGTAACAAGGGTAATAAATGTCCTGATGGTGAAGTGTGCTGCTAGTTAAAGACAGAAGAAAAACTATGGGAAAAGTCAGCAGGCCCTAGGGCTATTGATTTCCAGAAAAAAATCCAAGAATCTCAGAGTGGGGAGTGACCTGGAGGATGGTTTCCTCTAATTTTGCAGTTTACGTTAGAGAAAACTGAGGTCAGAGAGTAGGAATGACTTATTCTTCTAGAGCAGAGCTCCTTCTAAGACACCTCAGCCTTTTGAGAAGAACAGAGTAGAATCCTTGATATGAAGAAGGCCATGAGTATGGAGGGTGCTATGAAAATCATTTTTTATATGTTTTTTATGTTTTATATGTTTATATGTTTATATGTTTTATATGTTTTATAACATGTCTGTTAGAGTTGAGTTGTGTTTTCTCCAAATTCATCATTTGAGATCCTAACTTCCAATACCTAAGAACATGGTCTTATTTGGAAAGAAATTTGGTTGAGATAAAATTAAAAGAAGGCCATATTGGAGTAGAGTGGGCTCCAAATCCAGTATGACTGGTGTCCTTATTAAAAGGGGAAATTTAGACATGCACACAGGGAGAATGCCATGAGAACATGAAGGCAGAGCAGTGTGTCTACAAGACAAGGAATACAGTTGCCAACAAACCACTAGAAGCTAAGAGGGAGGCATGGAACAGTCTCCATTTCTGCCCACAGAAAGAACCAGTCCTGGGACACCTTGATCATATACTTCTAGCCCCCAGAAATTCCTATTGTTTAAGCTACCTAGTGTGTGGTACTTTTTATAACAGTCCTAGGAAAGGAATACAATTGCTAAAAGAAAGAAGGTTATAGGAAGCCATGGGAAGTAGGCAGTGTGAGGAAGGAACAGTGGATTAATGGGATAATAAAATCATTCTTTAATCTATTCAAGTGCTGTGTGTGCCTGAAGCACCTCACTTGGCCCTGGAGCTGATATATGAAGTGAAATATAACTTTCCTGCCTTTTAAAAGTTCAAAGTGTGGTCTAGTTAGGTTCACAACAGAAGTAAATGTTATGGAGACCCAAAGGAATGAGATAGGCAAAGGTCTGGATGCAGGAAGTAACATCTGAGCCAAGTTTTGAAGGATGAATGTGTTTGCTTCCTGGTTGTTAAATGGAGCTGATCATTTCTGCCACTGGAAAGAGTTTCCTAAAATCTCCATCCTGGTTCACAGAGCCATCAAAAAGACAAAATCACAGACTTGCTAAGTTTCTTCAGTTCAGCATTTCAGTCAAACAGCCTCAACAACTGAGGCCAGTTATCTCAATTTCCTGCCCTAGTTGGCCTGCCATTCATAGAAAAAAAACAGGAACAAAGATGCTGACCTCTGGCTGCTCAGCCCAAGTCCCCTTGGAGCTTCAGGCTCATGTAAGAACTGGCTTCAGAAACTCACCCCATTTGGGGGGGGGGGTCTCCCTATTCTGGCTCCAGAGACCTCTCTGCAGGGCTAAAAAGTCATATTTTGTTATTTATGTATAAAAACAACAACAAAAATATCCTCTTCTTTCCAAATATTCCATGCATACGAAGCCAAACCTTCAGTAGGTCATCGCTATGATATTCTGAAGGACTATGCTTCCAGGCCCTGGAGAGTGAGCCAGGTCTGCTGGCCTTGGTCTTACGATGTCTTGGCTGTCTCATATTAAGGACCCCCAGGCTCCCAAATTTGAGTCTCGGCAGCCACTGCTCTGAGTAATGCTGGTAAGAAACAGAGCAAAGAACAGAGCCAATTGTAGCTGGAGTCACATCTGCCTCTGTGGAATGATGTCAAGTGTGTTAGGAGGAAGGCAAGGGGCGTCTCTTAACTCTAATTGCTTCCCTACTGGTCAGTCATGTTCCCTGAAAGTCCATTAAGATTATGGACTGATTACGGGTCACCTGGGTGGCTAAGTGGTCATGATCTTGAGGTCCTGGGATCGAGCCCGCATTAGGCTCTCTGCTCAGCAAGAAGCCTGTTTCCCCCTCTCTCTCTCTGCCTGCCTCTCTGCCTACTTGTGATCTCTCTGTCTCTGTCAAATAAATAAATAAATAAATAAAATCTTAAAAAAAAAAAAAGATTATGGACCTGTTCTTTAGGTTTATGAGCGAGAATAATGGGACACGACAGGGTCTGCACACAAACCAGCAGTCTTTGTTTGGTTGATTACATTGGAAAATCTTAAAGCAGAGCAAGTATGTTCAGTTGCCCCAGTACCTAGGTTTTCCCTAGAGTATTGCATCAAGTTTCATTCAGTGGTTGTTACCTGCCTGGCCCCTTTAAGCACTTGTTTTGGTAACCCCTGCTCAACTCATCCACACATATGGTTTTGACCATCACCTGGGTAGAAATATTTTAAAACTTTCACCTCCAGTTCATACCTTTCTCTTCACACTTTTGAATCTTCTAACTGCCTGTCCCTATGCACCTGATCTTCAACTAACTCATCATCTCTTCTCACAAAACTATCCTTCTCCAGGGTTTTCTTTGTCCTACTTCCCAAATCAGAAAAATGGAAAACATCCTTGACCCTTCCTTTCCTAACATATTAAGTCAATAACTAAGATTTACTAACATTACTTCCCAAAAGTTTATTTTAATTGTTCTTCCTCCCATGCTTTCTGATAATTCTCTAATTCAGGACTATATCATCTTTCCCTTAAACTACTAGAACAGCTTCCAAGAGGGTCTCCTTATTATCATCTCATCCCTACCCCACCTATTCTCTACTTAACAGCTGAAGTATCTTTAAAAATTATAAATCTTCACTCAAAAATCTACTCTTGTAAGGAAGCTACTTTAACATAATAAGGAGCATACATGAAAAACCTACAGCTAACATCGTATTCAGTGGTGCAAGACTGAAATGAAAGCTTTCCCTCTGTGATCAGGACAAACATGCCTGCTTTAGCCTGCTTTCTATTCAGCATAATAGTGAAAGTCCTAACCAGAGTAATTAGGCAAGAAAAAGAAATAAAAGGCATCCAAATCGGAAAGGCAGATGTAAAATTGTCTCTGTTCGCAGATGACATAATTTTATAGGGAGAAAATCCTAAAGATTCCACAACAATCCCCTATTAAAGCTAGTAAATGACTCAGCTAAGTTACAGAATACAAAATTGACATGCAAAAAATCAGTTGCATTTCTGTACATTAACAATGAACAATCTGAACAGAAAATTAAGATAACACCATCAAAAAGAATGAAATACTTAGGAATAAATTTAATCAAGACTGCCAAAGAATTGCACACTGAAAACTGCAAAATATTCGTGAAAGAATTAAAGAAGACACAAGTAATGGAAAGACATCTTGTGTTAATGGAAGGGAAAACTTAGTATTGTTAAGATGTCAGTACTACCCAAAGCCATCTATAGATTTAATGCAATTCCTGTTAAAATCCCAATGTTAGAAATGGACACACCCATTCTAAAATCCGTATAAAGTCTCAAGAGACCTGCAATAGTCAAAACAATCTTAAGGGGAAAAGAAAGAACAAAATTAGAGATTTCACACTTTCTGATTTTAAAACTTATTACAAAGCTATGGTAATCAAAACAGCGAGGTACTGGCATGAAGATCATATAGATCAATGGGATGTTGATATGGTAATAAATCCTCACATATATGGAAAATGATTTTCAATGACAGTGCCAAGACCATTCAATGGGGGAAAGGACAGGTTTTTCAACAAATAATGTTTAGAAAATTGGATATCCAACCACCCCCCAAAAGTTGGATCTTTACCTTACACCATATACAAAAATTAACTCAAAATGGATCTAAGATCTAAAGGTAACAGCTAAAACTATAAAATTTTAGAAGTGTGTGTGTGTGTGTGTGTGTGTGTGTGTGTATGTATATATAATTTACTTTTATTGGTATCTTCACAATGTAATTGCCAAACTTTAAAGAAATTTTATTATACAAAAGAGGAAACTGAGACTAGACTAAAATCCATATAAAGTCTCAAGGGACCTGCAACAGTCAAAACAATCTTAAGGGGAAAAAAAAAGAACAAAATTAGAGATTTCACGCTTTCTGATTTTAAAACTTATTACAAAGCTATGGTAATCAAAACAGCGAGGTACTGGCATGAAGATCTTATAGATCAATGGGACATTGATATGGTAATAAATTCTCACATATATGGAAAATGATTAATGCTTAAAATCTTAATGTTTAAGATCAACTAGGTCTTTTTTTTTTAAGATTTTATTTATTTATTTGACACACAGAGAGGGAAATCACAAGTAGGCAAAGAGAGAGGAGGAAGCAGGCTCCCTGCCGAGCAGAGAACCCAATGTGGGGCTTGATCCCAGGACCCTGAGATCATGACCTGAGCCAAAGGCAGAGGCTTAACCCACTGAGACACCCAGGCACCCAAGGTCAACTAGGTCTTAAGTGGATCCTGAGTAGATCATGACTCTTAAGGTTAGACCTCTGGCCAACACAAAGTAAAACCTCATAAAGAACACAGACTTTAAAACCAGAAAGAACACTGACTAAAGTCATAAAATTGGATGTTTTTAAACCTTTCTGTTGACCCAATGTCCTCATCGTTAACATGAAGATAATAATATCTGACCTTTTGCAAGTCACAGGAGGTGAGGACTAATTAAAAGGAGGTGGGTACAAGGAAGAAGAAAGCCCTATGACTTAGCCCTTCAGGCTCTCTAGAGCCATAGAAATTCACAGCTGAGTCTGAAGAAGAGCTGTGTGGGGAGGTGATTCCTAACTCTGGAAATGGGAGGAGATGGAAATAGAAATAAGAGAGGGAAGGAAAAGTAAAATGAAGGTGAACTCTGTTTAAAAAAAATAGTGGCATGAGAAAAGATTTTGGAATCTCTTTTATCTCATTTATCAATGAGAAAGGAATTAGAAATATATATATCACGTAAATTACCTTTAAAAAAACAATTCTGAGTGATTTCCAAAGACGGTGTGACATAGCATATGGAGTATTCTAACTCCAGCTCTGGTTTCACAACTTCCTACCCTTGGTGACATTTGGACATGTCATGGAAGTGCTCCAAATTTCCAGGTCCCTCTTTCTAAAACAGGAATATTAATACCTACCTGACCTCCTGGGAAAAACAAAGTGTGAAAGAGAGGTACATATTACTTGAAAAGTTAAAATGCTATTTGGGTCCAGGTTAAAAATCAGTTTTCCTAACCAGATGACCCATACACCACTTCACTGTTTTTGAACCTGTTTACTCACGTGTAAAAGACTTAAAAACAGTATCTACACCATAGATTTGTTAAAGAGATTAAAAGAAATGGTGGAGGTAAATGCATAGCATGGCATCTGGTACATATTAAGGACTAAATAAATGGCTATGTTCACAGTAGATATCAGCAACAACAGCCAAAGACACATTTCTTTACTGCTGAGAAGGGAAAAAAAGTAAGATCTATGGGGAATTCTAGGAAAAGAATTCGTGGCAATTTAAAAAGAATCCAGCTTGGTGTTCTTAATTTCTCCTTACCCCGAGTGACAGCAGGAGAATGGCATGCTGGAGGTGGTGTGTGTCTCTGTGAATTTTTTTTTTTTTTAAACTCTGCAAGGTTAGAAGCTTCTTGTCTCCTGTGATTGAACACCCCCAAGACATTGGATCATTTCCTGAACTTCATTTATTTAATAACTAATCTTTTATTGCCTTCTGTCCTTTAAAGCCTGCCGGCCAGTCTCATTCCCAACCCGGCCCTACAAGGTCTCACCTCTTTAATCATTTGGATAATGCTGAGACACACTACAAACCATCTTAATGGAGGGCTGATAAGTGAAGGCCATGTTTCCTCCCGTCTGCTTCTCTACCCAGCATTATATTGGATGATTTTCCATAATCCCAGCAAATCACTCATGTCATCCCCCCCCACAGTCACCTAGTTAATATCTCCAGTCAACAGGTTTCTTTTGGCTCTTTTGTCTGGGAAAGCTGGCTACACAAGGCCCCAGGACTCGGGAGGAATGAATCTGTATCTGGGATTTGTACAAACTAAGAGCAACTGCAGGAGTAACATTTTCACTAGTTAATACGAAGAGCTACCATCTCCGAGCCATAATTGTGGCCAGGCACCGTGCCAACAACTGTGTTTGTATTATCATATTTAATTCTCATAAAACCTACTGAAGAATGCTCTCATGTCCATTCCATGGATGGAGGCACTTACAGCCTGGGCCACTGGTATTCAACGTGCCGTCCTCCAAGCAACAGTTTTATCTGGGAACTTGGTTAACAATGGAAATTCTCCAGCTCTGCCACAAAACCAGTGAATAAGAATCTCTGCGGGGTGGTGTTCAATGATTTATGTTTTAACAAACTCCCCTGCTGATTCTGCTGCAGACTAAAATTTGAAAAGCCCTGGACTACAAAAGGTGTGTAACTTGCCAAATTCACAGACCTAATAAGTGGCAGAGAGAAACTTAGAAATCAGAGTCTGACTCCTAACCAAGTCAGAGGGGCTCTAGAATGAGATGGCCCACAAAATTTTAGGACTTCAAGTAAAATTTCCTTGTACAATATAGACATCTATGATGTCATATAATAGATGTGCAGAAGTAGCTCAGTTTTGGGTTTGATTTAATTGAGCACTTCAGTGCCTGTATGGGTCCAGCTCAGAGGCATTGCTCTCATTCTCATAGCTTTCTCTTCATGGTGATAAGAGGGCTGCAGCAATTCCGGGCATTACATTTTGTCCCTCAGTGCCCAGATGTCTGGAGTAGAGGCAGGAGGAAAGGACCTGTCTGTTCTTCCATGTCTTTTTGTGAGCAATATTTTTTTTTCCAAGAAGTACTTTCCCCAGTAGACCTCCTCTCATGCATTACTGCTCAGCATTTCATCACATGCTCATTCTTAAATCAATCCCTGGGAAGAAAAAGGGAATAACATGATTGGATAAGACTAATTAAGATTCATCTTACTCGGGGCACATGGGTGGTGCAGTTGGTTAAGCCTCCAACTTGGTTTCGGCTCAGGTCATGAACTCAGGGTCTTGAGTTCAAGCCCTGTGTCAGGCTCTGAGCTCAGCATGGTGTCTACTTGAGATTCTCTCTCTCTGTCCCTCTGCCCACTCCTACTCATGCTTTCTCTCTCTAAAATAAATAAATAAATCTTTAAAAAAAAAAAAGCTTCACATCACTTGAAGTACGTGTATGCCTATATGAACACAGAGGATGGAAGTTACAGCAGGGCAATGAGTACAAATTATGAAATGGTGAGAAAGAAATTTGGATTCACAGGTTAACGTTGGATGATAGGAATCCAGATAGAAAAATGAAGAGTTCACGCCATAAGAAATAGACAGCCTGTAAATTTTTTAGCAGGGGAGACAAACATGTAAGGATATACACACAAAGATTCTGCTGTGTAGGATAGAAGAGTGTAAGACTCTGGAGAGGCAACGAGGAGAGGCTGTGGGAGGACCAGCTGTTGCTGTAGCTTTGGTAGAATCTTCCAAGGCCCTAGTTTAGGTAGGTGGTGATGGCTATGACAGGTGGGTAAAGATAAGATTCCATCATTCAGAAGGAAAATTGGCCAGAGTGGGTGACTGATTGGCCACGAGGAGACGAAGGGAATGAGTCAGGGGTTATAGGCCAGTTTCATGCCTGTGACCAGCTGTGTTTCTGCCCCCATGGAGCCCTGATGGGGAGAAAAGTGCTGACTCCTGCAAAAGGAATTTAGGCAAGTTAAAGAAACACTGTCAGAAGGACAGTGGGTTATTTAGGGGTATATGCTTAAATTCTCAAATTCACCACTTGGTTCTGTGAATAATAATAGTGCCATTTATTGCCAGTTGGATATGTCTTACTGTTTCACTTATTTAAATTTATTTTTATTATAGAAAATTTCAAAATAAAGTGTATTTTATTATAGAAAATTTGTCCCTACAAAAGTAGGAAAAATGGTGTAATGAACTCTTATGCACCTATCAACCAGCTTCACCACAATCAAATCCTGACCAGTTGATCTTGTTTCCACTCTTTTCTCTCTCACTCTTCCCCAAACCCTCCAGCCCATGTTATCATTGTTTCAAATAACAACGTTACTGAGACATAACTCATGTACTGTACAATTCACCTATTTAAAGCATGCAACACAATGGTTTTTAGTATATTCATAGAATTGTGCAACCATCACCACAATGGATTTTAGGACATTTCATCACCCCAAAAAGAAACTTCATACTCTTCAGCTATCACCCTCTGACTCTGCATCCCCCTAACCCCGCCCAGAGCAACCACTCATCTGCTTTGCCTGTTAGGAATTTGCCTGTTACAGATATTTCATATACATGGAATTATACAATATGTAATTTTCTGTGACTGGCTTCTTTTACTTAGCATAATGCTTTTGGGGGTTCATGCATCTTGTAGCATATATCAATACTTCATTTCATCTTATTGCCCAATTATACTCCACTGTATACATCTGGTACATTTTCTATTCATCAGTTGATGGATGTTTGAGTTCCATCTTTTTAACTATTTTAAATAATGCTACTAAGAACATTTGTGTACAAGAGCATCATGTACCAGTGGACGTATGCTTTCATTTCTCTTTGGTATATACCTAGGAGAGGCATTTTTGGGTTGCACAATAACTCTATAGTCAACTTTTTGAAAAATTACCAGACTGGTTTTCATAGCAGCTGCACGATTTTACATTCCCACCAACAGTGTATAAGGATGCCAATTTCTCCACATCTTCCCCAAACGCTTTTTTAAAAGATTATATTTATTTATTTGAGAGAGACAGAGAAAGCATGAGTGGGGAGAGGGAGAAGGAGAAGCAAGCTCCTCGCTGAACAGGGAGCCCAATGTGGGGCTGGATCCCAAGACCCCAGGATCATGACCTGATCCGAAGGCAGATGCTTAACTGACTAAGCCACCTAGGTGCCCCTTCCCCAACTCTTTTTATTAGTTTTATTTATTTTTCAATTTACAATTTTAATTTTTTAAAATTTTCTTAAGGCTTTCATTTTTTAGTGTGGTTTTAGTTTCTCAAAATTAAGAGGAAGGTATAATTCCCCATATACCTTCTGTCCTCACACATGCAGTGCATCTCAATTATTTTTTTTAAGATTTTATTTATTTATTTGACAGAGAGAAAGAGGGAGAGATCATAAGTAGGCAGAGAGGCAGGGGGAAGCAGGCTCCCCTCTGAGCAGAGAGCCCAACGGGGGGCTCGATCTCAGGACCCTGAGATCATGACCCGAGCCGAAGGCAGTGGCTTAACCCACTGAGCCACCCAGGTGCCCCAGTGCATCTCAATTATTAACATTCTCCTCCAGAGTGGCGCATTTGTTACAACTGATGAATCTGTATTGACATATAACAATCCCCCAAAGTTTGCGGTTTACATTAGTTTATTCTTATATTGTACATCCTATGCATTTGGACAAATGTCTAATGACATATATTCACCATTAGAGTATCATACAGAGTATTTATACTGCCCTAATAATAATTCTGTATCCTTGTTGTTTTGATTCACATTTCGCTAATGGCTAAGGGATGTTGAACATTTTTTTCATGTGCTTATCAGTCATTTGTTTCTCTTTTTTTAGAAAAATATCTATTCAGATAGTTTACCCATTTTTAATTAGGTTGTTTATCTTTTTATTATTGAGATGCAAAAGTTCTTTATATAGTCAATATATAAGTCCCTTATCAGATATATAATTTCTCAGTATTTTCTTCCACTCTGCAGGTCATTTTTTCTCTTTCTGGATGGTGTCCTTTGAAGCACAAATGTTTTTAACTCTAACAAAGTCCAAATTAACCTATTGTTTTCTCTTGTTGCTATATTTGTGGTGTTATAGTTAAGTAACAGTTGCCTCATTCAAGATCACAAAGGTTTACACCTATGTGTTCTTCTAAGAGTTTTATAGTTTTAGCCCTTATACTTATGAGTTTGATTCATTTTGAGTTACTTTTTATAGATGGTGTGATAGGGGTCCTACTTCATTCTTTTCATGTTGATATCCAGTTGCCTCCACACTATTTGTTGAAGAGAATAATCAAAAGACTCTTGAGTTGTCTTGGCTCCCTTGTCAAAAATCAGTTGACTATCGCCCCAGTTACTTTGAAGAAGATGCCAGATATCATGTCAATGCATCTATAAATATATCAATATGCACCTCTAAATTGCAATGCCCCATGTTTTGTCTATCTCTTCACTGATCCTCACAACAACTCTCCAGGTACCATTATCTGCATTTAATGGAAAAAGACACTGATGCTTGGCGGGGTTGCATGACTTGCCCAAGATCAAGCAGCTACTGACATTGATAGAGCCAGATCTGAAGGCTGTGTTCTTCCTGTTCTACCCTCATCGAGTGTAGCTGAAGCACGGTGGAATGTAGTAATAATGAGGGCCGCCTGACCCAGCCAATGCTTGCTTTCACTCTCTTACACGTATCATTTAACTTGTTTACTTTCTTCATTGGCACCATCACCATCTCTACTTGCCCTTTACCCAGCATTTACCCATCAGAAGAGAAAGAAAGACAACTCTCAGAAAACCCAGAGATGATCTTCTGAGAACCCAGGAAATGTGAGGTGGAAAACCCAAAATCCCAAGGTAGGAAGTCTGTGAATTTGTATCAGCTTGAGAGGTGACACTGGTTATTGTGAAGTGAGGAGCAGGTTGAACAATTTTAACTTTCTATTGGAAACTGAGATTTTGTTTATGAGAAGGAAAGCTTAAATTACCAAATCTTAACATTAAAAGACTTCAAGTAAAATTCCAGCAGTAGTTTGACCTCTTTTTTCACTCATGTCAGAATTCTAGTGACTTCCCAAGGTCACAAAGCTGATTAGTGGCAGAAAGGGGACTGAAAGGCAGGTCATCTGATTCCTGTATTAGGGAATATTGGAATTTCCTATTCCTAAAGCCTATTGGGCATTGAGTGCTAGATAACTTGCCTCACCAAACAAAGGTGTATAATAATCTCATGAGACTCTATAAGAATTACAGGAATAGGGGAAGGGGAGAAAAATCACTGAAGAATGGGATTTTTTTCTTTTTTAAATATTTCATTTATTTATTTGAGAGAGAGAGTGGGTGCAAGTTGGGGAGAGGCAAAGGGAGAGAGACAGAATTCTCAAGCAGACTCCTTGCTGAACCTAGAGCCTGACAGGGGGCTCAATCTCGTAACCCTGAGATCATGACCTGTGCCAAATCAGGAGTCAGATGCTTAACTGACTGAGCCACCCAGGCACTCTGAAAACTGAGATTTTTCTGAACCTGCCCATGAGCAGAAATTTTCAAAGATCTACAATGCAAGAAGCAATCCAACTTCTGAGTCAGAGGAAAGATACATGATCCAGGAATTAGAGCGCATCTTACACATTCTGTCATCTTTTTTCAATAAGGCAAACAGACACAGAGTTGAACTCAGACTCACCCGCAATGTACTACCTCAGGCTCCCCAGAAGCACGGTAGAGAGAAGATGGATCTAAAATACCTGGGGTGAGGAAAACTGTACAGCCCAGGCTAGGATGGGTTATGCATACATCAAAGGGCTGAATCCCACCAAGTTAGGCAATGGAGGGGAGAGGACAGGAGCCAATAACATGACCGTCAGGACTGGTGTCATCTTACCTCCCATGCTGCCCTAACGCTACCTCTAGCAGAGAGCAATCTTAGGAAGGGTTCTGATGGCAGCTGAGTATGGGTGTTATAACAAAGCTTTAGGTCCAGCCAGGCCAAGTTCAAGTTCTCGTTCATTTACTAAATATCTATGGAATCTTAGGCAAGTCATTTCACATCCCTAAGCCTAGGTTCTTGCTCTAGCCACTGAAGAGCGTTGTGAGGATTTAACAGAGGGAATGGTATAAAGCACGTGTCATCATTCCTGGGACTTAGTGGACATTTTACTTGTGAATATCTGCACCCCTCCTTGGTCTTTCTCAGATTCATATGAATTTTGGTCTCCGTGCCACCTCTCCAAGTACTCGTTTGATCTCAGGACCTAGATTTTTCAGTATGGAATTACATATTTCACTCTCCTATTGAGAGAATTTTAGAACTGAAGTTGCAGAGGCCCTGCTTAGGAACCAAGGCCAGAGTGTTCATGGCAGAGTGGATGTCTGGACACCATTCAGAGCTCCCTCCTTAGCATCATTATAGTGTGCCTGGGGATGTTGGTTGCCATGACCACCTAATTATTTTCTCTAGGTCTGACCACCATGACGAACTGAAACCCTTGCCAAACTCCCATATAAACAAGCAGCAGATGTCCAATTTGAAAAACATCATTCCTGAACAATAATGTTTGGTTTCCCATCCATCACATGGACCCATCCCCAGAAATGGGTCAGGGAGAGGCAGCTCTGGAGGAGGCAGGAACAAGAACTGGGATGCAGAAGGGGGCCAGACTTACGGTCTGTGCCTTACCCTGGACCAACCATGCAGGAGGCACTCCTTCCTGACATGACATGCTGGTTCATTTATGGAGTCACTAACAACGTTTCAATGGTCTTACATCAAGCTCCTCATAGCCGCATGACAGCTGTGGAGGGCAAAACAAATGACTTCTAGACTCAGACAGCTGTGGGTACCAATACCACTTTTGCCTCTGGCGAGATGGGTAACTTTGGTCAAGTTCACTCCTCTGAGGCTCAGATTCCTCATAAAAGATGAAGATAATGATAGCTGTCTCTTAAAGTCATTGTGGCATTAAAGCAAAATGCACAAAGATGTAGCATAGGGCTTGGACCTAGTAAGTCCTTGATGAATGTCAGTTATAAATTTGTTTTTAAATTATTACACATCCTGATATACTCACTCTGCCATGATACATGATGATGAGCTATTGCTTTTATGAAATACAGAATATCTGTGGACTCTGAGAAACAAACTGAGGGTTTTGGAGGGGAGGGGGGTGGGGGGTTGGGAGGGCCTTGTTGTGGGTGTTAAGGAGGGCACGTATTGCATGGAGCACTGGGTGTGGTGCATAAACAATGAATTCTGGAACACTGAAAAGAAATAAAATAAAATGAAAAAAAAAAAAAGAAATAGAGAATATCATGCAAACTGAAATTTATCTTACAAATTGTTTCATACAGTGCTCTTATTTTATGGAGGACAGAATTGAGACCCAGAGAGCTTAAGGCATTCACCTGAGATCACACAGCTAGTGAACAGCAGGGCTTGGAGAGAATGCCAAGTTTCTGACATCCAACCCAATACCTTTTCCAGCATCCTATCATGCCTAAGAAAGGGAAGGAGGGAAGAGAATCAGCGCTTATTGATCATCTACTGTTCATTGGACATTCTTCATGAATTGTTTCCCTTACAGCAATAATAGAAGGAAAAGTATTATTACTTCTACCTAACAAATGAGCAAATTAGAATATAAGCTTTAAAGAGCAGGAACTGTGTCTTTCTTATTCATTCAAGTATCCCCAGCAGGCAGGATAGTGTCTGGCATGTAGTAAGTACCCAATAAATATTCGCCAGTGAGTAAGGAGAATTAATTTGCCGAAGTCAGATAATTAATAATGGCAGAGCCAGGACTTAAAATAACATCTGTGATTGCAATGCACATGGTTCTTCTGAGCTGACTTTCTTGTACTTTCTCCCCTCGGGGAACTAGGATATGCAGGAAGGAAGAAAGGAAGATTCTTTCTTTGAGAAACTTGTAAGTTCTAAGGTATTAAACGAGGTGCGTTTATATATGTTATCTCATTTGCTTTTTGTAACTACTAAGGATAACTATTTTCCTCTTTGTTGGAAATTGAGAAGCAGAAAGCTTCAGTGACTCTTCCAAGGTAAAACGAGGGATAAGGAGAAACAAGATTCAATCCCAGATTTTCACCTCCATCCTGGGCTTCTCTCATAAAATCGCGGTTGCTTACAGAATGGGCCTTAAAGGAGGCCGGTAGTGGGACAGGAAGTAACCAGGCCTGTCATACAATGGGGGACAAGCATATCCCTTGCGGTTTGCCACTGAATGGTCAGGATGCCAAGAGCTATGGTGGCATTTTATGATCAAAAGCACCAAGATAGAAAACCAGGAAGCTGGGGATGGCTGAATTCTTGGTGACACTGTCAGGGATTTTAACAGACCTGGGAGCTGCCTGTCTCCCTTCTGTCTCTCTGAAGCTTTTATTAGTTTCATTCTGTTATCTGTAGTCAAAAGCATTTCTGTCAGATTTGCTGTACTTTTCAGGAGTGAGGTAGTAGTAAAATCCATGGTACTTATTGTCTATCTGCTCACAGACAGGCTCATCTGTCTACTTCTGGAACTCTCAGTGTCCATATTTTTATCAGTGGGAGATATCTGTTGGTTGAAAGTGTCAGCAAGGGGGACACCTGGGTGGCTCAGTCGGTTAAGTGTCTGCCTTCGGCTCAGGTCATGATCCCGGGGTCTCGGGGATAAAGTCCCTCATCAGGCTCCCCCTCTGCCTTCTGCTCTTCCTGGCTGTGCACTTGTGCTCTCTCTCTCTCTTCCTCTCGCTCTCTCTCTGGCAAATAAATAAATAAAATCTTAAAAAAAAAAAAAAAAACCAAAAAATGAAAGTGTCAGAAAGGAAATTGAACTAGCTTATATGAATGAAGGCAAACTGTTACAGGAATAAGGAGTATCTCATGGAACCGAAGTATAGGCATTCCACTGAGACTGACAGTTGGTCTGGGACCAGGACCTCAAATGCATTTGGCTCTCTGTTTCTCTTTCATAATATCTGCTTTCCTCTCCCCCTCCCCTCCTCTCCCTTCCCATCTTCTTCCCCTCTTCCTCCTTCTTTCTGTCTCCCCTTTCCTTCTCCCCACTGTCTCTCTCACTGTCCTCCACCAGCACCTGCGTTTACACAAAACCAGTTCAACCACTGGAAAAGGGACTGAATCCCAGGGCCCATTTAGCACTTGTCAGAGGGCGGTTGTGACTGACCACACTCAGCACTCACTGCTGGAACACTCAACCTTTCCCTGGAGGAAAGAGGGCTGAGTAAGAACCAGGCTTCCTGGGGACAGTCCCTGTACACCATGGAGATGATAGGGCAGGGATGTTCTGAATAAATGGACTGGGGAACTAGCCCCAAGCTGTCTGTTATAAACTCTCCTCTCAAGGTCTGGTTTCAGCTATTGTCATGGCCAGGTGGTAACTCTGTCCTTGGTGCTGTTTGGTCTCTTATTCATTCAACATTCAACAGGCATGGGGCCTTAAGCAGTGGACAGAGCTGGTCAGGTCACTGCACTCAAAAGTCTTACACTTTCCCCCTACAATCATGTGGGATCTCCCATATCCTTCTAAGAAGCATCTCTTTGCCTAAGCTTGTCTGAGATGGATCTTTGTCACTGCTAACCAAAAGAGTGTCAACAGCTAGCTACAGGAATGGGCACAGGGAGGGAGATGTTGCAACGGGCACATCCCTAAATGTGAAGCTGAGTTGGGAAAGAGCACGGAGTTGTAAGGACTCTGACATAAAGGGCTGGGATATCAGCAATCCTCGCTCGGTGGTAGGAAAACAGTTGGTTAAAAAATTATCAGTTGACTGTGAGAACTCAGACCATTGCCCACAAATTAGGAACTTTAGGAGGACTGTTAGAAAAATGTCCAAGTATTGCTACATGTGGCTACCTTCTTCTAGTACGTTAGTGATTTGGGCCTATCTGATAGCACATAGAGAAGAACTGGGCAGGTTTACAGCTTTGTTTGGAGAATTAATTTCTTTCTATCTGTAGTTAGCAATTTGAACCTGTGGAATCAGATAATCAGGTGCCTTAAGAATACAGCCTTAAATTGTGCACCAATCAGCCTACTGGGTACTGGGAGGATTTAGAAGAACCCAGGAGGCCTGATGGCCCGAGATGTTTCTGAGTAGCTCACCTGTGCCTCTCTGTCTGGGAAAGTAGGAAATGCACATCTGGGGGAGCAGTGGTGTGGAGAGAGGAACCATAGTGTTAGGAAAAAGGAGGTTTGCCTTACAGCTCCAGAAGATTATTCTTCAAACTCAAAGGCAGAGGCCAATAAGTGAAGATTTAGACCTATGTGCATTGTCCCCCAAGTTGGGGGAAATCCATGCTACCAAAGTGAGGTCCAAATGCAAAGTGCAATTTTAGAAAGATCTCTGGTGTTCAGTACCAGCAACTGAGTCTCTCCTGCATCCTCCCTGCTCTAACCTTGTACAATTAACAGGCTGGGCTAAGAAAGGACTTAAAAGTTGTCCTGTAAGAAATGCTCAAGCCTAATAAACAGAGGCCAGTGTTCAACCCTGAAAGCAACTCTGAGTCCATGTTCATGACTCGAACAGAAATGAACTACCAAGGTGGTACAGCCCCCTATCCTGGAACCCCTCAATTCTACTTCCAATTTCAATGTGGATTAACACTGTTCTAGTCGGTAGAACCCAGGACATCTAGAATGACTGGTTCAAGGAACAAACAGATATCCATGAGAGTGAGTGGCGCAACAGAATCCAAATGATGCTCCAGCCCATTGAGCGTCTTATTGCTTCTCCCACCCTCACTAGGTGAGTCTTGCTATCCTTTATTTGCCTGACCTTTGAGTAATGAGTATATGAGGCAATTAAGTACATTATTTAGCTTTTAGTTTGCAAAATCTCAAGGAACCACAGGGAGCTATGTTCAAGAGGAGGAATTTGCATTCACCAGAAAAGCTGAGCTTGGAAATCACTGGCCTGGCATTTCACCTCTGAATTTATCAGCTGGAAAGGGTTTGGATGAAATGAGATGATTTCTGCAATAATAATAGCTAATGCTTATTAAATCCTCACTAAATGCCAGGCAGTGGTCTCGGGGTTTATGTGCATGACTCATTTAAGTGTCCCAACAACCTATGAAGTAGGTACGATTATTATCTGCATTTTAGAGGGGGTAGTTAAGTGCCTTGTTTAGAGTTGAGCTGATATTTGGATATATGGCTTGGGTTCCTCACCATTACATTTATTTTTAGGTTACTTACCTTCCTGGATTTTGCTCCCCACCCCCCATCTCCTACCTCTGCATCTTCTTGGCACTGATTTTTTTGAGGTTCAGTTGACATACAATAACCAGTACAAATCAACAAGTTTTGAGATATGTTTACACTCATGAAAACATCACTGCAATTCAAATAAGGAACGGAGTAATCATTTCCTCCTCCAGTTTTCCTCATATCTCTTTGTAATCAGTCTCCTCTTCCTCTCTTCCCCACCCCCAGGCAACCACTGTTATGCTTTCTGTCATTATGGAATGGTTTGCATTTTTTGGACTTGCCTGCAGTCAGAATTTACAGTATGTATTTTTTCTGTCTGCCTTCTTTCATTCAGCAAAATTGTGAGATTCATGATTTAGAGTATGTCAATCATTTGTCCTTTTTAGTTTCTAACTATTATTTCATTGTATGGATACTATGTGTCATAGTACACAAAACAGGGTAAGTATAACTACTGTGAATAGTCATGTTCAAGTCTTTGTGTGAACATACACTTTGATTTCAATAAATATCTTGGGGTGCAAAGGCAGATGGAATGTAGGTGGAAGTTCTACTTTTTAATTACTGTCCAGAAGTTTTTCAAAGCAGTAGTATTATTTTACATTCTCCCCAGCAATATTTGAGAGTTCCAGTTGCTCTATATCATCAACTCTTGATATGATCGATCTTTTTAATTGTAGCCATTCTAGTTGTCATGCAGAAGTTTTTCCATGGTGGGTTTAACTGGTATTTTCTAATAATTAATGATGTTGAAAATCTTTTCATGTGCTTATTTGCCATCTATATCTCCTCTCTGTCAAAATGCCTCTATTGATAAATATTTTATTCCTTTTATTTTTATTGAATTCTTTATATTTATTTAGGCTTTGTTTTGTTTTGTTTGGTCCTATTTCTTCCCTTGGAGTCAGCTTCTTCTTTCTCTAAGAAGACATTCGACAGATTAGAACACAGACGAAGGAGATGAACATGGTTTAGTAGATAGGGCACAGGTTTAGAAATAATCAGGTCTATTTGCACTTGCATTTTAGCTCTGCTCTTTGGTAAGTCAAGTTGCCTTGGGCAGTGCAACTCATGCTCCTGAACACCAGTTCATTTGTCTGTAACACGAACCTAGTGACCCTATCTCCTGCTGTTTCTACAGACAATGAAAAAAACACTCTTCGTAAATGAGTGGCATGAAACAATGGGAAGAACCCTTGTTACGGCCATGTACTAAAAAGGAGACTACTTATGAGAATTTTGATTGTAAGAATTATTAGAATACCCTCAAGGCCAGATATCCCTGTAGAAGGATAGCGGAGTGGCGTCTTGTTTATTTCCCTTTTTTCTTTCTTTCTCCTTCCCTTCTGTGTGCATAATATACACAGTTTGCAAAGAGGTAGATCATTCACACACGTCTGATGTCATACCCCAATACCCGCTATGGTACTAGTCACTCACCAGGGAGCAGGGAACCCAGGCTCCTCTTCTTGGTCATCCTGTTTTTACACGGCCCTCAGGCCTTTCTGGGTCTCTCTCTGTCTACATCCTGCTCTGGTAGACAAAACCATGGTCACTTCCATGTGGGTTATATTTTAAAGCAATGGCAGAGAATTCCCAGTCTCTCTGTGCAGGGGCTTATAGGCACAGTCATCAACATCTAATGAGGGGATTTGTTTTCCTCCATTGTCCACATAGCACAGAAGGAGCCCTGTGGATCTCTACCCTGCACTGTGAGCATCAGTCTCCACCAGAGTTGAGCTGCTTGTGCTGTGCTCTTGGGGCGGGGGGAGGGCATGGGGGAGGGCAGGGCAGGAGAGAGGCCCACAGCTATTGCCCCTGGCTCTGTGACAAGAAAAGAGCATCTTCCAGGCGGGGCTCAACCTGCAAAAAGTCTCCCCTGCTGTGTGGGAATTATTCACTCTAGGACATTCTTCCTGTGTAGGAACATCAAATATTCCCGCTGGCTGCAGAAGAGCTCAGAATAGGCCAGTTTAACTGCTTCATGTCCAGTCTGCAGGAGCTACAAAATCCCCTGCCGGGATGTTGGACATCTAATAGGTGCCCACTCACGGCAATTTCCTCCTGAATTCTGACTGCTACTCCCAAACAGGCTTCTGTCTAGGTTCCCCTGTGGTTGCTGTCTGTGTAAGGAGGCTCATCACTACCATCGTCCCAGGGAATAGATCAATTCTTGTGAGGTCTGTTCCCTTAGTCTTACCTGCCCTTGAGGAACCTAACTGCTGGCTTGGTAGGGGATGCTGAGGGGCACATGGAATGTCAAAGACTCATCAAAAAGATCCACAGCCTTTCCAGTGTTTCAGGGTCTATGCCTTTCCTAAAGAACTTATGGTATTCTCTACCCCAAGGAAAGGTGACGTATCTTGATGAAAGGCTGGTGACATACATATCTGAGATAGCCATCTCTCTCACTAAGTGGAAAACTTCTGGTCCTTTTGGTGAAGAAATGCATAGCAATAAACCTGAGGTAGATTACAAAGGGCATGTGGAAGGAGACATTGCATTAAACCCAGAGTCCTCCGGGATGCCACAGGAAGACTGGCTTAGACTCAAATGCTAATAGCCCCACTGATGAGCATGGACAACATGATTACACAGGGAAGTCAAGGCCAAGTTCTGCACTCTCTCCCCAGCTGGCAGGAGCAGTCTTCCTGGAAAGGCTCCCTCCTACCTCCCATCCTCTCTGCAATCAAAAAACTTCCGGGAATCTGATTTCCTGCCCTCTGCCTCTTCAAACAAAATGAATGGATTGAGAAATCACCCTTCTCACAAACCTCATTACCTTACCTTCAGGCCCCATAATTAGAAAACAAAACACGAAATTAATGATTTTGTAGAGCAAAGTGTTAACAATAGAAAGAAAACAAGGCCAGGTTTAAGGGGTGGCAGGAAACAGAGGATCTGAAGGAGCTTGTGGAGAGCTGACCCTGTGGCAGGCCCTCCCTGTGTGGGGCGGCTGATGCTTTGAGATAGGTTTTAATCTCCAGTTTAAGGGGACAGAGCAAGGGGACAGAGGCTCATGATGTTTAAAGAATTTGTCTCAGGCCCCAGAAATTAGCAACAGACGTGGGTTTGATCATGATTTGGTCCGATTTCCAAAGCTCACAGGTTTCCCACTGTATACTTTTTAAGATTTTTGCATTGACGAGGCCCTTCATTCCACACATCTGTACCTCACATAGCCATCCCCTCTAGTCTCCAGCCACACTGTGCCTGAGGCCCTGAGGGAGTGCCAACCAGTACTTGTTTTCTCCATTCTTTACACTTTTCCTGAAGCATTCTGACAAGCCAGCTGGTTGGAACTACCCAGTCTCTTACCCTTCAATCTCTCGTGGCCTCTCTGTGGGCCTCCTCAGGGCCCAGGGGTCTCTGTGGAGAAGAGTACCATCCCACGGTGAGAAGTAGGGCCCGAGTCTCCTATTTCAAAGCTGGCACCGCTCTTCAAACCCCATTCTTTGTTACTGGAGTGGTGGCGACGTGTTTGTTGGTTGGCTGGTCTGAGAGCACTTTTCCCTCAAAGCTCACTTGGTGAACACAAAGAAATGACCTGCCTCAGCGCCCCAGCAATCAAGCCTCTCTCCACCTCAGATTAGGGGCTCCACCTACTTTTTTAAGGGGTTCATTTTCCAGAAGCCTCTCTTAGCAAGGATGAATAAGACATGGTCTTAGCCTACTAATAGCAGCTCTCAGCAGGGTGAGGGAGATAGACACTATCATTCAGTGCTCAATTCAAGAAATGGGAGCCATTCTAGATATTTCAAGCAGAAACGATTTTAATATGGATTAGATGCTAATAAAATCATAGCAAGTTTCTGAAGGAGTAGGTTGTAGGCTCCAGCAATGACTTCCGGAGGGACCTGTTGCCGCTGCCCCATCAGGAAGGTGGAAATCAGGAGGATCCAAATTGAATAGTGAGTTCTAGATTCTAGAATCTGTAACAGATCACTTACTTTTAATCTAGGGATTCAGAAAGGCAGCACTGGGAAGTTGTTGTGCTACTGTTCAGACTGACTCTGGATAATCATGACACTGTTGACTAGTTCCTGGAATACAATGCAGAATAATGTCATATCTGCACAACTCTGCTCGCCAGCAGAAAATATCTAAAACAGCCAGATTTTCTTTGTTTCTTTTCTACTTTTCCAAATCTTACATATGTGCATCTATTCGTGGAATTTAATTGGCATTTAGAACCCTATCTCTCTACAGAGAAGTCTGGAAAATGGACTTATACTACAGAAGATGAGCACAGATATTGGGAGCATAACTTGCAGTGTCTTCCATAGACTCGTGAACATGTGTGTACCCTGAACTATAGAGGAAGCGTGCTCTACAAGGAATGACACGGGTCATAAAGAAGGGAGAGAACAGTTCTACCTGGGACTTGGGGGGAAGGGGCAGAAAAAAGACTCCTTTGGCTGGGTCTTGAAGAATATCCCTGAGCAGTTTGCCTCAAAGAGGGCTGAAGGGCATTTGAGGCAGAGTAAGCATTATGACCGATGGCAGAGAGGATGAAAAGTGTAGCATACTTAGGATCAGGCTATGCTTCCTTTGTCTGAAGCAGAAGGGAGAAAGAGGAAAGCACTGAGCAATGAAGCCCATAGCTGGCTGAGCTCAGATCAAGGCAGACCCCACATGCTGTGCTCAAGAGCTCAGACTCTCTCCTGGAAGCTATAGGGGCCTTTGGAAGGTTTTACGCAGAGGAATGACAGGATGAGATGGGCTTTAGAAAGCTCGTTCTGGATGCTGTGTGGCAGACACAATGGAAGGGGTAAGAATCAGGATAAAGAGAGCAGTTGGAAGGACATTGCAAAATGGCAGACTAGACATGGCCAGGACCTAACTTAGGACCATGGATGCTGGAATGGGAAGAGAGAGCTTGCAATACATCAGGAAGCTGAATCAATAGGCCTCAACTCAGCTAGAGTAATTAGGAACAATTAGTGTAGGTATACTACATGCCAGGTTCTACTCTACACACTCTGCGTTTATGAATTCACCCAATCCTTACAAAACTCTGTGAACTGGGCTCCAGGATCAACCCACATCTACAGTGAGGAGACTGAAGTATGGCTGGCAAACAGCAGAGCCAGGGTTTCAACCAGGTGGTCTAGTTTTGGAAAACAAATATTCAACCAGTTTGCTATGAAACTGATAAAACTTCGCTTTCCTGCATTTACTGATAAAATTCACTTTCCTGTACTTAATGATTCTGCATTTCACTTACGAATTCCGGTTTTGACTCTGAATTAGGAGTTCTTTTTAACCTAGATGTTCATGGACAAATTTGGGCAAGTCTGACGAATCCTGAAATTATAATCAAGTTTTTACATTTTTTTCAGCATTTGTGTAATTGCTTTTTCTGGGAAGCGGTGGCAAGGCCTATCAAATGCGTTGTCAAGGATTCTCAAATGGATCTTTGACCTAAAAATACATTCGAGGATACATTTAAAATACACTCAAGAAAACATTCACCTGAGAGCAGTGGTTCCCAAAGGGTGATCCCTGAACCAAAGCATCAGCCTCTCCTGGGAAATTGTTAGGAATGCCTATTTCCAGGCCCCACCCAAGACCTACGGAACCAGAAGCTCCAAGGGCAGGGCCCAGGAATTCGTGTCAATCCATCTTCCAGCTGCTTCTGATGGATGCTTAAGTTTGGGAACCCCTGCCCCAGAGCAAGCATAAGCCTGAGTGATACGGCAACAGGGGCTGCACCCCAGCCTCTGTGGGCCATTCACAGTGGATGTGGTATCAAGGAGGGCAGAGCAAAATCTTAGAAGTCTGAGATCTTTTTCAGACATGCTCAGGAAAGAAATACTGCAACATAAGCTCTAAAGCATGCCAATATTTTGCACAAGGCACTCCCTGAGGGCTTCTGCGATGCTCAGAACGTGCATTTCTGGGAGCTGCTGTGCTCCGCACCAGCAGCTGAGAAGATGTAACCCGGAGACCGGGTACCAGTCCCGAGGTGCCTCAGTTGCCAGACCCCTACCCCACGCTGCTGCTTCTAGGGCTGCAGTTCAGGGATCTTGTTTTCATCCAAGGTACAGAGACCTCTAATGGCATTTCAGCAGAGAATAACCTGCCTGGCACCCAGGCATTTAGTACCCACTGACACCTTCACTGCTCACAGGGAGGTGCCGAGGCCTCTGGTCCACACCTTGCCCAGTTGACAGGACAGCTGTGCCATCTCTGCAGGATTCATGCCGGCCAGTCTTTCTACATCTTCTTGGAGACTTGAAAAGTCACAGAAACCACATGCAGCGCTAGATAAGGGGACCCCTAACCTCCACCCTGCCCCCCCTGCCCCCACAAAGATCCCTGAGCCCTCCTCTCCTGCATCCCCTCCCTTCCAGAAAGGCCCACCTCCTCCTTTCTGCTAAGTCACAAAGCTGGAAAGCTTTTAGGGTAGGGAGAGAGCATGTGCCTGCTGGTTGGCTTGGAGAGGTTCTGGGAATTCATTCGGATCTAAACAACTATTCCAGTTACGCATGTGACTCAGCCCCTGAGAGCGGGATCTTCCTGTGTCCACAGGGCTGGGTGTTGCTGACTCAGTGCTGAAGAGGGCACCTTGTCAGCCCTCCTGGTCTCCCAGCTCCCCACCCCCTCCCCTTCGTCCCCAGAGGACACCAAAGGGAAGCAGACAGGGAGGGTGAGCTGCTCAGCGGGTTTGGTTTCATTTCTAAATAAGCTGCCAGCCTCCTCCCATTACAGCTGGCACCGCACACATCTGTCAGTCTTCTGGGCATTCTGAAAGGGACATAATCGGAAAGTCACCCATACGCATTCACGTATGCCTTTCACACATTTTAGCCAGCACCTACTATGCGCCTGACTGACTGTTAAGGGTACCCTTCAGGGGCCTGGTGGGGGAAAATACATGAACGGTCATTCAGGAAGGAACGGAAAAAGCACTGTAGCTTACGTGACTAAAGAGCTTCGAGAATGCCAAGAAGCAACAGACACCCCTGTCTAGGTACTTAGCATTTCTTTTCAACATGAGGAGAAATTCAGAATGTGGTGAGAATTACTTCCGTCTGTAGAAGACAGAGAGAAGAAAATGCCAGGAACCAACGTGATACAAGAGAAGGACTTTCTGGAAGAACCAGGAAAGAACGAAGAAAGAGGCAAAAGGGCAGGAAGACCAAAGTGGCAAATTTTCCAGTTTTGCCCAAGGGCCTTTTCTTTTTTTTTTTTTTTTTAATTTTTTTTTTAAGATTTTTTTTATTTTTATTTATTTGAAACAGAGAGCGAGAGATCACAAGTATGCAGAGAGGCAGGCATAGAGAAAGAGAGGAGAAAGCAGGCTCCGTGCTGAGCAGAGAGCCCGATTCGGGCCTCGATCCCAGGACCCTGAGACCATGACCTGAGCCGAAGGCAGAGGCTTAACCCACTGAGCCACCCAGGCGCCCCATCAAGGGCCTTTTCTTAACTTGAACCAGGTGCACACTGTATCTACCACGCAGGATGGCTCAATTTCCCCAAAGTAAACAGCTTGAAGTTTTCTCCCGCCTTGGAGATGGAGGAGAAAATAAAGATCCCATGCATGAAAATTTTCTGGATGAAAATTAAAGAAAAGTGAAGACACTAATACGGACATCGACTGGGTATCAAACCTTTATATGTATGATATCCTACCTCATTAAATACAAAAAGAATACACAGTCACATGCATACATTCCCTGTTAGGTGTTGAGGCACAGAGGGGTTAGGTAAACGGCTCGAATGGGTCTGAGCTGAGACTAGGGTCTGTGTTCTTGACACTTGTAAACTTATGGAGTGAGAAGTACCTAACATAAAGAGATGCTCATATCCCCATTTTATGGATGGGGAAACTGAGGGCTGGAACTGTTTACTAAACTCTCCAAGGTCATACAAATAGAAAGTGATTTAACAGTACTTGAGACTCAGGTCTGTCTAAACTCAAAGTCTGTGCCTTTCTACCCTAACACCCTGTTTTGAGACCAGCTTTTATCTCTCTTTAGGATCTACTGTCTGAACCTCTAAAAATAAAACCTGATATCATCCAGGATTATGATTTTATCGACGGTAATTTAGAATGAAAATGCTTCATCATGGCCCCAAGCATACTTTCTTATCATGCATTCCTCCATTCTATCGGTTTATATTCAATATGCATCCACTTTGTGCCAGACACAAGATCCTGAGACTAGAGCAATGAGAAAGGTAGGCACAGTTTCTTCTTCTCATGAAGCTTGCAGTGTGGCAGGGAGAGGGAAACGTGAAGTAGGAGTTACACAACCAAGCAGTTTATGACAGCTGCCGTAAGTGCTATAAAAATGATAGCTAACGCTTCTATTGAATTTTCTGCATGCCAGGAACTAAGTGCACTACGTGAACAAATGCACTTCATTCTCACAGGGCAATGAGGGGAAGAAGAGAAATCAATGAAGGCTTCCTGAAGGAAGTGTCAGCTCAGCCGGGAACAGGAGGAGAGGGGTAGACAGGAATAGGGGTACAATCTGGGACTGTGCTGTCCCCGTAGTCACTAGCCTCACATGGCTAGTGGCTACTTGAAATGCGGCTAGCCTGAATTGAGGTGTGCTATAAGTGTAAAACAATACTGGGATTCAAAGACTTAGTACAGAAAAAAAGAATGTAAAGTATGCCATTAGTTTTGTGTACTGATTACATGACGAGGTCTTGGATATATTGGGTTAAATCGAATATATTATTAATGTTAATTTTGCCTTTAACTTTTTGTTTTGCTATTTAGAAAAATTTTTTTAATGTGGTCATTCAGAAAATTTTAAATGACGTATGTGACTCCTATTATATTTTGGGCAGTGCTGCTCTAGAAGGCTGGGTGGCTCAGGGAGCAAGCACATCAGGGGAACTAGAGCCTGGAAGAGGTGTGGGGAAGGATGGTGAAGGAGGAGAGGACGCTGAAAGCAAACGTGACCTGCCAACCTTCCATCTGAAGGTCTGAATCGGTGACTAACTGCAACCCTTGTGAGCCCACATCTGAGATACGGGGGTTGACTGACGTACTGAAAGCCGCCTCTTCCTCAATCCAGCTCCAGTTATGAGCCAGGGAATGGTTAATGTTATTCTTGAGCCTCGTGTTATAGATGGAAGAGGTGAGAACAACTAAGGCAGAAAGTCAAGAAAAACGCAGAAATATCACAGGGTAAAAGTCAGACCCCTAACAATGATCCATCCAACCCTAAAACATCTTCCTGCCAGCCCCGTTACCCCTCAGACCTCATCTACTCAGCTCCTCCTTCCACCCCACCTCTACTCCTCCAGTGATGCTGGTATGTTTGAGGCCCCCAGCTAGCATGTAGCCAACTACCTTAACTCCTGGTTTAAATATCACCTTCCCAGTAAGGCCTATCATGACCATCCTATTTCAAATGAAAACCCATCAGCACTCCCTTACCCTCCTCTTGTTTTTTCCCACAGCATCTTTGCCTTTTATTATCCTAAATAATTTAGCCTTTTGCTATGTTTATTGTTAATATCCCTACTAGAAAGTATTTGCCCGAAAGGCAGTGACCTCATTTTATTTTCCACATTATCCCTGACACTGAGACAGTGCCCAGTGCCCAATATACAGTAGCTGCTCAATTAATATATACTTTTTTAAATAAATGAAAGTGTCAGTGGCACTGATTAGGGCGCCATTGGCTGATGCATAGGCACCCTCCATGCAGTCTTGGCCTTTTTTTCCTTTCCCTGCAGCCACACTTGGTTAACCATGCTTCCCATTCAGCGCTCACTTCTGGGGGTTCTGCCCTGTTCTGGATCCCTCACAGGGGCCTCCCAAGAGACTATAGGCAGCAGCTGATGCTGCAGAAAGCATCCCTCCCCACCCCACCCCCATCCTCTGGAAGTTGGGACTCCCAGGTGCCCTTTCCACATTGCTCAAATGCAGGACCCCCTCCTCCTGTTTCTCCAGCTGTCAAGGATTCCAGGCTCCCTGGGAGGCTGAACAAGATACTTAGTGGATTAGGTGAAAAGGAGACAGGGCAGTGAGTCTGAAGGGATGGTCCCTGGACCAGAAGCATCTGCATCACCTGGGAGCTTATTAGAAATGCAGTCTCAGGCCAGACCCTAACTGCACTGAATCAGAAACAGTGGAGGGAGGGTAGCCACGGTTGTTAATGATGAAATCATTGACTTAATTTATTAAATTAAGAAAATTAACAAAGGTTCCACGTGATTCTAATGCACTCAAGTGTGAGAATCCCTGAGCTGGGGGAAAATAGGGGACTTTGTCAGAGCCTTGAGGCTTAAAAGTTTGGGTGAGAGGACCAGTTCCCATGGGCTGGCTAGCAGTGGGTGGCTTGCCTACATCAGAGACCTGCCTGGTGGTCCCAGCCTCCCTGCAACCTAGGAAGCTTAAAGGCCAGCGCTCCCAGGTCCTCCCAGCCACACCCAAGGAAAGTCCCCGCAGCGAGGAGGCCATGACCTTCCGCCGGCCACGTCCCACTGCCGGCTGCCTTGGGTTGGCGGCTCACGGCCTCAGGACGGAAGCGGCTGTGCTCTGCGCTCTGCCCTCCCCACCCGTCCTGGGGTGCGGCGCCTGGTCTCCCTGCCCTAGCCGGCAAGGTCCCACCCCTTCTGCCCTGCCCCTCAGGCGTGGAGCCCTCTTTCTGCATCTCCCCTGCCAGATTTGTGCTCTCCGCCTGACTTGGCTTTTTCATTCCCGTTCAGTGTTTTTAACCAAGTTACTAAGCGCCCATCTCGTACCTGGACGTGCGTCCTGGCCTCCGGGCTGTCTGGGGGCTGCCTCTGGCAGGGAGCTGAGTGCACCTCCTCGTTCTGTTTCTCCTCCTGTCCACTCTTCAAACAGTTAACACCGGTTAACACCTCCACCAAAATTAGTTTATTAACCTAATGCAGATAGCCGTGTCCTATGGGTGTTAGCTAGCTGAGCGAAACTAATATTCACCTACTTTCACCTCCGTGCTAGATGCTCATTTATTCAAGAAGATGTATGTGTTCAGTCCATGATTATTAAGTAGCTAGCCATCCAGATTTGTTCAGGAGGAGCTGAACACTGTCCATTAGAAATGATCATATAAACCTCAGTGTTCTCCATAGTGCTATGAAGAAATTAAAACAATTACATAAGCCTTACTATCCCCCTTCAAGTTGAGTGATACTATGTAACCATTTTATATATATGAAAACTGAGCCCAGAGGCCATGCCAGTTTCCAAGTACCTGCAGCGGGGAGTTACGGTATGGCTGAGACTCAGACCCCAATGGGGTTGACTCCCAGCTGGTTCTCATTATCCTACAAGGCCAGGTTGAAGCAAGGCTACCATAAAGAAGAAAGAGATGAGGAAAGAGGAGTGGCATGGCTTTGGCCATTACCCTCTCTGTGCTTTGGTTTCCTCATGGGTTAAGTAGTGATGATAATGACACCTCCCTCTCTGGTCCTCGTTGGGGAGAGTCACATTAAACATAGTCATGGCTGGTGCAGAGTAGGTGCTCTATAAGTTTCAACTTTTATTAATATTTCTGTCTTTCTTATTTGACAGCAAGGACTGGGTCTTCTCAGTGCCCAGACATATATGGGAGGGAATCAACAAATAGTTGAATGAATGACTCAGAGAATCCCACATGCCCTGAATTGTTTTGTCTCTATGCAGCCCTCTCCCCTCCCCGCTGGGTTTGCCTGCTCTCAGTTTTCCTTAGAAATGGGTCTTGCAGCTTTTGCTTTCCATTTGGTGCGAGTGCTGCTTTCTTGGTCAGAGGCTCCCCCACCTCTTGCCAGGCTTAGGTTCTTCCTAACCCATTCCCCATCCCTCCATAGCTCTGCTTCAGACCCAACCTGCTCACTCCTCCTCTGTTTCTGATTCCTCCAGATCTCCTGTTTTCTACTGAATTAATTCAGAGGACTTCACCCAGGGGTTTCAAGGTCCTCTAGCATTTGGGTCCCCCATAACCATGGATGCACTTGTCCCTTTCTTTCTTGCCTGTGCCCTTCTATGAGCATGGAAATCCCCTCACCATCTTAGCCAGACATCTACCCGAAGCACTCACCTACCTGGACAGATGTTTGTGTCTCCCCCCCCCCCAAGATTTATCTGTTGAAGCCTTAACCTTCAATTTAATGGCATTAGGAGGCAGGGCTTTTGGGGCTAATTAAGTCAAGATGAGGTCATGAGGTTGGTGATATTTTAAAAAGAAGAAACATCAGCGCTTCATCCCTCTGGCCTGCAAGGACCCAGCAAGAAGGTGGCCCTTTGTGAGCCTTGAAGAGGGTCCTCAGCAGACCTGACCATGCAGGCACCCTGATCTGAGACTTCTCGCCTTCAGAACCATGAAGGAAAATCATGTCTCTTCTTTAAAACCATCTAGTCTAGGATACTTTGTTATAGTAGCTGGAGCTGGCTAAGATGCTGTATACCAGGTTCCCATTCTTCTAGTTCTGCAACATTAGCTACCTCCTTGCTGAGAACATAGGAGTGGGAGAGAAAGAAGAGGGAGGACACTAGCCTTCACTGAGCACTGAGCGAGGCAGCACCAAGCTTTCAAAATAAGTGTATTATCCCTATTTTACAGAGGAGGACACTCAAAGAGGAACAGTAAGGACCATGGCCACACAGTCACAAGGTGAGGATTTGAACCCAGGTCACCGAGACTCTGGGATTTGGGGATCTCTGCCTCCCTCCCAGGCTCGCCAGTGGATCAAGCATGTCACTGAGTAAGCACTTTAGAGCTGTAAAACACGGCTTGCTCATGTAAGTGAAGATGTTGTTGTCTGGGCTTAGAGAACGTTAAAGGACTTCTACAAGCCTAAGGAATTGCTGTCATTAAATTTTCAACAGCCTCCAAAAAGAACGACCTTTTCCTGTGGATTCTGCCCATGTAAAAGGTCAGCGAGTGTTGGCTCTCTCCCAGAGTGTTATCACGGCAGTTTCCAGGAACAAGGCTGGGCATGGGGCAGTCACTCAGCCAACCCTTGTGGGTGGGTCTGTTGGCAGAGAGGGGCTCCCAGCCCCCTGCCAGCCTGCAGGGTCCCCTCTCCTGGGGGGCTCCACCTGGCGAGGTCGGCAACCTGTCTTATTAGAGCTGGCAGGAAAGGTGTAGCCTTGAACTGCCATGTCGCCTGCCACCATGGGCCCTGCTGGCAGGACACACACTCCCAGGCCTGGGGTTTTCTCAAACTCTAAGAAAGCTTGAGTTCAGCCTGACCGCCCACCCAGATTTCTTCCCCTGCAGCCTTACGTTCCCCCACGCTCCCCCCATTGCACTAAGGAATTCAAACCCAGGCCAGAAACCACTGGACTTCTTGCAAGGGGACAGTGAACCAAGTGACCTCTCACCTCCCTTCCAGTCACATATGCCTGGGGTGGATTAAGGGAGAAAATTTTTCAACTAAAATTGTTTTCTCCTTGAAGGCAAAGACTGTATCATTCCTTGACTTGGCCTTATAACTAGCTTTACCCTCCCTTCCTCTCCATGCCCTTGGCCCTCAGCCGAGTCAAGAGCACAGTCATTGCCCTGAATCACTGCTACAACTTCCTAAAGGGTGTCCCCATGTGGATCTTGTCCTGTCCCGGCTGGACTCAGAAGCCAGACCAGTGCTTCAAGATGGATTGAATTCCATCTCTGGCTTTTTTGTAATTCTTCAACTGCTCTCCTTGATGGATTTTGAGATCTGATGTTTTTCCAACTGCTCAAGTCTCCTAACCTATCCCTTTATCCCTTGTGTCTTTGTTTCCTACTCTCTGGCCCCCTCACCGTTCCCCCCACCACAGGTGCCTCCCCTGTGCTTGTCTCCCTGCTCCTGGCACCCTCAGCTTCCCGGCTGCTCTCCTCCACAGCCTGCAGGTCTCTGGCACTAAGACAGGGAACCAGTCCTTTCCTGGAAACCCTGCATCTCAGGCAGGCGGCCTCCTTGGGGCTCCGATGGCACTCATTTGCCCTGTGTTGTAATTTTCTGGTACACTTTGTCTTTCTCACCAGCTGTAAGCTCCAGGCAGGATGCATCCATTTGCCTGCCTATTGTCATCTTTCAGCGTCCAGCCCAGTAAGACCCTCACTCACATAAGAGGCCCTTCATTGATCCGTTTTCATTCCACAGAGCAGGACGCTATGCTGAGGCCAGGTCAGACTCCTTGCCTCCTTCAGAGCCTGAAAGGCTTGGTTGCAGAAGGCCCCCCAATGTGGAAGCCATTAGTGCACCACCCGCCTCCCACCCCCCACTCCCCACCCCCCACTCCCCACCACTCTTAACTGAATTTGCTTGAAACAGGCAGGGGGGCCTTTGACGGCACCTGAATCCTATTACAGAGCTTGGCCCCTACAGCCAGACATAATTGGGCGGCCTTCCCCACCACCCGTTTTTAGCCAGATGACCACCATCCCATCCCCTCAGGATCCCTGACTGCCTCCCTGCCAGCATGTTCTGAATGGGCAGCTGCAGTCGCATTCAGGGAGGGTGAGGCAGAGAGACTCACTTCAACTCTGACATTCAATCTGTCCCTTGTGACTCAGGTTGCCACTTACCGCTGGGGCTGCAGGATGCAAGCAGGGATAACCCTTTCATTAGCTATGTGTGACATGGGAAAAGGTCAGACAGGCGGGCTGGGCTGCTGAGTCACCGAGCGCAAGTGCCCACCCCCTCCCGCTCCACGTGGTTGCTGGCCCAACTCAACCAGCCCCAGGTCCCCTCGCTGAGGCCAGTGTGATGCATGGCATGGGTTCAAGTCAGAGCAAGCAAGCAAGGATGTTCCTTGTCTACCTTTGTAGAGGGAGGTGATAGTGATAAAATATGGTCGGGAGGAGAGCTGGCTGTAGGTCAGACACTCCCGAGTTAGGATCCCAGCTCCGCAGCTCGCTAGCTGTGGCACCCACCACAAACTGCTTAGCCTCTCTGACCCTCAGCCCCTCCTCTACCAGGTGGAGCTAAGATTACCTAATGCGTTGTTGTGAGACTTCATGAGGCCAAGTGTGTAAGCAGTTGAGCAGAGTGCTTGGCCGGCAGTAAATGGTCCGCGCCTGTGAGGGTTATCAGTGAATACCCTGGGCTCTCAGGAGATGCTCGCTTCCCTCCCCCAGCCCCCTCCCCCCCAGTCGCCAGGTTCTGGCCCCTGCTGCCCACATCTGCAATCACACAGTCCCGACTTTGGAACATGGAGTGTAAGTAGGCTGAGGTGGGAAGAAGCAAAAGGAACTGAAGGGCTGGTGACATTTGAAAAATTTCACTATTTCAGACTGACAAACTATTTCCCCAACTTGAATGATTCCTGGGCAAGTTTGTCTGAGGGGAACCAGATGCGCAGGTGGGCATGGGGACCGCAGGAGCCCAGAAAGCAGGGTTTTATGGAGGCAAGTTTTTGTCTTAGAGAGCTGGGAGAAACAGAGCCCTGAGACCCCCGAAGCACACACACTTCCCTACGACTCACTGAATTCAGACTGAGGCTATGCCCTTTGCTCTTGGCTCAACATCCTCTCCCTGTTCCTCCGATACTTCTAACCCTCTGGATAGAGAAAAGACATCACAGGGCTCTTTGGACCAACATGGAGAAGACCGAATTCACTCAGCGTCAGTTGGCAAGCTGGTTAACCTCCCTTGTAACCTAGCTATCTTTAGCCTCCTTGATGCTATTTTGAAATGTCAAACTAGCAAATACTGCTTCCAGAATGGTTCTGATCTGGGATGTGACAGGATGCTTGGGGGTGGGGAGACGAGGAGGAGGTGGGGACGGTAACGAGCCTTCTGGTAGAGGGTGAGATAATGCACCGACTTTATGACTGCCAAGATTCCCTCCCTTCTTCTGTCCTAGCCACTTTCTCCAGGGGCCGGCCCATTTAAAGGGAAGTGGGGCATTGAGTCCCACCTGGGCCTAATCTGGAGGGATGTCTGCCTATCTGCCTCTGGAGCCAGAACTGGACGTCCCATTAGCCAACAGAGCAAATGGACTCTTGGGTGCCCAGCCCAGTTCTAAAGATGTTTATTCATTCACTCACTCATTTATTCATTCAACAGGTAGTTTTTTGAGTAGCAACTATGTGCCAGGTGCTGTATTTGGCACCAGGGATGTGGTAGCTTGAAAAGGTTACTATCCACTGGAATCATTTGGGGAGTCAATTAAAACACAGCTTCCCAAGCCCAGCCCCAAGAGTCAATACGGGAGGTTTGATGCACACCTAGGAGGGTGTATTTTTGTTCGATGCAGTTCAGGGTGTATGAGAAACCGGGGTCTAGCTTGTAGTAACATTGTTTCCTAAGAGGCTCCCCAGCGTGGAAAGCTAGGGATATAGAAATATATGTTCTAGCCCCAGACCTTGAAGAGCTCACAGTCCATAGTATCCAAGAGAGACAGAGAAATACCATTTTAGGTGCTAAGGGCTCTGTTAGGCCCCATGGAGGAGGTAACTAGCTCCGGGAGAGCTGGGGAGGCTTCATAATGGAGGTGATATTTGAGCTGGGTCTTGAACGTGAGTTCTTCAGATAGAAAGAGTGGGTGCAGGAAGTCATTTCCAAAGACAGACTCATCAAGGTCTAACTCCCAACCCACCTTCTCTTCCGACAATGGGAATGAAATGCCTCACAGAAGTGGGGCTCTGTGTGTCCCTGCTCTTGACTCGTGGTGGGGGCCTGTGACTGCTTCCACCCAGAGGGTGTGGCAGAAGTGATGCCTGGGACTTCTGAGGCTAGGAGATCACCAGGCCAACGGCTTTTTCTTGGCTCTTTCTCTCTTGGGACGCAGGCCTCAGAAGCCCTGAGCTGACCTGCGAGAAGTCTGGCTTTCCAAAAGCCGCCATGCTGTTGACACCACGTGGAGAAGCCGCAGAGAGAAGCTATAGAGGGAGAGGCCAAAGGAGCCCACCTTTGGAGAACTCTAGCCCCCAGCCTTTGAGCCTCCGCAGCTGACAATGAGTGGAACAGGGAGGAGCTGTTCCCTCTGAGCCAGCCTACACTTTAGCTTTGTGAGTAGAAGAAATGTTCTCCTGATTTCAACTGCTCCCTCTTGGGGTGCTTCCCTGTGCATTAGGCACCTGGAAGAGGTTGTAAAGGGATTCTGGGGAAGAGGAAATGATCGCGGTTCAAAGGCATGGAAGGTAAAAGGTGCGTCAGCTCTTTTTGAAACTTAGTATCTCGTGTAGAATTTAGGAGCCTTGATTTACTATAGACCAAAATGTACAATGAAGCCACCTGTGTGTTTGCCTCAGCAGTGAGGCCTCTGCTCTTTCCCCAGGCCTTGCCGCCCACCCACTTGGCGACGTCCCCAATCCTCATACATGGTTTCACCTGTCCTGTCTTTCTAGTGATGTAGTTTTAAGTGTGTGTGGGGGGCACCCTCTCAGATCCTAGGGAAAGGGTTCAGAGGCTGTTGAGACTGTAGTGATTTGGATGTCTGACCGCATGGACCACCGTGTCCAGAGCAGAGCAGGCCTCTGACCATAAGACCGAGTGTTTGAATGAGGCCGGTGTGTGAGTAACGACATCAGAACCAGGGCCTGCATCCATGGCTTGTGGGATCCCAGAATCCTGGTCATGGGAGGGATCTTCACAGGTCATCCTACCAGCAAGCCTGTCCATATCAAGGATGCGGCTACATCTGCTTACACACCTCTTCTAGCAATCATTCCTTCCTGTTACAAAGTTCTCTTTTTGACTGGAACCCTGTTGTCTTCCGTGAGGTAACAGAAATCCAGTCCATGAATGAGGAAATTGAAGCTCAGGAAAACCACCTAGCTTCTAACTGATGTGACCCCGTAGATGAATGCCTTTCCACTCCCATAGACTGTGAACCCTACAAGTGGAACAGGAGCCCACCACCTCTACCTTTGCCCCACTGTTTCCCCACCTGAAATGCCTTCTCCATCTTCTCTCCTTTGAAGTCCCTGCTCTAAGCTGAACTCCTATGGCAGACATCGTCGATACGTGTGTAAGACCCCAAAGATGAAGCTTGTGGCTGAACATTGACATATGGCCCTTTACTCCACAGGGCTCCTAGGAAAAGAGCCAGCTGTCACCCACTGGGGGCCCAGGTTCTTTCCCAAGTTCTCCTGTCACTGTGGCTCTGATATGACCACAACATTCAGAGTCCAGTCCAGCCAAGTACAAGGAAGATCTTTGTGCTCCTCAAAGGCTCAATATGGCAAATTGCTTGGATAGGAATTAGAAATTATACTGAGAATTTCCTTTCTGTAGTTCCCATGAATTCTAGGGTTCTGTCTTTTCCATGATGCCCATAACAGTCTAAGGCACATTTTCCATGATCATACCTGCCTCTGACCCTGTGATCTCTAGTTGCTCCTGAGTAGCTCATTACATTTATATTACCTCCTGTGGGGCACCTGGGTGGCTCAGTGGGTTAAAGCCTCTGCCTTTGGCTCAGGCTGTGATCCCAACATCCTGGGATCGAGCCCCGCATCGGCCTCTCTACTCAGCAGGGAACCTGCTTTCTCCTTTCTCTCTGCCTGCCTCTCTGCCTACTTGTGATCTCTGTCTAATAAATAAATAAAGTCTTTATATTACCTCCTGCATGGCCCCAAACCATTCTCAAAATGCCTGATTTAGAGCTTTTGCCACACCTTCAAGGTAATAAGGCTCATTTACATAATATTAATTTTTTAAATTCTGGATCTCACAGTTAAATTTTATTTGGTTTCTTGGAATTCATATGCATATAGATGAGGGAGATTTGATGCTTATTAACACATGAAATAAGGAGAGTTTCTTGGGTTTTTAAGGAGAGAGACTTGTGTCAAGAGAAGTCTGGCAATTTTCTGAAATAAGTGGAGGTATTTCAGGGCCAATTGTTACAATTGGAGAATCTCAGCCAAATGATAAAGTCATACTGGAGAAATTAAAACTGTTGTGGGTCAAAGATAGTTGAATTGATGGAATGAGCACTAACTCCACAGGCAATGGCTTCTAATGAAATGAACTATAAACCCAGGATCTAGGTTGTCAGTTCGTCCGTCTGTCCATCCATCCATCCATCCATCCATCCAGAAAGATACATTCCAGGCAGATGAATAGCATATGTTTTGACCCAGCAGTAAAAAAATGTATAGCCTATTTGGGAAAAGATAAAGATGTTCCATATGGGGGTGCCTGGATGGCTCAGTGGGTTAAAGCCTCTGCCTTCAGCTCAGGTCATGATCCCAGGGTCCTGGGATCAAGCCCCGCATCAGGCTCTCTGCTCAGCAGGGAGGCTGCTCCTCCCTTTCTCTCTCTGCCTGCCTCTCTGCCTATTTGTGATCTCTGTCTATCAAATAAAAAAATAAAATCTTTGAAAGAAAAAAAAGATCTTCCATATGAATGAGTTCAAGGTTGGCGGTGGGTCAGGGCAACAAGAGATGGAGTTTGCTGGATAAGCAGAGGCTAACTCTTAAAGGACTTTGTAAGCCTTGCCCTGAAGTTTGTCTTTAAGGCAATGGCAGGGTTGGGGTTGGTGGTATTGAAGAGGTGCAGGGAAGAGAATACTTATGTTAATTCATCAATTTATTATGGAAATACTTGAACATTTTGGGAATATTTTTTGGAGCTCTACATACTCTTCATGTTTTGGTGGTCCTGAGTTGTAGGCCAGAGCCAGGAATTAATTTCATTTCTTACTCATAGCATGACTTGGGGAAGTTGCTTCTTATTTGGGGTCCTTAGTTTTCTCACTTATGAAAGAAAAAGAAAAGGGATGCCTGAGTGGCACAGTTGGTGGAGTGCCCAACTCTTGATTTCAGCTCAGGTCTTGAACTTGGGTCGTGATCTTGGGTCATGAGATGGAGCCCCACACTGGGCTCTGCACTCAATGCAGAGTCAGCTTGAGATTCTCTCTTCCACTCCTCTGCCTTTCCTGCTCATGCTCTCTCTCTCTAAAATAAATAAATAAATCTTCAAAAGAAAAAAAAAAGAAAGGAAGGAAGAAAAGAAAGAGAAAAAGAAAAAAAATAGAAAAGCAAGGGGATTGGCAAGTTGAGCACACTAAATAGTTTTCCTTTACTGAACCATTCCCAGAGGGTCAACCAGATTTCAGTAGGTGTGATTAATAAATTACAAAAGATAAATAGAGTGCCTTGAAAGATTTTATGTTCCTTATTTAAATTTTACCTGTCTTTACAGCCTGCCGGGAAGCCTGTCATTCAACCCTTAGCAATAAAACGGACTTGCACAAATTAAGACAAAATAAATCAGAAGCCGTATGCTTTTAAACTCACTAAATGAAAGCCCAGCATGCATGCTGCCTCCTTCCAAATTAATCACTGGATTAAATGCAAGACGTGCACCCCAAATCAATAGCTTGTGACAGAGAACCCCTGCCTCTGCTTCAGGAAAATTCCACTTCCTTTCAGATGTTGTTGCTTGAAATGTCAGGAAGTCTCCATTCATCACCCACCCTTGAAAAGGCCACCATCACCATGCTTCACATTTCCTTGCTGCATTTCTTCAAGGGAATCAAGGCATGTTGCCTAGGAAGCTTACTCACTGCTACAGCCTCTTGTGGAGGCTGGAAGAGCGACAGGGTGCCGAGGGGAGAGGTAGAGAGATTCCCGAGTTAGAAATAAGAAAACTAAAGTATAAAGATGGCCAAAGTCTTGTCCAAAAGTCCCAAAGAAACAAGACTCATTTATTCCCTCGGATGGCAACACTGCGCAGTGGGAAGAAGATGGGCTTAAGAGTTTGAGAGACGTGGATTTAAATCTTGGATCTAACACCACCCTGAGCTTTGTTTTTCTTATCTATGAACTAGAGGAACTACAAATACAGTGTGTCACAAGCTTGTGCAAGTTGTGTAACGTCTCTGTGCCCGAGCATCTTCAGTTGCAAATGAGGTCATGGAGGTTAAATGTCCATCCCATTGTCACAGCTTAACTCATGATGAGAATGGGGTGTTTCATCTCCAGATCAAAGCTCTACCCACTTTCTTTGCCTTTTAAAACTCAGTTCTGCCATCACCTCCTCCAATAGCCCCCAGATTGGTTTACATCCCTTTTGCTCTGTCATTACAATATTATTAATAGTAATTAAGAAAAACAGTGATAATGACAACACTAAAGATTAACACTTATTGATCATTTACTATACAACAGGCTCTGAGTTATTTGAATTTACTCATTTAGCTCTCAGACCAACCGTATAAGCTAAGTGTTGCTGTGTTCTACATTTTACAGAAACTTACATAGCAGAGTTTACATCAGCTACCCAAGATCTCATCACTGGTAAGCAGGAGAACTGCCCTATCTCCCAGGACATCCTGGGCTTCACTCTCTGTTGATGTGACAGACTCATCAAGGTCTAACTCCCATCCCACCTTCTCTTCTGACAATGGGAATGAAATGCCTGTGACTGTATGACACTGATAATTCTCCTAACGTGACTTTCATCTCTACTGGACTTCAGGTTCCCCTGAAATAGTGACTGTTATCCAATTTTGTATTCCCAAAGATTAGCACAGAGTAGGTGTTACTGAATTTGAAATGAAAGGAAATTGACTCATCATGCAAAGATAATAGGCTCCAAGTATTTAATACCAAGGGCTCTGAATTGAGAAGGTGACTTCCTAGGTCAGAATGTTGCAGAGCTAGACATCATCTCACACGGAAGGGACTCAGACAGACTGGGACAAAGCAAAGACAAGAGCAGTACAGATGAGACAACCAAAAACAAAACAAAACAAAACAAAAAAAACAACAAAAAAAACCCACCCCCAAACCCACACAAAACTCTCCCATTAGTCACATAAATGAAAGACCCTTAAGAGATGCTTGATGTTGCTGGAAGTTACCCTCAGAACTTCAGTGCATGGTGTGTATGGTTGTCACACACAGTGATGCCAAGTAAACTCCAAAAGAAAGTAGTTGTTCTCAACAAATTCTTGTCAGTATCACAGTCTTGAATTGAAACTTCCTGGGGGTATTTGTAGAGATGGATTTTAGGACTGAGGAGAACTCATTGCAGGCAAGATTCTGATAGTCATGGCACAAAAGAAAAACCTATAAACATATAGAAAGGTGCTCAACTGCATATTATTCAAAGTTTGCAAAAGTTACAAAGATCAACAATATAAAGGTTTGTGAGGCCCTGAGGAAATGGGTATGATTATACCTAGTTAGTGGGAATATAACCTTGGAGTCTTCACCAAAATTCCATTTGTAGGACTCTATCACAGAAATACCTGCACATGTGTTTGCAAATATATTTTCAAGTGTGTTCACTTTAGCCCCATTTTTAATAGTAAAATAATTAGATGTTTCTAAAGTAGGGATGTGGTTTCAAAATTATATTCATACAATGGTTAGGGAGTGATGACAACAAATTCAATGGATCCATATGTTGAAATGGAAAAATGAAATGGAAAGATGGCCAGATTCTGGCAACCAAAACATGAACCCTTGTCTCCACAGGAGGTCTTTAGTAGTCTGCTCCAGCTCTTTGTCCTGATTGGTCCATGTCTGTGCCGTACCAGACATGTAACTAGGTGATTATAAGGGATAGGAATGGGAAAGGAAGGGTCGGATGGGACTTTTTTTTCCCATTTATATCTGTGACTGACTCCCTTCCTTCCTTCCTTTACTCTTTCGGTATAATGAACATGCTTTTTTGGTTATCGATATTACTCTATCTGTTCTTTTTAAAAGTTCTGGGATCCAGTGATGCCAAAGTCAGACTCCTGATGAGTTTTAGTTCAGTGTGGGCATACTGTGTGTTACAGTATAATAAAAGTATGGACAAAGCCTCATGTTACTAGAGACAAAAATGTGAAACAAATGACATAGGCCTGGAAGTACAGGGGGAGATGTTACAGAGGAGGGCCTAAGATTCAGCCTGAGCCTTGACCTGGAAATAGGAGGTCTCTGAGGGAGACAGTGAAGGCAAAGCTTCCCCAGCAGAGGTGCACAAGGGCCCAAACCTAGAGGCATGGAATAGATGGAGTATTGTTAGTCTATAGCTGGAATGACTCCCTTGGTGCTCAGACGGTTATTCCGTCTTGGGATGGGGCACCAGAAGAAGCACAGTCTGAGGAATAGCCCCCATTGAACACTAGCTGTGGAGCAGCCACCAGGGAAGAAGCTGAGGAAGCCAGGATGAAAGGTTTGCACGTTATTTTCATCTGACCTGCTGTGGAATGTGGCTCATAACTCATCTGCATAGGCAGCTTTTGGAGTGGACAAAGGAAACCCAGCCAGTGGAAATTCCTGGGAAACTGTGGTGGGGCCCAAATAGGAAATGCCAGTCAAGAGATTTTACTGGTGCTAAGCTCAAACACTGATGTTGGGGCTGGGCTCCTCAAAGATCTTGCTTGTCAACTGCAGAAGAGACACTTTGGCAAAAGGGGTATAGATAATAATCAGGGTCCCATTGATATCATCCTTTCCAACACTTTTGCTTTGACCATCTGACTTGAAGAAACTTTGAGCCAGGGGTGATTATCCACATTTCATATACCTTGGAATTGAGACTCAGGGAGATTTAATGACTTGCTCAAGGTCACATGGCTAAGGGAGACTGGATGGCATCAGAAAAACAAAAAATCTACTTTTGGGATGATACAAACTTGATTTAAAAATTTTATTCCAGAACTCATTATTTGGGGTGATTTTGGCCAATTTACTTTCCTCTCTGACTCTATTTTCCCATATGTAGAATACGGATAACATTATCTACCTTATAGAACTGTTAGAAAAATGGAGTGAGATTATATATGCTGTCTACTTGCTACCTATTTGCCCCTTTCTTGGTCACTCAACCCTAATTTGGAATTCAGGGGGAAAACAAATACATTCTGTTAAAATGTTTCATTTCCCAGCTTCCCTTGCACTTGAGATTGGCCATGTGACAGAGTTCTGGTCAATAAAATGTAGCAGAAGTCTCTAGAAAGTGTATCTCATCCTGAATTAGAAACTTAAACCTTTTTAGGAAAAGCCTTTCTTCTCTGCTTCTTTCTTCTTGGAATGGAAATTCATTCCAAGGAATAGAAGAAATGCAGATTCAACAGTCATCTTGGAATGATGGAGGAACTCGTATCCCTGATGGTAATATTGGACTGCTTTTTCTTGGACCTGTCATTGCTTGAGACATATAGACCCTTGATAGTTTAAGCAGCTTGAAGTTGTCCATATTCCTTTTGGAGTAATCTAGGCTTTGACTTATCATACATACCCAAGGAATCATAGGCATTTTGATTAGAGCAGGGACCTTTCTTTGAGGTGGAGGAAGAATTCAAGCCCCTGTCTCCTACCCATAAAATAGCATTAACCTGCCCAACCAACCCCACTTCACATTCAGGTGTTCATTTCTCTCTTCTCTTCCTTGCTTACCACCAAAGTTAGCCCTCTCCACCTGAAGACCAGTCTCAGTTCAAATGAGATAAGAGATATAATATCCCTAGCACAGTTCCTGACACACAAGTGTAAAACAAATGGGATTTATTTTTCTTGAGTCAGAAAGTTTTAAAGCAACGTCAGCATACTGGAATCTTTTTACTTTAATAGATACATATGGAACAGTTTAGAGGGTCTCCTGATCTATAGGCATTAAAGGCCTTACTTCTGTATGCAGCTCTGGGTTTCTCTTTCCGAGTTCCTTGATAATGTCCCTTCCCTTGTCACAATAGGACTGTAAGGTTTTGCTTTCCTTCTGCTATAACACTCACGTGATCATAGTCACTGTGTCTGCCTCTTCCACTAAAGGTGAAGCTTGAATCTCATTTATCTTTGACTCCCTGGTAACCTTGCACAGCCTGGCACTTGATAAATTACTACTGAAGGAGGAAATACGTCTCCAGTCAGTGACTGGAAGTCGAGTCACGTGGAGGTCTTGGCTTTTTCCTGAACACAGCTGTGCATTTTCATGCTTCAGAAGCTTTGCACATGCTCTTCTTGTTGCTTAGATTTTTATTCCTCCATTTTATGTCTGTAGGATTCCTACTCACCCTCACACAGCCACCTCAAACATCACCTCTGCCAACTCTCTCAGTTGCCCTCTGTTCTCTTAAGGCATCTGATCCTACTTCTGCCTTGGCACGTAACTTGCTGCTCATTATTACCATGATTTGTCCACATGCTTCTCTTCCTTGCCAGTCTATGAACACTTAAGAGCATTTAATCGTATTTTTCTGTCACTTACATGCAACATAGTTCCTGGCACATGGTAGATATTGAGAATTTCAGTGAACTTAGTTACAAAAATTTTTGAATTTACACAAAATTATGGTTTTGAGTTGTTGCCTATCCCTGGCTCTGTAATGAAGCTCATAATATCAGGTATTGAGGTGAGGAATGAAAGGAAATGAGACTTTATTTAGTATCTATTGTGGACCAGGCATTCTTATTGTTCATATTGTTTCCAGAGTAAGTATGAAACCCACCCTCAACGAGCTTGTAACTTTATTATGGAGATGTACTATACTCATATAAATGCTTTAAGGATTGGTATAAATTTTGTTAACAGTCCGTCTGTCACTTTCAACGACACCTCCTGTGTCTGACACATAAGGCACCCATAGTTCTAAGAATCTTCTCCAATCTAAGAAGCTCGGAGATAATCGAGGCCCTGACTGTATTGTAACTCTTCCTGCCTGCTTTCAATAGAGACCTGGGAGCCTGATGCAAGGTGGCCCAATCAGATTCTCTCCAAAAGAAATATGAAATTTGGAATGGATTGCTGAAGAGATTGGAGTTGTTGGGGGTGAGTCACATGTGTGGCAGTCCTCCAGGGTGAAAGGCCATACAGAATTCTGAGATACCAGAACTGCCTTGGGTTCTCCTATCTTGGTAGTTCAGCATTTCCTTTGATTCTCTGAGACACCCCCAGCATCCTTCCAATAAATTTCCCCTTTGCTGTAGCTAGACAAAGTGCATTTCAGATGCTTACGGGTTTAAAAATAATAATAATAAAAAAAAAAAGAACCAATATAGTCTGAATGCCAAAAGAATTTCCTGTTTGGTCTCTGAATTGGTTAAGATTTGCATCAGCTGCAAATGACAGAAAACTCATAATAGTGGCTTTAAAAGGACACAAGATTATTTCTCTCTCAAGTGAATGTGGGCAACCAGAACTACCTGCTTGATCTGCAGGAATCCAGATTCCCTCTATTATCAATCTCAGGATGTTCCTTCTGTCTCAAGGATCAAGATGGATGCTCAAATTCCAATCATTATGTCACCAATCCAGCCTATAGGAAGGAGGAAGACATGTCTCTCGCTTTTAAGGTATTCCCCAAAGCTCAACACACTATCTCTGCTCTGATTCCATTGGCCAAAATGTAGTTACATCATTCTCATATGCCAGCTCTCTTCCATTTGCCTGTCCAGACCCACTGCCTACTCTTCTTCATTAGCTCTCTGCCTGAAGAGGCTGGCCTGTGTAGACCATATCAATGGGAGAGTATAAACTATGGCTTTTATGGTTCTAGCTCAAACAACAGAGGCTCTGGCAGGAAATTAGAAAAAGAGAAGAGCGAGGTCAGAGTATTTATTTCTCTTGGTCCCTTCCTTCCAGTTTGCATTGGGCTGGCCCTGTCCCTCAAATGAGGGTGACTGCCCCTTACAAAATGATTGAATCTACTTGACCCTCTCTTTTTCTAGGTTTTGGTAGTTATTTCCTTCCTTCCATTACGTCCTAAGGGAGGCAATAGCCTAGCTTCTATGAACTCTGGTTTACTGCACAACAACTTAAAATTGCTCCACAGCCTATCTTAGTAAATAGCCCCTTTATAAATAAATCCTCCTTGGCTTACCCCATTGAGTGTGTCATCTCTTTTCTCTTGGGACTTTGACATACCTACATAACTACAAGGTTTTTATTATGGGCCAGGTACCTAAAACTTGAAAGTATTACCAAAAGAGAAGAGGAGAACCCATACTATGGGACAACTGGCAATCTTTACCATGGTCCCATCAGTCTTTCTTGATCAGTTCTTATATACAATTTTTATGAGTTGAACCTTCTATCCCCTACTCCTAGTATCCATAAAGCAAGGTGATCACCATCCTTTTTACCTTATACAAAGTTAAATAAAGCTGTAAAAACTACAGATACACACACACACACACACATATATATATATATATGGGAGAGTTATAATTATTAATAACTGTCAAGGAAGGGTAGTAAAATCAACACATGTTTAATGAACGTGTAGATGAAATTATGAAACTACGTTTTCAGTTTTTCAACTGCAATATTGGTGTGTTGGGCCATAGGATGTCCTAAGTCTTTTCCAGTACTGATCTCCATGTATTATTTTGTTGGCTCTGTATCACAGTTTCCCATGAGTCATAGAAAGAAATATGGCAGAACTGTCAAGTTGGAGGCACAAGGTCCAAGGAACACATAGGAATGAGACAGATCCAAGAATATACCTGACTTGGTAATCCAGGCACAATCAGGAGAGCAGTCAGGAGTATTGGCTCATGCAGATTCTGACTGCTGAAAGAGACAAGAGACAGAAGGCAAGCTTAGCAGACAGAAAGTAATCTCAAACACCTAGAGGAAGTACATAGGTCCAGGCAACCAGAAGGCTGGAATCACATATATGGCAAGATAATAGTCAACCTAGACAGAAACCAAAAAAATCTGCTACCCCTTAAGAGAAAACTTGAGTCACCAAGTCAACCCCCAGGTGCTATCTATGGCTCCTTCTTCTTCTTTATCCCCATACCCAACTGGTCTTCAGACTCAGTTGATAATGGCTTCTAAATATCTCTTATTCATGTACTCATCTCAGTTCCCATTTCCAATAAGAGTTCAGGCATAAATTATCTTTGGCTTGCATTAGTTTTTCATCTTCCTAGTGGATCATTATTTCACCCATTCAACCCCATTTCCCAAACTGCCCTATGACATCTTTCTAAAATACAAACAGATTATGTTTGTCACCTGGATAAACAATTCAGTAGTTCCCTAGTTCTCCTAGAATAAAATTAAAATGTTTAACAAGGCTTTGTATTACTCAGCTCCTATATCTCTTTTTAGCCTCATCTCACCCCACTCCTTTTCTTCCCACTTGACACTTTAGCCACTCTGAAATACTTATAATTTCCCAAAGAAATTAAATAGGCTTTTGCATGTATATGCTTTACTCCCAAACCCTCCCACTTCCTTCCTCTGATGCATTCTTACTCATCCATCAGGACTCTACTCATAAGCTATTATCTCCTACAGACAGTCCATCTTGACACCCCCATCTTCACTCAGGTTGAAATAGGTACTTCTCTGTGTTCTCATAAGCTTATCTCTACTGTATCACTTATCATAGTATATTGTTATTTCCATGTTAGTTACCTATTTCTCTCTGATCTCTGAGTTCCTTAAGGGCAAGAGCTATATCTCATTTAACATGGTAGCTCAGTGTCTAGCACAGAGAAGACAAAGATGTTTATAAAATAAAAGAACGAACAGGATCAATAGTATGCAGAGTGGGGTTAAGGGCACTACCACCTTCCTTGTCTTAGATACCACACTTCAATCAATGCAGACTAGGATCCCTTTCACATTTTAGATATTACTCTTAATACATGTTGTTTTGTTTTGTTGTGGTATGAATATTCCTGCTTCTAGTCTTGAGGTTTACTCCTCTCTCTCATGTACAAATAAATCACAATAGCTGAACTTCCATTTCAAGCCATGATGGAGTGACAGGGTTCAGACATATTCTCCCATCATAAACAATAAGGAAACTGGGAAAAATTATATAAAACTGTTTGCCATTGGACAACAGATGGTATGTTATTGTGGTTCTCAAGAAAAGGGAAGTAATGAGATAAACACTTGCCCTTTGCATAGAGTCACATTCTGAATCTTATTGCAGGAAGTGAATCCTAAGCAGAGTACAACAATCTCACTAAGTTGAGGAGACAGAAATCAGAGATCTGGGAGGTTGAGGTTACTCAAAATTATGGAGCAGAGCTTCAGAGAAGAGCAACATAAGAAAATACTTCAGAGTCTTTGCTGAATATTAGGTCATGTATGCTTAGGGCAAAACTCCAAGAGACCAGGCAATGGATGACTGGGGGACTGTAGACTGAGAAATACACAGAGATTACAGAATTGGGAGACTCCATCCTCCATGAGTGGAAGGTCCTAGCAGATCCCCTGGGACATTCAATAGCCACAGAAGTGTCATGTGTTAGTAGTGGGTTTAACTATCCCTGGAGTGAAATCTTCTCTATACTTGCCCTACAAGGTCTTTAAAAGAAGTTTGGAAAAGATCAAGCGAATCAGCAAGTAATTTATCTGCCTGTCGGAATAAAGCTCAACACTCTTTACAGAGTAACAACAAAATCCAGACACTCAACATATAAAAAAAAAAAAAAAAAAAGCAGGGCAAAAAAAAAAAAAAATGCTAGGCATGCCAAGAAGTAGGCAAATAAGTGGGATCAATCCTTGGGGGGAAAAATCAGTCCCAGAAATAATAGAGATGTTAGAATAGCAAATAAGGACTTTAAGCAACTATTAAGTTATATAACTGTAGTTATATAACTTATATAGTAAGTTATATAGGTTATATATATATGTAGTTATATAAGTTATATAACTATAGTTATATAACTTATATAACATATAACTATATAATTATAGTTATAACTATATTAAGTTATATTCAATGGTAAACATGAATGTAGTGAGGAGAGAAATGGAAAGATATTTAAATAAAGGCAAAATGAAACTTCTAGATATTTAAAAAATATAATATATGCTAATAAAAACTCCTCTGGAAAGATGAAGGGTTTAATACATATTGCAGAAGGAAATATTAGTGATCTTGAAGTCATAGCAATAGAAGTTCTCCAAAGTGAATCATATAGAAGAAAATGATTGAAAAACAATGGCCTGTGGGACAATTTGAAATGGTCTGACATAGAATTCCAGAAGGAGAGGCTGGGGCAAGGAGAAATAGAAACATACTTGAAAATATAATGGCTAAACATTTCCAGACTTGAAAAATATAAGCTCAATGAACCTCAATGAGGATAACAAAGAAAACTCCACCAGGGCACATTATAACAAATTTTTAAAAATAAGTGATGCATGTGTGCAATGAAAGTATTTTATTGTATGTTAGTAATATTCCATAAACCCTGAACTTCCAGCAATCTTCCCAAGGGTTTTAAAGAGAGGATAATTCAAATTTCTGGAGATGGCCCTATGAACCCCTGCTTCTTTGTTCTATGAATTCCTCCTCCACTGAAATTCCCACCCCCTTCTTGCTCTCCCATTTTTGCTCCTCATGGCTTTTCCAGTTCTCTCTGGTATGTTCCACAGGAAAATCCCACCATGTTTTTCTCTCCTTCATCTCTCAGTGCACCATCAGCAAAGAGCTTGTATAGAGTATTTTACTAAAGGTTTACTGATGAAGTAGGGAAGTCACGTCGCAAGAGAGCAAACAATTAAAGCTAAATGTCAAACAGCATGTCGGTGGTATACATCATCCACTCCTTGAAGGCAGTGACTCACTGTCTCGTCACTCTTGGCTGCAACCTGCTTCCATGCGGCCGGCCACGTTCCTATCTCTCTATAATTCAAACACTAAGACTCTGACAAGGACTGACAATGGGAAAACCCTCAAGTCCCATTAAGTTATGAAATAGAAACATGTAAATCTCATCCTTTTTTTGACCACTCTCATCAAGATGAGCCCTGGAATCTATATGTGCAGAGCCCCAAAAGCCAATTAAAGTAATTTCTCAAGCAAAAGAGGATTTCCTAAAAAAAAAAAAAAAAAAAAAAAAGTATTTCTGGATTAGTATTTTCACCTGGGATGATTATAAAAAATGCAAAGAACTGTGTTCACACCAGAGCCACTGAACAAGAATGCCTTGGCCTGGAGCCCATGAATTTGCATTTCAACTACGATCCCACCTCAACAAATTTCCCTGCCTTGACTTTTTTTAGGCAGTTTAAAATAGAAAAAAAAAAATTCATTATTTTGTGATTAATAAATCCTCCCAATATACTCTATAAATTGTCCTTTCAGCCAGGGGACTCTTACCCTTGATTTCAGTAGTTGATGTTTAAATTTTATGTACAGGATTGGTTTCTTCCTGTTCTCCCTCTCCATAGCCCACCTTTGGACCACCAGCCTACCAGTACTGCAGTAGGGGTGGAATCAAAAAAATGTTGTTGTGTTCTAGGCCTTCCTTTGAGCTCCAAATTATATTTAATGCTGATAGCCTGGGAAACATCTCAAAAGTCCATAACATGAAGTCTGTCTGTCGTTTCTGAAAGCACAATGTCACCCCAGTTATCACTGTTCTTACCCCCAGATTTTTGTGGGCTGCTTGAGCCCCCAGGATGTTTTATGGCAAGCTCTGAAAATATGAGTTAGCTTTTAGGATTTTTTTTTCTTTTGTTTTCAAATATTTTTATTTATTTATTTGACAGACGGAGATTACAAGTAGGCAGAGAAGCTGGCAGAGAGAGAGGAGAAAGCAGGCTCCCTGCTGAGCAGAGAGCCCGATTCGGGGCTCGATCCCAGGACCCTGAGATCATGACCTGAGCTGAAGGCAGAGGCCTCAACCCACCAAGCCACCCAGATGCCCCGGCTTTTAGGATCTTTAGACTAGCAGGATCTGATTGAAGTTGTTAGATCAAGTTTTGAAAAAATGGTCTGAGCACGGGTTTGTCTAGAGCCAAAGAAGGGCTTAAGGGAAAACCTTGAAATAGCAAATGACAGAACTTTCCCTGAAGTTCACAGATGTTCTCTACAAATTCTAGAAGAATGCCAAGAGCTGAATTTCGTTTGGGGGGCCTCCTATCAGCAAGCATACGACGCTCAAGAATCAACACTAAACATGTGGTTTGATGTAAATAAAGTTCTCAAAGTCCCTCTGTCATTCTGATAACTGACTAAAGCATGATTCTCTCTCCCACTCCCAGACCCTGCCGAATTGCTTTGATTCCTTCCAGGGTTCTGAATGTAGGGACTGATGTACAGATGCATTAAACTTGTCTGCAGCTACGGGTCTCTCAGTGGTATGCTGTTCCTTTGCTCATGAAAATTATGATGTTTCTCATGGTCCAGAGATCACTGCATTTTGCAAACTTCTCATTTTTTTAAATATAAATGCTATATCTGTCCTTTCCTATTGCAAGTTTTCGATCTCACTGAATATATTTAAGGTGCTAGTTTTTACTAACCATAAGGACGTTCCCTTACAACTCCACGGATCATAACAGCAAGCTAACATTTATTTAGTGCTTCTCTGTTAATGTCACCTTATGTGTCTGTTATGGCCTTCAATCCTCCACATAATCTTATGAAAAATGTTCTATGCTCACCCTCATTTTGCAAACGAGGGTAGTGAGGCAAAGTTCTCACAGCTTTAGGGTGAGGGCCGGGAGGTACAACTTCAGAGCACTTGTGCCTAACTACAAAGTTACACTCATTCAACAAATATTTGCTGAGTGTGTACTACGTGCTGGGCACCATGATAGGCCCTGAGGTTACCACAGTGAACAAAAAAGAGATGGAGATTCCTACCTGATGGAGCCCCCATTTTATTTCACATCTATTATGTGAATTTGTGACAATTTACCTAACTGATCTCTATTGTGGAATGTTTAAACTTTTTAAAAAAAGATTTATTTATTTGAGAGAGAGAGAGAGAGAGACAGTGTTTGGGGGGGTGGGGTCGCAGCGGTGCAGAGAGGGAGGGAGAGAGAGAATCCCAAGCAAACTCCCTCCTGAGCATGGAGCCCAGGGCAGGGCTCGATCCTAGGACCCTGAGAGCATGACCTGAGCCAAAAGCAAGAGTTAGAGGCTTAACCGACTGAACCACCCAGGTAGCCCTAAACTGTTTTTGATTCAATGCTCTTAAAAAAAAAAAAAAATCACACCATGAGGGACAACATCCTGATTTACAAATCTGTATCCAAGTGTCTGTAATTTCATTAGGAGAGTTTCCCAGAGTAGGAATTATAAAGCTCAAGGGTATGAATATTCTTTCAAGCTCTTCACACATATTGCCAGTAGCTCTCAGAAAGGGTGTAGGAAGTTACAGCCCCTCTGCGTGTGGCAGTTTCTGCGAATGTCCATTTCGCCACAACCTTGCCAACATCGAATATTCTTCTTCTTCCTTTTCAGGCCTATTTGACGGGCATCCTGTTCATAGCTCTGCAACAACAAATACCACACTGAATTCATTTTATTTAGAGAAAAATGGGTGTCACAGGCTCAAAATAGTTGAAGAATAACAATTTGTTTTAAAAACACCTCACATGCCCTCATAATCAAGTAGAAAAATTCTCTACTTCCTTCTTGGTGCATGTAGGTGTCTCTGTCAAGCTCAGCCACTGTTTCGGAGTAACGCACAAAGTGCTTATTGACCTGTGAGCCTCTCTGTGGAGCAGCTCATGTATGTCTCCACACCTTTGTGCTAGGGAGCCTGTGAGCAGTTGGCTCCTTTGTGACTTAGTGACATCCCCATCCCCAAAGGGAAACGAAACTGCACTGAACGACATTCAATCTGGCCCTTTGTAGAGCCTTCCTAGAACTACATCTCTTCATTAGACGTGGTTTCTCCCTTTTTGGGATTTCCAGAGCACATTGAATATAACTTTGCTATGCTACTTAACATATCCAGTCATGCTCCGTGTGTACTTACTTTAGCTCTCTGACTAGAAAAATGAAGTGATCCACACCTGTCGCATAGATCCGCTGTGAAAATTCAATGAAGCAACACACGTGATATCTCAGTGTGTGCCTGCCACAGAACTACCCCCTATAAATACTTGTGGAATGAAGGAACGCATAGTCAATGCGCAGTAAATCTTGGATGCTAACTGGTGCAAGGTGTAAGCAACCTTCATCAGAGGCACCTGTGAAAATGCCCAACCCAAGTTGCCTCCTTCAGAGAGTGCTGTTCAGGAAGTCTGGGGTGGAGGTCCGGGAATCCAGGTGACTCTGAGACAGGTGGCCTGGAGATGGCACGTAACTTTGAGAATCCTGGTGACATGTGAGCTCTGTGGTGGCAAGGATAATAGGACTGTCATCTTTACAGGGCCCTGTGTCTATTGGCTCTAGCCCCCAGTGTGCAGCAAGTACTCAAGGACAGTTACCTGAATGCCAGCCTCATTGTGCAGAGGAGACGTTGTTTCCAGACCTATACATATGAAGCAAACAGACAACCAATGATTCTAAAATGTACATGGAGCCTTGGAACCTCCCCAGTTGCAATTTCAAAAACATAGCCACTGTTGTCCTGGATTTGAATTACCCCAAGTTTCATGTTCTCTCGTGCCCCCCACAGCAGCGCTCTGTTTTGAGCCCTTGACTATGTGCCAGACACTTTATTTGATTTAATCCTCGGGATCTCTCCGAGAGGGAGGAAACTGAGGCTCAGAGTTTGTTCCCTGTCTGAAGTCTCATAGCAAGAGCCAGGCTTCAGACTAGGCATGAGGGATCGCCAAGCCTGAGCACGTTCCCTATAGCTCCCTCCTGAGATGAACGAAAGGAATTGGGGAGCTTGGCCTGCTGGGGCAGGTGAGGCGCAGAACTCACTGTCAGTGTGTGTGTGTGTGTGTGTGTGCACGCATGGTGCCAGCAAATTCCTGAGTAGAGGCAATTGCATCAAACAGAGGTGATTTTTCCCTTGTAAGTAGATATTATAAATATAGCATATTAAGCAACCCTGACTTCATTCCCAGCCAATCAGCCCCTGCCAGTTGCATGCTACATATATACAGCATGACTCAAAGGACCCTCAGGCAGTGGGTGGGTTAAAAATCAATCAGACAATAATAATTTTCATAAGGGCGAACTCCCTGGCTTCCCGATTGGCTGTTCAGTTAGTCCTGAGTCATGAATTTCCTTTTTAGGGTAATATTTACCATAGAGCATGGCTGGTTATGGGGACTATGTAATATCCACTGTCTGATGGGAAACTTATTATTAAAACATTACCTAATGATAGATTTCCCTGATAAATATTCCTGAGGATTAAACAGTATAGGTTGGGGAGAGACTAGGGAGGGTTGCAGGGAACAGAAAGATGAATAAGGATAAACTATGGTTTGGAAATACATAAAAAGGGGTTTAGGGGTACCTGGGTGGCTCAGTTAGTTGGGCCTCTGCCTTCAGCTTAGGTCATGGTCCCAGAGTCCTGGGCCAGGCTCCATGATCCTCGGGGGCCTGCTTCTCCCTCTCTCTCTGCTGCTCCTCACTGCTTGTGATCTCTCTGTCTCTGTCAAGTAAATAAATAAAATCTTAAAAAAAAAAAGTGTGTGTTTGGACCTGGGTGTCAAAATAATCCTAACATAATAATCTGAATAAAGAGGAGAGAAAAAGAGAGACAGGGACAAAGAGAATAGGAGGCATCCCTGAGGATGAACACGGAATGGGTAATCATCACAATCATAAGCACCTTTTATTGCACTGTTAGTATATGCAGGCCTTGGGCTGATCATCTGACGTGTATCTTCCTTTTTTAGTCTCATGAAAATCCTGGGGGTCAGTCCTACTACCATCCCCATTCCTCAGATTCAAGCCAGTACTGTCAAAGGGCTGAAAACCAAGACCGTAAAGAGAGAGTGTTGAGTTTACATCTCAGCTTCCTATTTGCTAGCTGTGAAACCTACATTTTTTTTTTCTGCCTCAGGCTTCTCATCTGTGAAAGGGAGGTAATGATAATGTTGCCTCCCTTAAAGGGTTGTTTAGGGGACTAAAGTCTTTAACAAACAAGACCTTTGTAAACTCAATTCAGCTGCTGTTTCAAGCTGAAGAATCTGAGGTCAGAAGTTAAGTTACTCTTTAAGGTCACAGAACTATGACATGGCAGAGCTGGGATTTGAATCTAGATCTGTCCGATTCCAGCCCCCATGTGCTCTCAAACTTTATGTTTTGGTGGGTGGGAGCAGTAACGGTGGGCACTAACAGTACGATTTCCGAGGCACATGATGTCGACCATTTGAGTCAAACCACCTCAACTTTATGGATGATTCTATAAGTATAGATATAATCTCAAAGCCACCCTAGAGAAACCCTAGAGGAGATCATCTCATCCAAAGGTTGCAACTGTCAGGTTAGAGACCTCTCTCTCTCTCTCTCTTTTTTTTTTTTTTTTTTTTTTTTTTTTTTTTTTGTGAGAGAGAGAGAGAGAGGATTCCTGGGTGTCTCAGATAGTTAAGCATCTACCTTCAGCTCAGGTCATGATCACCAAGTCCTGGGATCAAGCCCAGCATCAGGCTCCCACCTCAGTGGGGAGTCTGATTCTCCCTCTGCCTCTCTTGCTGCTTATGCTCTCTCTCTCCCTTAAATGAATAAATAAAATCTTAAAAAGAGAGAGAGAGAGCACAAGCAAGGAGGGACAGTGGGAGAAGGAGAGAGAGAATCTTAAGCAGGTGCCATGCTCAGTGTAGAGCCTGATGTGGGGCTTGATCTTATAACCCTGAGATCACAACCTGAGCCAAAATCAACAGTCAGATGCTTAATGAACTGAGGCACCCAGGCATCCTAGGGACTTGTCATTTTCTACAGATATGTTGTGTTTGGCTGCCTAGTGTTGGTTGGTGCGGAGCTATGAGAATTTTTGAAAAAGTTACCAAAACTAAAAATTAGACTTAACAAGAAAACCTAGATTTGTATTTTCTCTGAAAAAGCTGAAGGGTCTGGGCCCATATCCCTAAATGAAATAGTGACTATACTCAGCCACCTGAGTATATTCTCACCACGCCCTGTTATCTCTTGCATCCGGCCCATGTCACTCAATTGTGTCTTCATGACAGCCCAATGTGGGATACCAGAACCCATGCTCTCTGAACCTCCTTTCCTCAGACTTGATACTTAGCTCAGTGAATTTTTCCAGAGGAGTGATTTCTTTTTTTATTTTTCCCATAGGATGGCTCACTCTTCTGAAACCCTTCATTTCTTCAAATCTCTCTCATAGGATGGGACTCTGAGAACTGAGCTCCCTGAACTGACCAGCACAGAGTACTGGGAGACAGCTTACTCTCTTGAGATCTTCTTCTTCTTCTTCTTCTTTTAAAATTCATTTGAGAGAGAGAGAGCATTAGAGGGAGGAGATCAGAGGGAGAAGCAGACTCCCCTCTAAGCAGGGAGCCCAAGGCTGGACGCGATCCTGAGACTCCGGGATCATGACCTGAGCTGAAGGTGGTCGCTTAACAAACTGAGCCACCCAGGTGCCCTCTCTTGAGATCTTAGGATCTTAGGGGATCTCCCATCAGAGCTTCTCCTGTAGACTAGCCTTGTAGGTTGATGATGACTTCCTGTGACAAGGAAGCCCAGGACGTTGGTCTGTCCCAGGGTCCGACCTGGACACTTGAGAAACCTCTTGCCTGAGGTTACCTGATTCTGTAGCCACACAGTCATGCTGTCTCTCTGCCTCTGGAAGTCTCAGTGTTTCCTCTTCCATTACAGAGTTAAGCCCATCTTTTGCCGATGTTGACAACATCATAGAAACACCCCTTAGCCTGTATGGTTGCAAACAGTGACTCCCAGCCGACCTCAGACAGTGTGGTTTCTTTCAGGAGTCTCAAACTCAAAGTGAACAAAGCTCCAGCTCCAGTGAACATCTCCTGGGTTCCAGGCTCTCTGCTGCTGCCGAGTCGCCACAGGAAAGTGATGCTAACCTTGCTTCTAGCACCATTTTAACTCATTTAATCTTCAGAATCATCTCCTCACTATTCTGTGAGGTATATGCTGGGATTCTCATTTTACAGGCAGAAAAACTGAGGCTGAGCAAGTTTGCTATCTTGTCCAATGACAAGTCATGAGATTCCCACTGTTCTGTGCTCTTACTACTGTCTGGCGAGTATAAAAACTCAGATCTGTGCAATGGAGGAGGGAGCATGAGAAATGCTCTTATGAGGGGCTCCTGGGTGGCTCAGTGGGTTAAGCTTCTGCCCTCGGCTCGGGTCATGGTCTCAAGGTCCTTGGATCGAGCCCCACATTGGGCTCTCTGCTTGGCGGGGAGCCGGCTTCCCTCTCTCTCTCTCTGCCTGCCTCTTTGCCTGCTTGTGATCTCTCTTTCTCTGTCAAATTAATCAATAAGATCTTAAAAAAAAAAAAGAAATGTTCTGTGAGATAGGAGGTGGTTCAAAAGGTGAAGCGATGACATCTGACTGACAAGATCAGGAAGAACACATGGACGCGTGAACAGGAATGCAGTCTTGAGAAACAGGGAAGGTCCTTACAAGGAGAGAGAAGATTACATATGGAGGCCACAGCAATGTGAAGTCTCAGTGGTGGATAATCGTGGCATATGTCATTTAGTTTACCTGGCCTGGGACATCTTCACAGGAATAAAGAGAAAAGGCTAGATTTTGAGGGTGCTTAGACTATCACATGGAGAGGCTGAGACCAAAAGGCCCTGGGGAAACTTGGACAGGGTTTAAGAGTGACTAGTCATAGTTGCTAGCCCCAGAGAGAGACACACTGTCCTCCTCCCCATCCTCTTCCTGATCCTGAGTCCTCTTGCCACAGATGGGCTCTAGTGCAGGGGTCGTAGGAGGTGGCTCCTGTAGTAGAAAATGCTTTGGAGGCTTTGAAGGTTGTTTCCAGCTGGAGCAGGGAGGGTTGAACATTATTCATGGAGAAGGGGGCATTTGACCAGGGATAGGGAGGAAGAATGAAGTGTCAAAACTCAGAGATGAGGGCAAAGGGCAACCCAGGTAGAGAAGCCAGCACGGGCAAAGGGACAGTACACTTGGGGAACAGGGACCAACTCTTCTGAAACGGAAGCTGTGTGAGAGGATGAGGTGTGACTTGGGTATAAAGGCAGGAATAGTAGTGTTGGTAAATGTCAAGGTAAGGAGCCTTTATCTAATTAAAAAAAGAAGCCTTGGAATATTTTGAGCAAGGGAGTGATACTGATGCCTTGGACAACAGTGTGCAGGATGGATGGAGGACAGGGAAGGAGGGACTTGAGACAGATGCCAAGGAGAAAGTTGGCCCAACCCTTCCCTTCCTGTGAGATGTGATGAGCATGTGAACCAGAACAGAGGCCATGGGGACAGAGAATTCCCTCTACCTTGGACATCAGGAGGACCTCAGCCTGCCTGTCAATGGGACACATTCTTGTCCGTAACATCATCACTTATTTTGCTGTTCTCCTCCACCTTCCTCTTGCCTCTCCACCACCTCCTCCTCTCTTCTCCCTTCTTTTCTCCTTTATTCCTCTTCTGTAATTACCTACCTCTCAATAGTCCTTTCAGATTTATTTTCACAGCCATTTCCTCACTGGGATGTTTTTGAATTTTGACTTTTTGTCAACTCTGTAAGAATCAGGACTGGATTCTTCCAGAGTAACAAAAACTCCAAAATAACAGTGAAGGTCCTTTCTCTCCCCTGTAGGTAGGCAGTACAGTCCTCATGCAGAGTTCCTACTCTCGTGCTCTCTTCCTGCACTGCCATGCCCAGCCCATGGCTTCCACCTCAAATCAAGATGGCACTGAAGCTTTCCCCATTAGGTCTGTCTCTCAGGCAGGAGAATAGCAGAAGAGGACACTCTCTGGAATTTGCATGCTCCAGTTCTGCATAATTTGAATTAGCAAACCTCATGCCATTACTACACTGCAGGGTCAGAGAGACGGGAAAAGGAGAGCTCCATTCTGGGCTCCTATTTGCTAGAGTTGAGACCAGTTGTGTGGCAGAGAGAGAGATACACCCTGTGGGCCGGTTCTGTGGCACCCTGCAGAGGGAGTCGATGGCATCTCAGGTGAAGCCATCCCCCAGCAAACATCATCTCACCTCTTCCCTGGCAGAGTTAGGTGCTTTGAGGGCTGTGGAGAAATACCGAGTGGGGTATATAGGCCGCAGATGCTTACACGCACATACCATAAAATCTCGGAACTGCAAGGGACAGTAGGTGCCGTCCATCTGTCAATCCCAGTTCAGTCTGTCTAGAGAAATCATTTGCAGCTTCTGTTTGCACGTGTCCAGAGTTGGGGGTCCTATCTGAAGCAGCTTCCTACATAAGTCACAATGCAGACTTCTTACTCTGAATAATAACTGCCTCCTGGCATCTTCTACCCAACAGCCCTGGTTAGGCTAGGGAACAGGTCTTGCTAATTCCTCACTCTAAAAAAGAATTCATTTGCTATGTGAAGGCAGCTCTCACGTCTGTCTGTCCATCTGTTTGTCCTCTGCTTTCCCAACCAGTCCCCCCCTTTCCAGAGGGGGTGTGCCATATGGCTAAGCTGACGTGCTTTGGAGTCATCAGGGCTGACTCTCCTACCAGCTTACTTGATCTTGAGCAAATGACTTACCTTTTCTGAGCCTTTATTTCTCCATGTGTAAAAGGAGGCTGATGTTAGCCAGCTCATGAGGTTATTACTGTGAGGATTAAATGAGCTAATGAATGCAAAGCACAGAGCTCAACAACAAATACAGCAGTCTATAGTCATTACTAGCATCTTCATAATTAATAATAATAAAACATTTCTGGCTCCTCTTCCCTCTTGAGGTATTAGATAACAGAGGAAAAGAAACTTTGATCACTTTGGGGGTAAATTAGCATGAAAGTACCACTCAGGATTGTGACAATTTTTTTTGCTTTCTTTACCCATTTCACTCTGTCGCTGCTGCTGTCCATAGAAAACCACCTCCTGGGGTCTATGGTTTGCTCTCTCCATTTGGAAACTGCCTCCTGGGAAGCTCCATCTGTTATAGTGGGCATCGGCATTCCTTGGGCTAATTTGTTGGTGTTGTTAGCAGAAACAGTCAGAACACAAGTACACAAACATAGTGAAGTACTCGAAGTCTGTCTGCCTTGTAGAGAGAAAAGGAGTCAGGAAGCCGGGTCCTGATTTCTACCTTGACATTAGGCTAGCTGGGTGACCAGGGATATGTCAAAGGGCCCCTCCAGGCCTCCGAATTTTGACAGCCTGCTCAGTGGCAACATCCTGTGACCAGAGAAGGCATTACCATGGCTTGTGTTCCCCCTGGAGTCTCTCTCCCCACCTAGGGCTAGTCCAGGTGGGACCATCATCTGGGTGGAGACTGGGTGCATGCCCAGGCAGCCCGGCTTGGTCTGTGAGCCAGGCAGAGTCCGCCTGTTACCAGGGTGTGATTGTTCTTGTGATTTGGCAACACCTAACAAACGTGTCCCATCAGGGCTGAACTAAAAATAGCTCCTGTGCTGTTGGGGCCCAGGAAAATTAGCGACCTCCCACACACAAGGTTGGCTAACCAGGCAGAACCAAGTGGCCACCATGGTCTTAGGGGCACAACGGCCAAAGAGAGAAGGGGTTGGCTAATTTTCACACGAGCATCCTCTTTCCCCACCCTCCTCCCGCACTCCACCCACACCGGGGCCAGAGACTTACTCTCCCTTTCCGCCCACGCCTCTGTTTCTAGAAACACTGACTTTTGCAGAGGTGCTGAATGTCACCACAGTGTCCTGGAAAGGGCTGGGGTTCAGGCATTAGTGGACTTCAGTTCAAATCCTGGCTCTGCTATTTTCTAGCTGTTTGAACAGGAGCATGTGGTCCTCCTGAGCCTCAGTTGTTCCAGCAGCAGAATGGGGTCCATTGTACCTACGGCTAAGGACTGTTATAAATACTAAAGGCAGCATGGGACCAAAGCAATGATTCAAGAGCTTCATCATGCGTCTGAATCACCTGGGTCGGGGGAATCTTGTGAAAACTAAGATGGCTGAGTCCTGCCCCCAGGTTGCTGATTCAGTGGGTCTGGATGGTATTTATTTTCTTCCTAACAAGTTGCCAGGTGATGCTGATGCTGCAGGGCCAGGAATCACCCCTGGGTTCAGGGTGAAAGTACGTGAATTCTGGGCTCAGATCACTAGAGTTCAACCCCTGGTCCTGTCATCTCTAGCAGAGTGATTGTGGGCACGTTTCTAAACCTTATCTGGTAAATGGGGGATTAACCACTCCTACTGTATAGTGTTGATCTGAGGATTAAGTGAGTTAATTCATATAAAGCACTTAACACGGGGTCTGGCAAACTGCAAGCCCGAGTAAACATTAACGTTTACTAGTGTCATAGAGTCTGCAGAGACTATGAGTTCAGTACAAGTTCTTTTTCTCTCTCTCCCTGTGGTTATTGTTGGCTTTGCTGGAATCTCTGTCTCCATTCTGCCCTTCCCAGGGTCTTTGTGTTCTGAGCCTTGCCTAGTTGGGAGGGCTTATGCTGGGAGAGTTCGGGGCACCAAGGAGCACAGATTGAATGTCAAAGATTAGAGATCAAAGAAGAGCCTGAAGCCCTCAGGCTGAATGGGGCTTACCCAAGAGAATTCAGTCGAGAGGGGCAAAACTGAAAGTAGACCCAGGTTTCCTGACTTCTCAGCCAGAACACTTTCCATAGCACCGTGATGCATCCCCAGAGGCAGCCTGGCTATCCCCAAGTGTGCTTAGGGAACAACCAGCTCCCGGCCCTTCGTCTGCGCTGTTGCTGGGCACGTGGGTTGTTTCTCCTGTAACTGTTTAGAATTGAAGAAGACACAGTTGTAAACATCGAATATCTGAGTATAAATGACTATTTTCTTTGGGCTTTTTTTCCCCTGGACTAATGTCCTCAGAGGGGAATTGTTGCATTAAAAAGTACAGACAGCGTTATAGCTAGAAGAAAGCTAGACATAGCAGCTCTTCTAGGGGAAAGAGCTTCTCATTTACCAGAAAGCATAAAATGGCTGGGCATTTTACTATTTGAAGCAAATTAGGGAGGCCAAGGAGGGCTCAGAGCTGAACCTTCAAATCAGTGGTGGGAGACAGCCATGGCTGAGAGAAGGGAGATTGAAACTAGGAGGGGGACACCTGGCAATCACTGATAATTTCCTCCCAAAATGGTGTTGAGACTACTGCTTCACAGATATTCATGTGCATAGGAATTTCTTGAGGATCTTGTTCATATGGGGAATCTGATCCAGTAGGGTTTGGTGGGGCCCAAGAGTCTGCATTTCTTTTTTTAAGATTTTTATTATTGATCGATTGATTGATTGATTGATTGATTGAATACATGAGAGGGGGAGGAGCAGAGGGAGAGAGAATCCCAAGCAGTCTCCGCACTGAGTTCAGAGCCAACTCGGGGCTCGATCTCATGACCCTGAGATCATGACCTGAGCTAAAATCAAGAGTCAGATGCTTAACTGACTGTGACACCCAGGTGCATCAAGTCTGTATCTCTGATAAGGTCCAGGTGATGCAGACTCTGCTGATCCATGGACCAAACTCCTAAGTAGCAAGAATTTAGGTTACCCCGCCTTTGTTCATGCTATTCCTCTGCCTAAACCACTATTCCTACTATTTTTCAGACCAAGCTCCAAACACATCCCTGGACTGAGTTCATAGGTGGAGCTAAGTGCTCCTTGTATCTATGACTATTGCAGCATTGATTATGCTGCACTAAATTGTCCATCCCTTCCTGAGGGCACGGACCAGAATTATTCATCACTATATTCCCAGCATCTAGCACAATAATGCCAATCATGGTTTGGGTCTAATTATTATGATTGGGTAAGTGAATGCGTAAATGGGTAGGTGAGTGAATGGATGGATGGATGGATGGATGGATGGATGAATAAATGGCTGTGAGGAGAGGGAAGTAGGAAAAGCATGGTGAACAATCAGATTTGGACTCAAGATTATTATTTTCTAACTAGACCATTTACTGAAAGCCCAGAGTCATTGACCCTCCTCTGATCCTTGCCAACTTTTTGCCCCCAGAATGTTGACCCTGAACCAAGAATGAACTCAGATAAATGAATAAGATCCAGAAAGCTTAGAGGTGCCTCACAGGGTAGCTCTAATAAGTACCAGAAAACAAAAAGCAGGTGTTGGCAATCTTTCTTCTGCCCAAAGAGTTGTTTACACAAGTTTCCAAAGCAATCCCCTTCATCGCTTTTACATGCCTATTACATGGTTCTCTACAGAGAAAGGTCTGGAGTTGGTTAGCTCAGTGGATTAGAGAGTAAGTCTCTGAAAGCCAAGGGCAGTGGGAGCCTTTTCCCTTCCTCTGCTCAAGGCCACAGGCTGACTGCCCAGTCCTGGCTAGAGGCACTGTGCCTGCTTGGTCCCAGTGATTAAGAGTGGTCAGTGTGAATCCATCCCTTTCACTCAAAATGGTAGGTGGTGCCATGCAGAAGAATGAACTTGAGTTTTGATATTAGACAGTCCTAGGAATGAAACAAGGATACTTTATTCACTCACTATATAATCTTCAAAAAAAAAATTTTTTTTAAAGATTTTATTTATTTATTTGACAGACAGAAATCACAAGTAGGCAGAGTGGCAGGGAGAGAGGCAGGCAGAGAGAGAGGAGGAAGCAGGCTCCCCGCCAAGCAGAGAGCCTGATGTGGGGCTCGATCCCAGGACTCTGGGATCATGACCTGAGCCGAAGGCAGAGGCTTTAACCCACTGAGCCACCTAGGCGCCACCTTCAAAAAAATTTTATTTGAAGTAATTTCAAACTTACAGAAAAGTGGCAAAAAAGCACAGGAAACTCCTGTATATCCTTTGCCTGTATTTACCAATTTTTAATATTCTTCTACATTTGCTATTTCATCCTCTCCCTTCTAATTTTTTGTTTCAGTGCCTCTGAAGATAACAAATGTTAATCAAAAACAAAAAAATTACATTCTGAAACAAAAATGTCCTGAAACAAAAAATTAAAGTAAAAAGTTATTAAAAAGTCACAAAATTAAATACATGTAAAAGAAATATAAGTCAACTTTAAAATGGAATTGTTTGTGAGTTTGTAGCATTTATACTTTCTAGAGTTATTCAAGTTTAAAACTGCACTCAGATATTTGGGATACTCTGTAATGTTGTATAATAATGTATAAGTTATGTTTTAGAGCCATTGTGGAGTAGATTATATATCATATCACATATGCCACATCTCTTAGTACTTTAGGGTGGATTAACTAAGAACAAGGACATTTTCTAATATAATCTCAGGTATGGTTTCAGAAACTTGAACATTAGTAGAATATTTATATATACAGTCTGTATTCCAATTTCTTCAATTATACCAATAATGGTTTTTCTTCCCCTCCAGTATGTAATTACTGGGTGTATTTATTTCTCTTTGTATTTTATACAAAGAGAAATAAATTTTATATTTATATTTTATATATTATTCATATTTATTTCATAATATGTTTATATATTAATATAACTATATTAATATAAATTAATATAATTATATTATAATGTATCATATATTTAAATATTCTATAATATATTAATATAATTATAGTAATAATATAAATATATCATATTTATATTATATATATTTATATTTATAAATTTTATATTTATATTTTGTATTTTCCTGTTTATTAATTTTTTCACTGTGTAGAATATGAACATGCTTCTAAAGTCAAAACTACACAAAAAGTTGTACTCAGAGAAGTGATCTTCCTCCCTCATCCTTCCTGCATTATTTCCTCAACCTCTTGTGCATGACTAGTTTTATTATTTTCTGATTTATTATTCTGTATTTTTTTTTTCAAAAATAAGCAGGCAGATACATGTATGTTTTCTTATTTCTCCTTCTTTTTTGCACCAAGGGTCTCACCCTGTCTATTCATTTTTGCACTTCCCTTTTTTTTTTTTCCTAGAAGTCACTGCATGGGAATTCATGGAGATGTGCCTAACTTTATTACATGTGAGTATTTGTGGTAGATTATCATGGCCACAAATTATTTGCTGCTCCTCCTGCAAAAGCTAGAGTCCATTTCCTTTCCCTTTGAATTTGGGGTGGCTTTGTGAATTGTTTTGAGCAATACCATGTGGCATAATTGATGCCTAGAACCTCTAAATACAGACTTTCAAAGAACCTTGGGCTTCTGTTTTCTCACACTTAGAAGGGATCCACTATGTTGTAAAGAAGCTTAGGATGGACAGCCAAGGGATGGTAATTCATTAAGGTGGTTAGTGGGTCTGGAGAACAGGAGACCATCTTGCTGTTTCAGCACTAGCTGAGCTCCCAGCTGAATATGGTCAGTTGAGTGGACTCAGACTATAGTACAGGGACAGGAAAAACCACCCAACTGAGCCCAGTCTTACTCACAGAATCAAAAATAATAAATTTATTTATTTATAAATTTTATTTATTTATAAATTTATTTATAAATTTATAATAAATGTATTTTTAAGCTGCTAGGTTTTGAGTTGGTTGGTTACTGAAACAATAGTACTCTATCATGGGTGTACCCAGTCTTCTATGTTTGGGCATTTAGGTAGTCTTTGCAACTACAAATAATTCTTCAGTAAATAACCTCATGCATATGTATTTTGTATTATTGGAGGCCTGTCTTTAGGGTAAAATTCTGGAATCGGGATTGCTGGATTGCAGAAAAATATAGTTATTTTGTTAGAGATCACAAATTTCTCTAAGGAGTATATCATTCTGCACTTCTACCAGCAATGTATGCTTGTGATTATTTCCTGAGCTTTTGAATTTTTGTCCATCTGATGTGTGAGAAATGATGTCTTTGTGTAGTGTTAATGTGCATTTATATTATTATGTATGTTATCTATTGTCACATAACAATTTATCCCAAAATTTAAAGACTTAAAACAATAAAAAATTATTATCTCACAGTTTTTGGTGAGTCAGAGTTTGAGGTGTGGTTTGGCTGGTGCCTGTAGATCAGGGTCTCTCACAAATCTGTGACCAGGCTCTTAACTGTTGTCAATACCTCAGGCTCAACTAAGGCATGATCCATTTCCATATACTGGGTCACAAACAGTTCTCAACTGGTACCAAAAGATTGGGAAAATTCCCTGCATATTTTCAGACCACAATGCTTTGAAATTTGAATTCAACCACAGGAGGAAATTTGAAAGAACTTAAATGCATGGAGGCTAAAGATCATCCTACTATGAATGAATGGGTCAACCACGAAATTAAAGAATGATTTAGAAAATTTATTGAAACAAAGGAAAATGAAAACAATACTGTTCAAAACCTTTGGAATGCAGCAAAGATGGTCATAAGGTTTCTCAAGAAACAAGAAAGGTCTTCAATACACAACCTAACCTTACACCTAAAGGAGCTGGAGAAAGAACATCAAATAAAGCCTAAACCCAGCAGAAGAAGAGAATTAATAAAGATTAGAGCAGAAGTCAATGAAATAGAAACCAAAAGAATAGTAGAACAGATCAACAAAACTAGGAGCTGGTTCCTTGAAATAATTACTAAGATTTGTAAACCCCTAGCCAGACTTATCAGAAAGCAAAGAGAAAGGACCCAAATAAATAAAATCATGAATCAAAGAAGAGTGATCACAACCCAACACCAAAGAAATACAATTATAAGAACATATTATGAACAACTATATGCCAACAAATTAGGCAATCTAGAAGAAATTGGATGCATTCCTAGAGATATGTAAACTACCATAACTGAAACAGGAAGAAATTGGCAACCTGAACATACCCAAAACCAGCAAGGAAATTGAACCAATAATCAAAAATCTCCCAACAAACAAGAGTCCAGGGCCAGATGACTTCCCAGAGGAATTCTACCAAACAGTTAAAGAAGAGTTAATACCTATTCTTCTGAAGCAGTTTCAAAAAATAAAAATGGAAGGAAAACTTCTAAACTCTTACTAGGCAGCATTATCTTGATCCAAAAACCAGAAAAAGACTCCACCAAAAAGGAAAATTACAGACCAATATCCCTGATGAACAAGGATGCAAAACTTCTCATCAAGGTACTAGCCAATAAGGTCCCGTGGTACATTAAAAGGATTATTCACCATGACCAACTGGGATTTATTCCTGGGCTGCAAGTTCGGTTCAATACCCACAAATCAATCCATGTGATACACTACATCAATAAGATGTATGATCCTCTCAATAGATCCAGAAAAAGCATTTGACAAAATACAGCATCCTTTCTTTTTTTAAAAAATTAATTTATTTTTGTATTTATTTCTTTTCAGTGTAACAGAATTCATTGTTTATGCACCACACCCAGTGCTCCATGCAATACATGCCCTCCGTAATACCCACCACCCGGTTCCCCAAACCTCCCAGCCCCAGCCCCTTCAAAATCCTCAGGTTGTTTTTCAGAGTCCATAGTCTCTCATGGTTCATCTCCCCTTCCAATTTCCCTCAACTCCCTTCTCCTCTCCATCTCCCCATGTCCTCAATGTTGTTCCTTATGCTCCACAAATAAGTGAAACCATATGATACTTGACTCTCTCTGCTTGACTTATTTCACTCAGCATTATCTCTTCCAGTCCAGTCCATGTTGATACAAGAGTTGGGTATTCATCCTTTCTGATGAAGGCATAATACTCCATAGTGTATATGGACCACATCTTCCTTATCCATTTGTCCGTTGAAGGGCATCTTGGTTCTTTCCACAGTTTGGTGACCGTGGCCATTGCTGCTATAAACATTGGGGTACAAATGGCCCTTCTTTTCACTACATCTGTATCTTTGGGGGTAAATACCCAGTAGTGCAATTGCAGGGTCATAGGGAAGCTCTATTTTTAATTTCTTAAGGAATCTCCACACTGTTTTCCAAAGTGGCTGCACTAACTTGCATTCCCACAAACAGTGTAAGAGGGTTCCCCTTTCTCCACATCCTCTCAGCACACGTTTCCTGTCTTGCTAATTTTGGCCATTCTAACTGGTGTAAGGTGGTATCTCAATGTGGTTTTAATTTGAAATTCCCTGATGGCTAGTGATGATGAACATTTTTTCATGTGTCGATAGCCATTTGTATCTCTTCATTGGAGAAGTTGTCTGTTCATGTCTTCTGCCCATTTTTTGACATGATTATCTGTTTTGTGTGTGTTGAATTTAAGAAGTTCTTTGTAGATCCTGGATATCAGCCTTTTGTCTGTACTGTCATTTGTGAATATCTTCTCCCATTCTGTGGGTTGCCTCTTTGTTTAGTTGACTGTTTCCTTTGCTGTCCAGAAGCTTTTGATCTTGATGAAGTCCCAAAAGTTCATTTTCGCTTTTGTTTCCTTTGCCTTTGGAGACATATCTTGAAAGAAGTTTACAGCATCCTTTCTTGATAAAAACTCTTCACTGCATAGGGATGGAGGGAACATATCTCAATATCATAAAAGTCATATAAAAAAGCCCACAGTGAATATCATTCTTGATGGGAAAAAACTGACAGCTTTTCCCTTATGTCCAGGAATGCAGCAGGGATGTCCACTATCACATCACCATTGTTGTTCAACATAGTACTAGAAGTCCTAGCCTCAGCAATCAGAAAGCAAAAATAAATAAAAGGCATCCAAATCAGCAAAGAAGAAGTGAAACTCTCACTCTTTGCAGATGGCATGATAGCCTATGCAGAACACCCAAAAGACTCTACCCCAAAAATGCTTGAACTCATACAAGAATTCAGCAAAATGGCAGGATATAAAATCAATGCACAGAAGTCAGTTGCATTTCTATACAGTAACAATAAGACAGAACAAAGAAAACTTAGGAGGCAATCCCATCTACAACTGTGCCAAAACCATTAGATATCTAGGAAGAAACCTAACCAAAGAGGTAAAGGATCTGTGCTCAGAAAACTATGAAACACTCATGGAAGGAATTGAGGAAGACACAAAGAAATGGAAAAACATTCCATGCTCATGGACTGGAAGAACAAATATTGATAAATATCTGTGCTACCTAGAGCAATCTACACATTCAAGGCAATTCCTATCAAGATAACATCAACTTTTTTCAGAGCTGGAACAAATAATCCTAAAATTTGTATGGAATCAGAAAAGACCCTGAATAGCCAAAGGAATGTTGAAAACAAAAACTAAAGCTGGAGGCAACACAATTCTGGACTTCAATCTGTATTACAAAGTTATAATCATCAAGACAGCACAGTACTGGCACAAAAACAGACACATAGATCAATGGAACAGAATAGAGAACTCAGAAATGGACCCTCAACTCTATGGTCAACTAATCTCTGACAAAGCAGGAAAGAATGTCCAATGGAAAAAAGACAGTCTCTTCAACAGATGGTGTCAGGGAAATTGGACAGCCATATGCAGAAGAATGAAGCTGGACCATTTTCTTATGCCACACACAAAAATAGACTCAAAATGGATGAAAGACCTAAATGTGAGATAGGAATCCATCAAAATCCCAGAGAAGAACACAGGCAGCAATCTCTGTGACTGTTAGGGTCCGTGATCAAAGGAACAAGACTGATATAAAGCGAAAATCAAACAAAGCTTTATTTCATGCCAAGCAAAAATCAAACTGACCCGTCAGGGCTGTCTCTTAGGAAAAGACGAGGACGATGATTCCGACAAGGTCACTCCCAAGAAGACCGCTCCAGATGAGGCTGCTCCGCAGAGGAGGCCGCTCCCGGTCTGAGCCACTCCCAAGAAGAGGCCACTCACATTAAGGCCGCTGCTAATGAGGTTGCTCCCTGGACAGGGCTGCTCCCTAGACAAGGCTGCTCTGGAGGAAGCCGCTTTCCTGATGATGCTGCTCCCCCAGGGCCACTCACCGAGGAGGCCTCGTCCCGGATGAAGCTGCTCCCCGGAATGACACAGCTCCAGCGAGGCAGCAGCTCAGGGTTCACGGCGAGGATGCTGGTGTTTAGGCCATTCCCCGCAGTGCCGCTGCCAAAGGTTGCGGTGTGTGGGCGGGGGCCGCTGGGGTCAGGGCCGCTGGTGTCTCGGTGCCGCAGGCCTCTCGGGGTCATAGGCGTCTGGGCCGCTGGCATCTCGGTGCCACAGGCGTCTCAGGGTCACAGGCGTCCGGGCCAATGGCGGCACGGGACCGCCAGCGGCTTGGGGCTGCAGGTGTCGGGACCGCTGGCGGCTGCGGCGAGCGGCTGAGCTGCTCCACGACGTGGCCAGGGTCCCTCGGGGAATCGCCCATCGTGTCCTTGCCTGTGGCTGCCGGGCCTTGCACCTTGCCGCCCGCCAGCCCCTCGCAGCACGCCAGTGTCTCCTGCTGCACGATGGTCTCTGCAGCATCGTGGCCCGCAGCTCCTCCTTGGGGCTCAGCGCGCCACCCTGCATGGGCATCGCGGGCAACGGGCAGCCGGCACGCACCGCCTCCGGGGGCAGCGCCGTGCACATGAAGTGGCTGCTGGGCGGCGGGCCGTCTTGGGTGCTGGCGGCCACAACGAGCACCAAGCCGGCGGCCAACAGCGCTAGTATCCCGTTGCCGCAGCGCTCACTCCAGCATTAGCTGGCAGGCGGGTGCCATCAGGGCGCACGGTGGAGGCGCCTCTGCTGTGGGCTTAGGCCTGGCGCACCGCTGGAGGGCAGCTTGAGCGCGGGAGCCAACGGAACCGCCTGCCTCCCGCAGGTCGCTGTCTCCACTCCGCCTACAGCTCTGACAAGAGCTCTCACAGCTCTTACAGCTCTGCTCCCGCCGGTTCTCCTTCTTCTGCTCCCGCCGGTTCTCCTTCTTCTGCTCCCGCCGGTTCTCCTTCTTCTGCTCCCGCCGCCGGCTCTCCTTCTTCTTCCTCCGACATCTCTCCTTCTTCTCCTTCCGACAGCCTCGCAGACCAACCTTTATGGAGGTGGTTGAGCCCCGCCCCTACACAGGCGGCCAATTGAATTTCAGTTCACCCTAGTGGATATACGTGTGCCCCACTGATTGGACGTCTCCACCTGGCCTGCCCCGCCCCTACATCCGGGGTCCACAGGCTAGTTCCTCTGGGAGGGGCAGGCCCTTACAGTGACCTTAGGAGACAAACCATAGGAGAATTTTTTTTTTTAAGATTTTATTTATTTATTTGACACACAGAGAGAGATCACAAGCAGGCAGAAAGGCAAGCAGAGAGAGAGGGGGAAGCAGGATCCCCGCCAAGCAGAAAGCCCAACGTGGGGCTCAATCCCAGGACCCTGGGACGACGACCCAAGCCAAAGGCAGAGGCTTTAACCCACTGAGCCACGCAGGCACCCCCCATAGGAGACTCTTAATCATAGGAAACAAACTGAGGGTTGCTGGGGGGCACAGGAAGAGGGTAACTGGGTGGCACATGGTTACTATGTCAAATGTACCTCAGTAAAGCTGAAAAAAAGATACTTAAAAAATTCAAGTAGTCAAACTTACCAGTTTATTCTTTTATCACATCTTGATTTTAAGTCATAGAAAATCTTCCTTTATACCCAACCTATAGGGAATTCATCCATATTTTCTCCTTGTTCTTGTATAGTTTCATTATTTTGCATTTAGATCTTTGATACATTTGGATTTTGCTGTTGTATATAATGTGAGGAATAGATCTAATTTTATTTTTTTCCATATGTCTTACTAGTTGTTCCAACATCATCTATTAAAAAGTCCATTTTTGTCCTCAGAATTCAAGTTAATTCTGAACTCCATAGATGATTTGGCCTATTTCTGGACTTCCTAATCTATTCTATTGGTTTGTCTATTCATATCATAGTACTAGACTATTTTAGTTACAGTGGCTTGGCAGATGTTTTATATTTGGTAGGACTCTTAGCTCTTACCTTTCACTGTTTTCCTAGCTATTTTTTAAAAGATTTTATTTTTTTATTTGACATAGAAAGAGATCATAAGCAGGCAGAGAGGCAGGCAGAGATGGGGGGAAGCGGGCTCTCTGCTGAGCAGAGAGCCCGATGCGGGGCTCGATCCTGGGACCCTGAGATCATGACCCGAGCCAAAGGCAGAGGTTTTAACCCACTGAGCCACCCAGGCACCCCTTTCCTAGCTATTTTTGCATGCTTCTTGTTCCAGAAGAATTTTAGTATCTGCTTATTTAGCTGCCCCCCAAAACAATTTGTTGGTATTTTTTATTGGAATTACCATAGGTTAATAGATTAACCAAGAGTGGACTGATACCCTGGTAATGATGAGATACCTAAACCAAGAACAAGAGCTGTTTTTCCATTTGTTCAAGTCTACTTGTGTGTCTTTCAAGTGTGTCTTAGAGTTTTCTTCATATAATTTCTGAACATTTCTTGTCCAAGAAACTCAGCAATCTTAAACCAGTTACTTCCTTCTTCTGAATCTCCTGTTTCTTGTCCAGAGAAAAGTGGGATTATATGATCTTTCTTGAAGAGTGAGTGTGAAAAGTAAATGAGGTGAATTGCCAAGTAAGTGCTGTGTAGATCCCAGTTTCTTACTCCTTCCTTTGAGGCTCATGCTTGTTCTTGAGGAGGGGCCTGAGGGACATAATCTGTCACATATCTCTAGTAAGGGCATCATCTATCTCAGTCAATGAGTCAATCAATATTGTGGAGCTCATCATATACAAGGGACAGCAAAAGTTGCTGGGGATATAGTGGTAAGCACATCAAACATGATTCCTGCTCTCATAGAGCTTCTGGTTCATGAACATTTCCCATTAATCCTATGAGATTTTATAAAACTGCAAGCCCAATTAGCAAGCCAGGCCCTACCAATCAATAGATTCTAAAATTGCATAGCATAGGGACGTGGAGTCTTTAAGTACTTTCATAATCCACATCCCAGTTTGGATCATTGTGCAAGCAGGTATTACCTAAAACAAGGGAGAATCAGAGCTAAAAGGAGCACATGGAGGAGGGAAGAGGGACAGTGGGTCATGATCTGACCAGGTTCACACAATTAATGAGTGACTGAGCCGGGACTGGAAACTGGGTATCCAGGCTCTCAGACTGGGATACTTTCCAACATGCACCCACTGTCATTCCACTTGCCATCTGCATCTCTTGTCACTGCCACATACGTTATCAGGGTTTCAGCTACCCATGTGGGTCGTCCAGGGAACATTGGCCAGAAACGAACAGCACATTTCTAGGAAAGACCTGATAACACCGAAGTCACTACATCATGAGGTAGCAGCTCAACCCACAAAGAAGGCAAGTAAACAAAACTATACCGATACACAGAATGGGAATGTGGCTCAAATCAAACAAAATTAGAATCACTCTAGCTAATACCGTAGCACTGTTTGAAATCAAACCTCTGTGGTGATAGAAGTCCCAGTTCTTAGCTGAACCAATGACTGTGTGAAAGGAAGACTATTTTTCCTTGGTTTTCATTGTAGCTAGGTGTGGTCATATGACTAAACTCTGCCTAGTGGGATGCCAGGAGAAATGTTAAGTCCAACCTCCAAGAAACATCCTTTAAGGCCAGAAATATGACTTCTACTTTTTACCTGCCCTTGGTAGGAATTTAGTGGTAGAAACTTGAGCTGGAGGAAGTATGAGGCACCAAAAGGCAGCCTTGGGAATGAAGGCCATGTTCAATGAAGCCCAGAGAGAAGGAGTTTGGGCCACTATGGGCTTCACCTTTCCTAGGTAGCTTACCGATATTGTGATGCAGGATTTTTTTCTGCTGTTTTTAAATCACTGCTAGTCTAGGGACTAAGATAGCTCATGTAGTGATTGAAAGGCATGATGGAAAGTCAATATGAATGCTGTTTGTTTTTTTTTTAAGATTATTTATTTATTTAAAGAGAGAGAGAAAGCATGAATGAGCATGAGCAGGGGGAGGGGCAGAGGGACAGAGGGAAAAACGGACTCTCCACTGAGCCTGATGCGGAGCTCAATCTCAGGACTCCAAGATCCTGACCTGAGGCAAAGTCAGATGCTTAACTGACTGAGCCATCCAGGTGCCCCACAATATGAACTCTTTACTCTAATGGGTAGCCATTGCTTTTTTCTTCCTGGCTTCTTCTTTTTTTTTTTAAAAAAAGATTTTATCCATTTATTTTACAGAGAGAGATCACAAGTAGACAGAGAGGCAGGCAGAGAGAGAGGGAAGCAGGCTCCCCGCTGAGCAGAGAGCCCGATGCGGGACTCGATCCCAGGACCCCGAGATCATGACCTGAGCCGAAGGCAGCGGCTTAATCCACTGAGCCACCCAGGCACCCTCTTCCTGGCTTCTACTTCTGCTACATTTGTGATTACATTTCAAGTTTTCTTTTAGGAATGACCTGATCCCCATACCGTAGCCTTAGTGGAACTGTGAATTAAGCTGCATCACCTTTCCCTGAGCCGGGCCAGCTGGACTTGGAATTTGAATGGAATTTCCTTGGACAGTGTAACCCCAGCCTCAAGAGTAAAAGAAGTAGATATGTCCTAGAGGTGGGTGGCAAGGAAAGCTCTTCTTTACTGAAGAATATCAGTTAAGAAGTATAGCAGAAAAGCTAAATAGAAAAAGTCACCATAAAACTGGGTTCAAGCCAGAAGCATCAATGGTTGCTTATCAACTACACAGGTTTCACAATGGAGGAATCTGGAGAACACCTGAGCTAGATGATCAAAGATAGCATCACCAGGAGCAGCGCATGTTGTGCCCCTGACGTGAAGCCCTGAGGGGCATTCAACATCATATGTAGTATTCACAATGAAACTGACTAACCTGGATCTCATTAAGTAGAAATAGTCAGAAAAATCTAAAGTGAGGAATATTCTGTACAACAACTGGCCTATAACCTTTAAATATTTCATCGGTGACAAAGACTGTAAAAAAAAAACAAAAACAAAAAACCATTATCTAGAAGAAAAGACACACTAAAAAATGTGACAAGGGGCACCTGGGTGGCTCAGTGGGTTAAGCCTCTGCCTTTGGCTCAGGTCATGATCTCGGGGTCCTGGGATCGAGCCCCACATCGGGCTCTCTGTTCAGCGGGGAGCCTGCTTCCCTTTCTCTCTCTCTGCCTGCCTCTCTGCCTACTTGTGATCTCTGGCTGTCAAATAAATAAACAAAATCTTCAAAAAAAATAAAATAAAAATATTTTAAAAATGATTCTTGACTGGATCCTTTATATGACTGTTATATTATATATTATATTATATTATATTATATTATATTATGTTAGGTTATATTAGGTTAGATTATATGTTATAATATTTATAGTGACTATATATCATATGATAGTATTCTATCAGTGTAAGTTTCTCATGTGTGAGGACTGTGGTTGTATAGAAGAATATTCCTGTTTCCTTGTTCTTAGGAGATCCATATGAAGTATTTTGGGGCAAACTATCATGATGCTTACAAGCAATATTCAAATGCTTTAGCAAAAAAAAAATTAAAATGGGTAAACATGCAGGTGAGAGAGAGAGAAGGAGGAGGAGAGCAGGAGAGGAAGAGGAAGAACAAGAGTGACAGAGAGCATGTTGATACATGGAAACACTCGTGGGGCTGCTTGAAGGGCATACATTCATGATATTATTCTTCAACTTTTCTGTACCTTTGAAATTTTCCAAATAACAAGCTATGTGTGGCCTTCTCGTTCCCTTTTCTCATCCTTAGAGTGAAGTATAAAGACCTTGAAAGGGATGCCTGCCTCTTGTCGGGTGCCCTGAGCCCCGCATGCTGGAGAAGCTGGGGGTCGCCGTGGGGGTGAATCCCTGCCCTGTCAGCTGTGAGCCGCGGATGCGTTCTCCTGCAAGGGACACTTGAGGGTATGTCCCTTGAGTGGGTTTGGTGTGTGTGACAGTGACCTTTAGATGCTGCCAAGGCGGGCAAGGAAGCATTAAAAGAGGGAATGGGAGTGGGGAAGTTGGGAAGCATCTCACCAGTAAGGAGGCCCTGCTGCTCTCTCCAATCTTCTGTCTCACGCCATTCCCTTCACCCCCCCACCCCCCCCCAACTCCCTAACTCCACAGCCCTTCCTCAACCTCCTTACACAGGCTCTCTGTTGCCCCCTCAGGACATCTGTGCTTGTTGGTCTCAGGGTCTGGAATGCTTTTCCTCCTGAGCCTTGCATGGCTACCTCTGTCTTGTCATTTATTCTTGCTGTCACCTGTGTACCTCTCAGCTGTACTGCCACTTCCTCACTGAGACCCTTCCTGATCACTCGGTCTACTGTTTCCTGCCACCCGTGCCTGCTCTAGACTCACCCAGGCTTCCTTTGCATCTTCTGTCACTGTCTGGACTCTCTTGTTCGTTGTCTGTCTCCCACACGGATATGTGAGCGCTACAAGACTGAGACTTGTCTGTTGGGTTCACACCTGTGTTCCAACATGTACACTGGTGCCTGACTGCTGGTGGTCTTAGAGTGGGCTGGGCTCCAGTGGAGATTATGCTCAGGCAGGGGACAGAGGCACTGGATAAACAGTCAGGAATATGATGGTTGTTATGAACTGGGGATGAGCAATGGGGTTCAGGGAAGGCACATAGTCCAGAAGCTGGTGGGTGGTTTGCAGTCTTCCAGGGATGGAATGATTCCCACCAAGGTAGGATTTCTATTCTGCTTGCTTCTTGCCTATTAATAAAGCTACAGTGAGAGACTGGGTCTCATTGAAAGTCCCTTCCTACCCTTGGAAATGTATCAGGAACCTGTGCCTACAGCCTGCTGTAAGTCTGCTCTCCAATACTGCTGGCTGGCCTACCTGCCTGACCCACTGGTCACTTTTAAGGCCTCGTCTCTCTTGGTTTCCCTGTGACGTCTGCAGGATTGACAGTTCCTTTCTCATGAAACTCCATCTCCTTTGGGTTTCTATAACATATTCTCCTGATTCTTCAACATTTGCTAAGCTCTTAATAAGTTCAGGGTTCTTCTTTCTGTGTTCGCTTGATCTTCACAACAGTTCTCCAAGTTAGATGCTATTTGTCTCCCCATTTTGCTGAAGAGGAGACAGAGGCTAAGGGGTTACGTTGTCTAAGCTCCCAGAGCTCGTCAACGACAGAACCTGGGCTCAGATCCGCACGTGTACAGTGTCCAAGTTTGTGACCATAGTTGGACTCCTTAACATCTTTTCCCCTCTACCCTTCACCCTCCGATCCTTCCTGATCAGTCTCTACCACTTCCCAGCAACAGGGAGAGCTCACCAGAGTTGTATCCTCAGGCCTCTTTGCTCCCAGTATTTCTCTTGCAAAACCTCAGCTACCATCAAGTTCTAACTACCTACATGCTGATGACTCTCAAATCCTTATCTATAAGGATACAGAACAGCTCCAGGATGTTATTGGACATCTGTTATGATTGTTTGTATCCTCCCTGACCCCAAATTCATATATTGAAACCCTCCCATACAAGGTTGTGAAATTAGGAGATAGAACCTTTGGGACATGATTAGGTCATGAGGGTGGAACCCTTGTGAACTGGATTAGTGCCCTGATAAAAAAGACCCAGAGACATCTCTGGCTCTTTCTGCCTTGTGAGGACACAGTAAAAAGATGGCCATCTAGGAGCCAGAAAGTGGGCTCTCAGCAGTCACAGAATCTGCTGGTGGCTTGATCGTGGACTTCTCAGCTTCTAGAACTTTGAGAAATAAATGTTTGTTTTTAAGCCACTCAGTCTGTAGTATTTGTTTTAGCAGCCCAAACTGATGAAAGTGACATCTCTTGTCCCCCAGGTATTGCCATTCCAACATGCCTTAATCGGAACTCATCACTATCTCCTGACATGTGCTCTGTTGCTGTCCTGTGTTCCTTGCAATGTTGAGGCATGTGGAGATCCACCCCACTTCCTGAGTCTCACCCTATCCATCCAAGCAGTTACCTTCTCTCCATGCTTGCTCTCACCACCCTCATTCCGGTCCTCATCATCCCCACCATGGATCACCATCTCTGGGTTAGTCTCCCCACATGGATACCTCCAGCTTCTCCTCCATGCATCTTCCAGGGCCCTAATAAATAGAGACCATCACCTCACATTCATGCTTCAATCTAGTCAATGTCTCTCCAGACACAATGGTTGGAACCCAAGTCCTTCCCATGCAGAGAGGGCCCTGTGCCCTTGTGCTCTATCCAGCTCTTCTTTCACTCAGCTCTTTTCCAAGTTTTTGTCCCCATGCACAAGCCATTCTAAACCCTCTGAAGTTTCCCAACATCCATACTTGCTGCTTCACATCTCAAGGCTGCCAGCCTTCCTGACCCAGAAGTTACTGCTCCCATCAGTCTCCCCAAATCACTGACCCCAGTACATCCTCTCATTCTATTAAGGCTCTCAAAGCCCATTTCTCATGATTGGTCTGCTTCTGCCGTGATCTTGTGACCCTCCAGATAGCAGGAATGGTGTTTGACTCATTCTGGTTTTGAGAGCAAGGTCTGACTTCAGGTTTGTGATTGACTGACTGACTGAATGAATGATAAAACATTCTAGGTTTATTAACAGTAACATCAACAATAGCAAAGCTATTGATGATAAATACTTATCGAGCACTTATTCTTGCCAAGCATTATACTAATTGCTTTTAACCAAATTCTTTAATCCCCAGAGGAATTGAGGGGCATTGGCTCCAAAGAATAAAAGCCAACTGGTAAGGAGTTATTACCATATGTGTAAGCATTTTATAGTACTCGTTCATGAAGTCTCACAATAGCCTTATAAAACATTATAATACTATTATTATTTCTTTTTATAGATGATGATACTGAGGCCTCCATAAATAAAGTTATTTCGCCTCAGGTCACACATCTAGTGATGGAGTGTTGGGATTCACCTTCCTGGAGTCAATGGCTAGACTCCAGACTCCACTAAAACATACCTCCAAATGCTCTTGTCAATATTTACAATAACTGTAACTGTAATGAACAGCCATGATTATTCAGTGCAGTCACTGCCAACAGCCCCAGCTTCGAAACACATTTTTTTTGGGGGGGGTAAGAATGTGCCTCACATGCCTATGCATAACAGCACCTCTGGTTGCCTGTCACTTAATCCCAGCCACCATGACATTTGACCATTTTGGTCACATCAGCTGGAATAGGTAACGTGATAAAATCTCTTCACATGGACAAATGCAGGAGACGTGATCAGGAGTGCTTTGGAAAAGCCATTCGTTCTGGATTCCTAAGTCATAATCCTCTAGTAAAAGGGCTTGAAATCCAGACTTGCTGGAAACAAAACAATAGACTAAACATTGCATGCTCACATCCAGGCCAGAAGATGGGATGTTATAGGAGCGAGGCTTGCCAGCTTCAGTCTCTGGCCCCTTCGAATACGGTGTGAAGCAGAGTTAGGAAGTCCACAGTGTGTGCATGGATTCAGCATGAAGGCTTGAGTCGTAAGTGGGCTTCAGAGATAGAGCCAGTCTAAGGACTGTTGTTTCCCCAGTCCAGAAATTTGGGGAGGTAAAGTCAGAGAGAAGGAGCTGCAGACAGTAGATGTAGTGACAATAAATGTGCAGCCCTTCAGTTTGGGGGTTGAAATCATACTCTATGACTTATTCTCAGTGTGAACCTGGACAAACTGGTCAACCTCTGTGAGCCTTAGTTTTATTATCTGTAAAATTGGGATAATAGTTCCCACCTTATAAGTTTGTAAGAATTAAATGAGAAATACCTGTAATGATCTTACTAATAATATATACATTTGTTAGGCACTTCCATTGCCCATCATGCTTTAAGCATTTTTTAAAAGATGTATTTATTTATATTAGAGAGAGAGTGTATATGCGAGACAGAGAGAGCTAGCAGTGGGGGGAAGCAGAGGGAGAGTAAGAGAATCCTCTAGCAGACTCCCAATTGGTCATGAACCTGACACTGGGCTTGATCCCAGGACCCAGAGATCATGACCTGAGACAAAATCAAGAGTCGGCTTAGCCAACTGAGCCACCCAGGTGCCCCTGCTTTAAACATCTTTAAAAACATGTATTAACATATTTAATCCTTCAAAGAACCCTATGAAGAAGGTACCTAGAAGTCACTAGACTCTTCTGGGACACTGGAGACCAGGGAGCCAGGGATAGAAGTGGTCAAACACACTGACTTTCCCATACAGAAGATATATCTTGGTAAATCTACTGCCTGATCAAATGTCAGCCTGAGGCAGACCACCTTAGAGTCAGACACTACCTGTTCTCAGACCAACTTTTCCACCAATTGCTGAACACCCTTGGGCAAATTGCCTAACTTCTCTGAGCTATAGTTTTCTTAGTTATATCTACTTAGCTAAGAAGTAATGATGAGGATTAACTCAGATAAGATCTATAATGAGCCTAACTAAGGAGTGCTCGGGAAGGGAGATGCTTATCATTTTATTATTATTTCTCAAATGTAAGCAGTCCACATCCGCAGCCCCACCCTTGCCTCAGACTAACCTTAACGCGGTGTCAGTACCTCTTTACTCTCCAGAAGATATTCATTCACACCAAATGTGGATTTTCAGAGAGATTTTATCAGGGAGATGGAATAAGGGGTTTACCTTACACATCCCAGCCAATACCTGAGATCCTCCTTTGACATATTTCTGCTGCTTCTGTTTTCTGTGCTGCCCCTAAACTCACTTGTGGGCTTACCACCTGAAGCTCTGGTCCCCCACTTTAAATCTTCCCAGGAGCCTCTCTGTCTTCTTAGTTCTTGACCAAACTTTGCATCTAAACTTGCACACCTTACTCAATAAACCCAAAGGGCTACCACCATCCAGTTGATCCTCCTTAAATGTAGATGCCGTGCATGCCTTTTGAGATACATGGGGTGGTAATAAGAGTTCAGGCTTGAGAGATACACAGTTTGTCACTTACTTTTAAGACCGTACTAGTTGTTAAAAGTAGAAAAACTGAGATATTTTCATATCAACTCGTAAACTGCTGCTGCTTTGAGACCCTCAGTTGTTCTCTCTGCTTACTTCAGCCATTCCAGACCCTCTTCCGAGATTTCTCTGACCTCTCCTTAAGTCAGTAACCAAATATTTAAGTCAGTACACATTAGGGTGCCCCTGGTAACCTTAATCTAATTCTTTGGCCTATCTGTTCTGATTCACAAATATGTATCAGTTGTTAATAATTTTGGGTATCGTCTATGCCCTATCCTCCTAGTTTGCCTCCTTCACAGACAGTTTGTCTATGGAAAGTCTTTGCTTTGTTAATAGGGGTCCTTGAGGTACATGATGTTAAATCTGGAAAATGGGCAGAGAGAAACAGACCTAGAAAAACAGAAAGAGAAACTAAGTTGGTCTATGTAATAAAGAGTTGATGAAGAGAGATAAGAAAGGAAATAGAATCTTGAAGGCTGAAGTTTGAAAGACGGTGACTAGGGGGCGCCTGGGTGGCTCAGCGGGTTGAAAGACGGTGACTATATTTGCTGAGTGTACAGTTCTGCAACAACAGTTCAATTCAATGAATTAGTAAGGGAGGAATGGTTTCTTGACAACTTTTGCTGAGAATTGTTCTTCCTTAAGGATCCCAAGAGACATAAGAAAATAATGGGTATTTGTTCATAATCACTGCTGGGCTATGCTTATGCATAGCCTACTTGATGTAGTTCTATGCCACATGGAGCCCTGGATTTATGAATGTTACAACATGTGATCTCTGAGATTCCTTCTAATGTCAGCCATAAACAGAATACCTGAATTGACCCCTCAAATGTTGTTCAACTCCTATGGGTTCTACAGTGATGGGGATGCCTAGGACTGAACTCAGCAGGTCAGTTACAGTCTTGGGTCTACCCATAGTCTACTGGGAGGTCTAAGGAACAAAGCTTACCTTTAGGAGTCTTGTTATGTTTGCTTGTAAAATGGGGAAGATCATGTTTACTGTTTTTGCTTTCTTTGTAGTTGTTTTTGTCATTGTTAGTGTTTTCTGAGTTCTGACTGTGTGCCACTCTACTTAGCATCCATCATTAATTAAGTCCTTACAGCAAATCTGGAAATCACGTGTGATCATTTTCTTTTGCAGAGTAGACTCAGACAACATGAGAAATGTGCTCAAGGGCTTCCAGCTTGTGTTGGAGCTGGGATTCACAGTGTCCTCCTGCTCCAAATCCAGTGCTTTTCCTTTCACAATATATGGCTTCCCAACTTGTCTAAAGAACCTAGAATAAAGTCATGAATCAGATTTGTATGGGAGAATGCTTTGAAAAATGGAAAATGTCATGGAACTATCTGGGGGTTAAAATGCATTACTAATGACTCGTCCTATAGGCACCCATCTGTCCTCTTTTAATTTTCATCAGATTTGCTTTTACTTATTTGGGGTGGACCAGTTTGCACCATCCAGGTCCCATTTCAATGAAGAGCTTGTTACCACTCCAGCCACTGGGAGTGCTGTTCACAGGCAGGTGCCTTCCCAGATGCTGCCACTGCAGAGAGTCACCTCACCCAAGGTCACACCCCTTCCAGGGCAGCCCACATCCAGCGACTGATGCACACAGGGCTATGAAGTCTTGGCTATCTTGGCCTAACTTTGGACAACTTTAAAGGGTCATTCTGGCTCCGGAGCTTACATAATGTTTAAAATTTGCCAAACACTATTTTAAGGGCTCCGAAGGTATCGACTCAATTGCTCTCACAACAATCCTATGAGCTTATAATTGTGGTGTTGTTGTTGGTATTGTTAATCCTATTTTATAGATGAATAAAGGGAAGCAACTAACGGCTGTAAGTTCTGCCCAAGATCACATGTCCAGTGGTGGATGTGCCCGTAGATCTGCTCCTAACCACTACTCCCTACTGTTTCTTATATCCCTGTATGTATCAATATCTCATCCACAAATTTTTAGAGGATGACTGAAAAGGGTTAGGTAAGGGGACAGGGAGAAATAGTGCTTTTATTCCACGACGCCTGGAATCATCCCAGCCCATTTCCAGGGATCAAATGTCAGCTTTGTGTGCCTAGACCTCAGGCTTAGCATATTTGGCGTAGAGGGCTCTGAACACCTCCCCCCCCAAGGTGATCTGGGGACACAGTGAGGTCTGGGAGACACTGATGCTGATGGCACTTTCAGGCACACAGGAGGAGGCATTTATAAAAATGCCAAACAGAGGCCCAGGGATGTGAAGTGATCTGGCAGTGGTCACCGTGGCGAGGAGAGAGAAGCCGCCAAGACTCTCCTCTGTTTCAGGGCCCAGCCCAGGGCTCTTTGAGCTATACTTCCTGAGGCTGGGCCAGGAATCTGCCCTGGGCATGGGGAAACTGCATACCTCACACGTGCATCTAATGATTACTCAGGAAGTGGAGGCTTTGGGGCAGAGCTACACCGGAAAGGGGAGGGGAGGGCCCTTCAGGAGGGGTCAGCAGAGCTTGCTCCCTCAAAGCATTGTCCTTTCCTTCCTCCAACAGGATGCCAGGAGCCCCACAGAAAAGGGACTCGTTTGTCTTCATTCCCAGCACAATAACTTGCTGCTGGCCTTTCTCTTGGGCCTTGCTCAGAGCAACAGGATACAGTCTCTGCCAGGAAAGAAGGAAGGCGAGGAGGGAGGGAGGGAATGACAGGGGCTCAGAATCTCCAGGCCCCCCAAAAGACCCAGAACTGTGAGGCCTAGGACCTAGTCTAGGAGCATCCCAGCCCAACTTGGGAGAAACAGTTTTCAGCTGCAGGGCAATCTTGAATCAGATGTAAACTAAGCAGCCATTAAAAGCTGAGCTGTAATTTCTGGGTGGCCTCTCTCCAATTTTTATCTTAATCTAGTCTTCGCACATTTAGAAGAGGAGAATAAAAAGGGTCAGTGCAGAATGAGGCCTTCTTTCCTTTTTCTTTTGGTGTTAAAAAGAGGAATGTATGCTATGAGGCTTTTTTTTTTTTTTTAAGCTCTTCTTGTAGATTTTTCCGGGCTCACCCCAGACTTACAACATCAGAAACTCTGTGTGTACATGGGGGGATTGGCGTTGGGTAGGGGCATGGCAGAGGCTTAGCCATGGCAGAGATGAACGGTGGTAGGTGGTGTGGGTTGAAGAATTGTAATCAATACTGCAATCTACCATAGTAGGTATTATCAAAATCAATACATTTTAGCAAATGTTTATTGAACCCTGAACATATACCAAACGTTGCTAGGGATGAGTTACACATCGCTAACCCAGAAGCTTACAGTTCAGTGGTGATTTAGGTGACTCAAATGGTAATAGACAACCAGGAATGTTAGAATTACTTACACAGTGAGAGTCAGCTGGCTGGGGGTCTGAAAGCTCCTTGTGAAGAGACCCCTTGCCCCGGATAAGCACATGGGGAAGGTGAACAGCTGAAAGTGAGTTTACAGTTGCCTTCCTCAAGAGGGATGGTTGCTAAAGAAAGTGCCATTCATTTTAGATTAACATTCTAGTCTTATCTCTAAGACTCTTCCAAGGAGCAAAACAAAAAAAATCAACATAGTCGATTAGAACATGGGCCCTTGATGTGAACTCTGCTTCCTGTCAAAGAAATCATCTAATTTTTTTTTTAATTAAAAGTATTCAGATTTTAGCACAGACATGTTTTAGTGATTGTGCTTGCACTCTCGCTTGCTCTCTTTTCTGTGTTTGCAAGCAAGAACGTCAGAATGCATTTTTAAGATGGGTTAGAGAGCCTGAAGAAACTCTCTGTGGTGGGGCCTGGGGAAGAAGGGGCTAAGACAAGGTTCCTGGCCTTCTCTGTGTGGCTCTCAGTCTGGCTGTAGGTCAGAGTTAAAAGTAGCAGACTGGAACAGTTCTAGATGGACTCAATTCTAGATTGACCCTGGGCACTGTCGTCTCTCTGCCACTCAGGGTGGGCTTTGGATGAAACTTCTCAGAAGAGGTGAGAAAAAAGGCAGTGTCAGAAAGAAGAGAGGGAGGGGGGAAAACACTCATTTGTTGAGTATGAATTCTGTCAGACACTTCACACACAATTTCTTAGTTCTTATTCCAACCCCGCGAACTACTCATTTTCACCAGGGCAAAGATGGCGGCTCAGAGGGATAGATGACAGCAATTCACTCAAGGGCACGTGGCTGGTAAGGAGCCCAACTGGGATTCTGCTGCAAATCACTCTCCTTCCAAAATACATGCTCTTTGACACAAAATCCTTTCCTGGTTGGTTGTGTACCATCTGATGTAACAGAGACATAACTGGATCTTGGATGTTGGATGAACCTGAGGAGAAGCCTCTCAAATCTCCAACAGGAAAAGTGGCCTCTTTCAAGCCAACAAGAGAACACCTTTTTTTCTTTCAGAACTTTGATTCTTTTACCACTTGTAATTTCTCCTTCTCTCCATAGGTATCTAGTAAGTGTTCCTTGACATTGGCAGGAAAGGAGGAAGTTTTGTTTTTTAAGAGTGACAGGGCTTTGCTACCCAAAGTGTGGTCCCTGAACCAGCAGCCTCTGCATCGTTTGGCCTGTTAGATGTTTGTTAGAAATGCAGACACTTCAGCCATGGTCCTCCAGAAAAAAAGAACCAGTGTTTACTTCAGTCCTGGTATCCAATAAGCTATCCATAAATGGTGAAATTTATCATTTTGAGGTGAAATTTATCACCTCAAAAAGTGAAATTTCCTTTCTAGTCCCATCTTCCTTCCCTTTAAAAAAAATAATTTCTTCAAGAGTGAGCACACTATAGGGGCGCCTGGGTGGCTCAGTTGGCTAAGTGTCTTTTTTTAAAAAATATTTTATTTATTTATTTGAGTTAGAGAGAGAGAGAGAGGAAGAAAGATAGAGAGAGTGCCAGGGGAAGGAGCAGAGAGAGAGGGAGAAGCAGACTCCCTGCTCAGCAGGGAGCCAGACCTGGACTCTATCCCAGGACCCCGAGATGACAATCTGAGCTGAAGTCAGAAGCTTAACTGACTGAGCCACCCAAGTGTCTGACTCTTGATCTCAGCTCAGGTCTCAGTCTCAGGGGACTGAGTTCAAGGCTCACACTGGGCTCCACACTGGGTGTGGAAACTACTTAAAAAAAAAAAAAAGAAAAGAAAAGAAAAGAATGAGCATACTATGGAATCTGTGCTCTAAGAGAAAGAAAACGCCTCTGAAATATTAATCATATCCATTAGACCTGTGCTTTCCAATATGGTAGCCACTCACCACGTGTGGGTCTATTAAAATGACTTAAAAATAAACAAAATTTAAAATTCCGTTTTTCAGTCATACTAGACACCTATAGTTAATGGCTACCATATTGGACAGCATAAATTTAGAACATTTTCACCATCATGAAAAGTTCTGTTGGATAATGGGGCTTGGATTCTTCCTGTTTCTCCTGGGCATTTGCTGACCCACAGCCCATCTGTTTGTTCAGTTAATGCTCCTTGACTTGAATCCTGCAGTTTCACTTATTGGAAAAGAGAAATGGCATATGAGAGTCCCAAGATCTATTTTCCAGTTCCCACTCTGTCTACTCAGTAGCCATGGATCCTTGGCTAAGTCGCTTCCCCTCTCCCTCAGTTTCATCATCCTCAGATTTATTGAGGAAGAAGTAATGAGAATAACTCATATTAGTCTGGAAGCTCTTGCACTTTTTATCTCTGTTAGTTTTGCCAACCTTACAGCCTGTAGGGTAACCGACTCTGGTAAACTCTGGCTTACCAGAGTTTGGTAAAACTGGGACTGTCCCAGTTTTAATACTGAATGTCCTGTATCATGAGAGCTCCCTCATTCTCATGCCAACCACCACCTCTAGGTCCCTTCCCATTTTAAAATTCTATTAACTTGTGCAAGCCTAAGAAAGGTGGGCGCTAAGAACCTCAAAACTACTACACACTGTAGTGTTTAGGACTTAGACTTTGGAAATCAGATAAGCCTGCTTTCTAATACTGATGTCACTGCTTGATTTCTGTGTACACTAGGGCAAATTAATTTCTCTGAGACTCAGTTTCCCCATCTGCAAAATGAGACTGCTGTTAACAGTTCTTCCCTCTGTGTATCATTGTGAGGATGAATTTATCAAAGTTTTGCACAGTGCTGAACCCTCAAAGCAATGTAAGCGATTATTAATTCAGCAAACTCTGAAAAGAGGGGTGGGTAGGTCTATCTTTAGAGAGACTGTGACCCTGACATTCACTTGTCGCCCAAAGTATCAGCTAAAAGAAAATGACTTGCTTATGAGCTATTAAGCTCTTCTTCATCCCAAACTCCCACAATGCTTGCCCCAGACTAATCTCTAATGAATACTAGCTCAAACTGGTTAAAGAGAATGCATTTCAACTCCCCGTGCCCCTGCTGGGATAAAATGACTCTGAAGAAGCAAGTTTATTGAAATACAAACTAATCATTCCTGTTGCCAAAGTAGGCTTTTGGCAGAGCCCTGTGAAGAAAGAGGGAGAGAGAGAGTGAAAAAAAAAGTCCTGAGCTGCTGAGACAGCAGTGTATTTAGACAATTAAATTTGGAAGAGCAAGACAGTTCCTGTAACTACCTCCCACACTCCCTCCTTCAAGAACAAAAGGTTTTGTTGAAAGTATTCATATGGATATTAATACCGACACTTTAATGAACCCCTCAGTAAACTCATCAGCAATAATTACACCCAGCCATGGTGCCACCAGTGGGAAGGTACAAAATCGCGCCTCCAAAAATGAGTCACTTGTAAGTTAACCCCACCGTCATGTCAAGCAGCCTACACTTGATGGCTGATTCACAAAGATTCCTTGACACCTCTATAGTCAAAGGGGCCAGATCACCATGGGAAGTCTACAGAAAGGGAAAAGTTCACATTTACAAAAGACCTGAATGTCAGAGCAAAGAGTTTTGAGGCAACCAGGGACAGAGTTTGATGACTGGGTTAATGAGAGCAGCAGTGCCCTGGCTGGGGGCTTGCTAGGTTCTAGGCACAATGGGGAGCATGGCACCTGCCCCATCCAGTTTAATCCTCACCGAATTCCGGGAGCTGGGGTGTTTCTATGGTGCCCATCTTACAGATGAGGAAACAGGGGCTCAGAGGATTGGAAGTGTCAATGATACAATGGCAGGCCAGGAGATTTGCACCTAGTCTCTGGGTAAGGTTTGAGCCTCACCTATAAAATGGGGAATGAAAACAAAAACAAAAACAAAAACAAAAAACACAAAACAAACCTCGAGCATTTTCTTCTCATTTACTAGAGACATTTTAGAGGTTGGATTTTGCCTTGGGTCGACCTTGACCCTCAGTATGTAAACTGATGGAGGAAAGACTCTGCCTTCCTAACCCTCCCCACTTGCTCTCTGATTTTTTTTTGCTCTCTGAGGCTCAGAGTCCACATGAGATGCCAGGGCTTAGACCTTTCATCTACTGCTCTGGCTGCCATATCTTTGTTCAACCTTCCCCCTTTCCTTTTTCCTATTTAGAGAAGTAGCATGATCTGGGACAGAACAGGAATGGAAGAGAGAGAGCAAATAAGAATGAGTAAAAGAAGGGACAAATTTCAGTGGCTCAATCCGTGAAGCATCTGACTCTCGATTTTGGCTCAGGTCATGAACTCAGGGTCATGAGATCAAGCCCTGCGTTGGGATTCTCCCTCTACCTCTGCCACCCCCCACCCCACCCCCTCACAGGGACCTGCTCTCTCTCAAGTAAATAAATAAACAACAAATAAATAAAAGAATGAATGAGAGAGAAAAAGAAAGGAAAAGAGGAAGAGATCAGGCTTTGAAGTCCCCTGGAGTCCCCTCATCTGTAAAATGAGGGTGATGCTACTTATCTCCTTGGATTTTGGTGAGGATCAAATAAGTATTGCCCATGTATTTCCTGCCACCTAAAATACACTCAATAAAACTACGTACTTCCTTCTTTCTTCCCTCCCTCTGTCTTCAGGCACCACGTAACCCCAGGTACAGTCCAGGGCATCACTACAAACTTTATCTGTTGAACCCTGGAAACAACTCATGAATTATGTGGTATTATATTCTTATTTTATAATGAAGCCTAAAGAAAGGATGTAGTTGGGGCGCCTTGGTGGCTCTGCCTTCAGCTCCGGTCATGATCCCAGGGTCCTGGGATCGAGCCCTACATCAGGCTCTCTGCTCAGCGGGGAGCCTGCTTCCCCTTCTCTCTCTCTGCCTACCTATCTGCCTACTTGTGATTTCTGTCAAATAAATAAATAAATAAATCTTAAAAAAAAAAAGAAAAAAAAAGAAAGGATGTAGTAAACTAGAATCACCCAGCAAGTCACACTCCCGGACAGAATTCCAAAGCAGGTCCGTCTTCTTCCAGGAGTGGGGAAAGAAAGAGTAAGGTGAAGGGGAGGAGGATGCGTCGGAACTGAAGGGCTTTTAAGGTTTTCTTCTTCAGCTGCTCCACTGGAGTGCTGTTGAGAAAATTATCCAAATCTTGTTAATGAGCAATTGAGTGCTGGAGTTTCTCTGAGGGAAGAGAGTGAACACAAAAGCTCTGCTTGGGGCCGGCAGTAGCTAGCTGTGATCATTACCTCAGCTGCTACCACCAAGGGGCTCTCACTCAAATAATTAACTCAATTGCCTCCTCTCAGGGGTGAAGTGGGGCTAATAAAACTTAACTACCTAGCTGTGGGGAAAGGATTCGGTGCTTATGGTGCTTATCGATGGAGTACTTTCAAGACCATCTGGGGCAGAGTGGTGTCATCGCAGAAACTAAGATGGGTGAGTACTGACTGGGCTCAGGGAGAGCCTCAAGGGCACTGAAAGAGCCCATCAGAGCCTTGACATTGGCTCAACAGACATGGGTTGGAGTCCAAGATCCATCACTAATAAACATGAGATGTTGGGTACAGCTTTCAACCTCTTTGAGTCTTGGTTCCTTCTTGGTAAAATAGAGCTAATAGAATTTATATTCCATGAGAGGTGTTGGGTGGATATAAAAAAGATCTTGAGAAAAAGCCCTGCACACAGTAGGTCTCAGCAAAGTTGAGATTTCTTCCCCTAAAGCAGTTCTTTTTGGGGAAGGAGAATGAGAATGGGAAGGAAAGAGAAATGTAGTCCCCTGCAGACAGAAACTTACTTGCATCTCCTGTTTAGGGAAGTGACAGTTTCCCTACTCTAAAACTTGTGGACTGGAGTAAGCAGATGGCTCTTACTGATGGTGTGGGTTTAAATGGTTTCATCAGGTTGGTCCTTTCCTTCTTCTCACTGCCCCACTACTACAGAAATTTCTCCTTTTTTTCTCACCATAGTCTCTGTTTATTGAGCATCTATACTGTGCTAAATGCCTTTCAGACTTATCTCATTTCACAATAGTAAACGAGTTACTTCATTGTCTCCCCACCAACCCAGTGGAGTAACTTCAGTGGATATCCCCAGTTTACAGTGTTGAAAATAAAGTGCAGAGAAGTGAAGAAGCAAGCCTAGGGTCGTGGAGAATATCAGTAATAGGAGGGAGAGTTATATCTCTCACATAGGTCAATCTGATTCCAATGTGCTTTTAGCATGATGGGGGCCAGAACCCTTCCTTAGAATACTCTGCAGGCATCCAGCTGACCAGGTGGAGCAGCTAGTCTGTTCAGGAGTTCAGTCATTCCTTTGTGAAGTGTGATGTCCTACCATGCGGATTCCTTCAGAAGCAGGTTCAGAGCTTCATTAACAAATCACTGGTTACCTTTCTCAAAGCCTCGGAAGGGTTCCCTGATGAGTAAGACTGCACTGACGTTGCCATGCTGAGTAATAGCCCATCTCCCTTCACTCAGCCTGTCTCTGCTATCTTACCTTGTTGACCATTTCTTCCCCCACAGCACAACTGGGACACAGTAGGTCCTTGCTCTGGGCCTCCAGGGTCTATGGTCTGGGCTCTTGCCTGAGCCTTTTGTTCAGGTCAGGGTCAAACTCCTCAGTGTAGCAGTTGAGGCTCTTTGTGAACTCAAGTATTCTCAGATGACTGCGCTATGGCGCTTTCCCTGCTTTTGCTTACACGGTGCCCTCTGCCTGGAAGGTTCTCCCCAGGCTTCTCCATCTGGAATCTCACTCCTTAAAACTCAAATGCCATTTCAGTGAAGACATCTTTAATTCTCATCTGTCCAACACCCATCCCTCCTGGCTAATTAAGCACTCTTCCCTAGATCCTCCCCAGTGTATCTGGAATGTGGAGAGGAGGTCAGTCCTGGCACTTACCATACCGCATTGTCTTTCTATTGTCCATGAGACTGTGATCCCTTAGAAATGATGGGGGAACTCACTTAATACCTAGCACAGTGCCCAAACACTAGCACTTATGATTCTAGCTTTGGATTAAATGTCACACCATCTCTTGGAGATGCTATCTCCAATCTTCCCATCTTAATGAGGGCTCCTCGCACACCTCATGCTTCACCATCACGGTACCTAGCAAGATCGTCAACTTTCAGATAGATCCAACGGTTAGAATCTGGCTCTCCTGTCAAATGCTGAAGATCAGGTCTTTGCTTAGTAATTTGATAGCTATGGGACCTTGGACACATTGCCTCATTTCTCTAAGCCTCTGTTTCCTCATCTATTAAGTGAGCCTAATTACACAGGACCTGGTAGGAATATCTTCAAGATTAAGTAATATTTGTAACATGCTTAGCACAGTGTCTGCCACAGGGAATGCATTCAAGGTGGCTATGTTTTTAACTCATTATTATCTCTAGAATATTTATGACACAGAAAAAGGACCATGTTTTTGCCCTTTTTGTTGTCGATTTTCCAAAACTTAGCACTACCTGACACAGAACAGAATCAATAAACATTAATAGATTGTATGATGAGTAAGAAGAGAGGTGTGGTTCCTAGGAGCCTCTTCTGTAACAGGGATGCCTCCCTAACTGAGGGGCAGTAGCTAAGTTCTAGAACTCTGGTCAGCCCACCTACACCTGACCTCTCACTCTGCCTCGCAGCAGCTTTGTGCCCCATGACCAGTTGTTACTAAGTCTTTGATTCCTTATCTGTATAAATGGATAATAACTACCTCTTAGAGTTTTGTGAAAATAATAATATTAAAATAATATTATATCATTATTATACAATGATATTAATGTAACAGGCTTGAAATATGACTGGCATGCAATTATTGTTAATGACTATTACTCCACATCTGATAATTCTGTTTTATATCACACAGTAAGGTAATTCTTTCTCTCTTTCTACCCTCATCAAATCGTGAGTTCCTTGAGGGTAGAATAATCTGTGTCTGCTTCATCCTTGTGTATCCTGTATCTACCACAGATGAGAGATGCCAGTAAATTGATCTTGAATACATTATGGTTTTCAAAAATAATCTCAATGATCTTCCAGGTGACTAGGGCAGGCACTGTTATCTTCTTTTTAAAGACAGACATGTCTCTTTTGCCCTGAAGCGCAAAGATGAACTACACTGCCAAGATCCCACCACTACTTTATTAGCCTGACCAACTTGTTGAGATCTGCTGAGACACCATCAGGCTTCTGGTAAGTTCTTTCTCCAGTCATAGGAAGGGGAGAGAAATCCAAGGTTGGCAGTGTGTTCACACACAAGCAAACACAGCCACCGTTCTCTACTGGAGTTGTTCTAGAGGTTGCACAGTGTGGGGGCCCATTTCACCTGGAAGGTATACGAAGATTCATCTGCACATCCCTGCCCTACCACTTCAGCCGTGAGTCCCAACCCAAACCAAGGTAGCTCCAAATTCCAGCAGACAGCTCCTTGCCCCTCATCTCCCCTCATATGGCTCCATCCCCCACAGGGGCAATCACTTGATTAAATTCTTTTCTCTGCAGGTCTTGGTTCTCTTTGAGTTTCAGACCAGCTTCCATGAAAAGGCATCAGTGAGATTCCTTTGCCCTGTATCCTCCTGACCAGAGAAGGATGCCTATCAATTCAATTCTACCAGTACTATTAAATAATCATAAACCACATTTGTTTGGTGTTTCACCATTTAAAAATAATCTTCACATTCATTTTCATTCTAATGCCAGGAACCAGGTGCCAGGGCTGTTGAGGTTGGATAAGACATGGCCTTATTCTCAAAACACTCCAAAACTCTAGGGGAAAACAGAAGTGTGCAACTGTCTTAATACAATGGCAATACTACAAACTCTGATGGCCACCATTTACTGTTAAGTTACCATATACCTACCAAATGCTGTCCAAACTCATTTAAGCTTTACCATGCCCCATGAGATAAATATTGTCAAATATAAATAACCCCACCAGAACTGAAAATACAAAAACCAAAAACAAATAAAAAAACAAAGCTGAGCTTACTGTTTGCCACGTAGAGGAAAAGTTACGTACTCAAAATGTGAGTTTAGCTGGTCTCCCAGAGCAAAAATGGAAAGGGCTGTGTGATATGGCAAAAAGAAGTAAGTTCACCCACGAGGCAGGACTCTCAGTGCAAGTCTCTGGTTGGTTCATGAACTGGATTATTGGGTTATACACTCCTATACCTTGTCGTTTCAATGGTGTGGGTCACAAATCCTGGGCACAATTCTCAGTGAGGTCTGAGGAAATTGCACCAAGTCCCTGCTGGGTCCAGAGTCACATGGCAGGTAAACACGCATGTGTATAACCCTCAGCTTGCCAGTGTTTTTCAGCAGTTTGTTTCTATCTCCGTTTGATAGAAAGTAAGACTGAAGCTCAGACACTAAATCAGATTTCCAAGGTCTCCAAATTTGTAGAAAAAAAATAGCACTTAAACTGAGATATCCATCCCAAATACATCACTCATTCACTCAGGATATAATTAAAGTATGTACTGTGTAAGCCCAGAAAAAAGAGTGGTGAATTCTGATTAAGAAGAGGAGGCTTCACAAAGGAAGCAGCATTTGAGTGGAGACTTGGGGGATGAGGAGAATTTCCCCCAGTGAGAAAGCAGGGAAGGGCACCCCATACAGAGAGAGTGAGCAGCAAGTTCTCTAGTGTATTAGGGGAAAGAGTGGTGTGGTCATTTGTTATGGGGACTGGTGATGTCTTGGTCTTTCTCTACTGAGACAGGAGAGGTTGAACTCAATCATAACAGCCATAATTAATAAGGGTATAGCGCCTTGAGTTGACAATGTGTTTCCACATCCAAGATCATATTTGATCTCAGCAATACTTGTCTTTGCCATTGTCTTGCAAAGGAGGACACTGAGACACTCCCTCTGAAGAAATTTGCATATTGTCACTCAGAAAATGATAGAGCTAGAAATTGGTTTCCAAATTCTAAAACCCATGCTGCCCTTCCCACTATACTGTTTTTGAATAGTTTGCTCTGAGCTGATTCTGGGCTGAATCTGCTACACAGACAGATGTTGCTCACCTCCAGGTCAAGAAGTCATCTCTCATAATGTGTGTCTGTCCAGAATTTGTGAATTCTAGGGTCTGCACTGGAGGAGGATGGCCTAGAGGTTGGAAGGAGTAAGCTAGGTTGCTGAGGGGTCTCACCTGCCTGGTCTTGCTGGAAGGGAGTTGAAAATCTCCTTTTCTTCCCCTCCCTTCCATGGGACCATCTCTCTTCCTTTGAGAAGCTTTTATGGATTCCCATAAGGCAGAAGTGGGGTCCACTTGGAGCCAGGCAATTGTTTCGGGACAAATAAGAAGATACTGTGTGGGTCACATTTTTACAGTCTTGCTATGTGACCCTTGGGAAATCATTTAATATCTATGAACCTCAATTTCCTTATCTATGAAAGCAACAAGGGAAGAGAGGAGAATAATACCTACAGAAAAGAAATATAGTTAGAGATGAAGAGCATGGACCCTGACTGCCGGCGTCCAAATCTTTCTTCTACCAGCTTTGAGACCTTGGCTGGCATACTTAAATTGATCTCATTGTGCCTCAGTTTCCTTTATTGTAAAAGAGTTGAAAAATTACATTACTACCTACTAGGGCTATTGTGAGGATTGAATAATTGATATATGTAAAGCCCTTAGGACAACCTTTGAAAGAACTATTTTCAGAACTTAATAAAAATATAACTAGCACTTATATCCTATTACAGAGTGTTAGATCCTTTCAGAGATCCTGTCCTTTGTCTGTCATGGCACCCTCTTTCCTCAGGGTTGAGATAGAGAATCAGGGAGGCCAGTGATTTTTTTCCAAGATCATATACCCTGTGAAAGAATGAAAATGGGTATAGACCCAGGGCTTCTCCCTCCTGCAAAGGCAACAAAGCAGAGCATGGTAGAGGAAGACTTAACACACTGGTGGGTTTCTTTCTGTCTCCCCATCTTCCCCCAGCCCTGAGAAAGTCTGCTTCATCTAACCTTTTATTTCCTCAACCATAAAATGGGAATGATACAATCTACTGTCCCCTGGGGTTATTCTCTTCCCTCCTTCCCATATCACCAAATTCCCAGAATAGGTAATCTACAACCTTGCTACTCAGAGTGTGGTCCATGGACCAGCAGACTTGGCATCACCTGGAGCTTGTTAGAAAGGCTGAGTTTCAGGGGCCCCTGGGAGGCTCAGTTTGTTAAGTGACTGCCTTCAGCTCAGGTCATGATCCTGGAGTCCAGGGATCGAGTCCCGTATCGGGCTCCCTGCTCAGCAGGAAGTCTGCTTCTCCTGCTGACCTCTCTCCTCTTATGCTCTCTCTCTTTCATTGTCTCTCTCTACCTCTCAAATAAATAAATAAAATAATTTAAAAAAAAAGAAAGAAAGAAAGGCTGAATTTCAGATCCTTTGAATCAAAACCTGCATTTTTGACAAGACCCCTGGGGATTCGTATGCACCAGGCAGGTTGAGAAACGTTGAGCTAAAGGATGTGAGAGTGTTTGGTAAACTGTAAATCGGTATGCTGTGCTAGCAGTGATCATCAGAGATGAGTATCAGGTGTGTCCGCACACACACAGTATTTCTATTCACGCAGTCCTTGCTGGCCACTTGCTCAGGAGGAAGGTGTGGACAACAAAGTGATGGAGGAGAGGCACTTCCCCAATTTAATAAGTTGTTTCCTGGGGAACATACTTACATGGAATATAGTTACACTAAAAATTATTTGTTGCTTGCCTGAAATTTAAGTTTAACTGGATGTTCTATATTTTATTTGGCAATCCTACTCCTAAATGGATCCAGTGATTTAAATGCTAAGTCCCTGAAGTTATAGGTATTTATTTAGCTAATAGTGGAAGTAGCTGTTGTGTTCTCATCCAGACCTCAAGTGTGACAGAGAAGGGAACCACATTAACCATTGTCCCACTTGGTTGGGCACCTACCATTTCCTAATCCCTTTACTTAGACAATTATTGCTTTCCCATCTTGAGCTTTGCAACTCCAAGTATGGTCATGGACCAGCAGCATGTCTTGTTAAAAATGCAGATTCTCAGGCCCCCTCTGGACCTACAGTCACCTGTAGGTGATTCATATATACACTTATGTTAAATAAACAAACAAAAAAAGTACTGGGTTAGACAACTCTGGGTAAGGAATAACTAGTCAAAAAGTCTTTAAAAAATGTATGAATTTTATGTTTTTAGAGCAGTTTTAGGTTTTTCAGAAAAAATAATAAGAAGTAGAGTTCCTATATATCTCCTCTTCCCTCTACAGTTTCCTCTGTTATTAATGTTAAATTGATTAAGCCAAGAGGTCATTAGACTGAGGTGGTTCTAATGCTTTAGCAGCCTACAAAAGCAAGCCAAAACCTAAGCCTGCAAATGTCTCAGGCTAAGAAATCAGAACCTAAAGACCTAAAGTCACAAAGAGCCACATAACCTTTTCCAAATAGAGCAACCTTTGTAACGTTCACCAATGAAATAACTCCCCTGCTTTGTTTCTGCCCCTAGCTCTTGTTGTTGGAGCTAACCATTTCTGGTTTGGTGCTGTCCTATTGGAACTGATGTTTGCTCAAGAAAATGTAAACATTTTCATGTGCCTCAGTTTATTTTTTAACATTCTCATTTTACATTGCTATGGTCCATTTGTTAAAACTGAGGAACCGAGAGTACATTATTATAAATTCAAGCCCATAGTTCATGCAAGGGTTCACTCTCTGTGGGTCTTGACATAGCATAATGTCATATTTTTTGGCCTTTACACATCTTACAGAATAGTTTAACTGCCCTAAAATCCCCTTTGCTTCACCTACTCATCTCTCCCTGCCTCCCCCCAAATCCCTGGCAAACACTGATCCTTTTACTGTCGAATACACTTTTGATTTGCTAGAAAATTAATAAAAATTCTTCCATATAGTTGAGAATATTTTTCCAATCATCAAACTGATACAGAGGTTAAATCACTTGCCTAGGGTCACCAAGCTAATAAATTTAGGAGCTAGGTTTTCAACCTAGTGTAATTCCAAAATTTTTGTTCATTTTAATATGACTAAGTCCTTTCCACCAGGACTTGCACTTCTGTTGCACTTCTGTTGGACTTGCTGTTGGAGAGGTCCAGAGGGCTTGGTGCTTGGTGACTGTTTTCCCCTATGGAAAGTGTGTGTGTGTAGGCGGATAAGGGGCAGGCAGTCAGGGAGACAGGAACTATGTGGCCTACTGGGGTTCCCAAGGATTCCCAATAGGTACTTCAGTGGGTGCTATAGGGAATTTCTAGACTGAACTCCCCAGGCCAGCTGCTTCTGCGCCTCGTTCAAATTGGTTATGATTTACAAATGGGAACTTAGAAATGCTAATGACTGTGACTGGGCTTGCTAATTACCTGTTAATCAACTGCTCATGGTCATTAGCTGCCAGCCCTGGGTGGCTGATAGGGCTCCAGCTGGCCAAGGTTAAAGGGAAGCTGGGTGTCAAAGTGTCACTGGCCTTGAAAATAGAAGGAGGTCATGGGCTGGGGTGGAAAGCGTGCTCTTTCCATTTTCCTGTTTTGCCTTTGTATCCCGATGGTTTGGCCCAGTCATGAGGTATTGCAAAGGGAGCAAAGATATCTGAAGATTGTAAGGAGCCAGGCAAACCCAGGAGTAAGCAGTTAGTAAGCAGGAGATTATAGACAGTTAGAAATGATTTTTGAATGCCAAGTACTGTGTTGAGTGCATTCTTCCTGACCCTGTGAAGGCTGTGGTTTTGGAGGAAGAAACTGGAAGCATGGGAAAGTGAACATTTATATATATATATATATATATATATATATGCATATATTATTTATTTATATAAAAATATGTGTATGTATGAATTTATATAAATTTATATAAATATATTTATATAAAATAAGTTTTATATAAATAAATAAATTTCATATAAAATATATTATATATAAAATAGATTTATATAAAATAAATTGTATATGTTTATATAAAAATTTATATACAAATATATATATGTGTGTATAGATATATATTTTTTAATGTGACTCTAAGGAACAAGCAAGAGATAAGTTGAGAATCATGAATCAGAAGCATTTGCAGCCTGGCAAGAGGGAATAGGAAGGAAACTAACATTTACAGAGCAAAGTCTTAAAATATCTGCCAAACAAATTATCTAAAATCAAACACTGTCTATGTAAGATATTGTGATAATAACACCTTCCAGGTACCAGTCTCCCACAATGACCACTGTAAGTAGAGGTTTACTATACCTATTTACAGATGTAGAAACAAAGATTCACAGAGGTGAAGGGTCATACCCATGGTCACACTACTAGCAAGCAGCTCTGCTATTTTCCTGATGGTGAAACTTACACATTTTAAAGACAACCTTATTCAGATATAATTGGCATGTAAAAGTTGTATATATTAAAGGTGTGTAACTGGATGTTTTGCTATGTGTATACATTGTGAAATGATCACAATACAGTTCATTATCATATTTATCACCTCTACATAGTTATCATTTGTGTGTGTGTGTGTGTGTGTGAGAGAGAGAGAGAGAGAGAGATTTAATTTATGTTTAAGCTCTTCACAAATTTTAAGTATATGCTACAGTATTGTTAACTATCACCTCCATGGTGCATATGATATTTCCAGAACTTAATCATCTTGGATAACTGGTACTTTGTACCCTTTGACCAACATCACCCCATTTGCTCTTCCCCTTAGCTCCTGGCAACCACCATCCTACTCTCTCTTTCTATAAATTTGACCATTTTAGACTCTGCATATAAGATCATGCAGTATTTTTCTCCCCATGTCTTGCATATTTCTTGTAGCATAATGTCCTCCAGCTCTATCCATGTTGTTGCAAACAGTAGAATTTTCCTTTTTTAAGGCTGAATAATATTCCATTGTATATACATGTACACCACATTTTCTTGATCCATTCATCTACTGAAGAGCATTTAGATTGTTTCTATATCTTGACAAGTATCAATAATGCTTCCGTGAACATGGATATACAGATATCTCTTTGTTAGCTCATTTTCCATTCCCTTGGATATATACCCAGAAGTAAGATTGCTGGATATTTTAAAATTTTTAACCTCTTTTAAATTTTTTGAGGAATCTCCAATACTATTTTATATAATGGCTGTACCAACTTAAATTTCTACCCACAGTGCACAAGGGTTCCCCCTTCCCATCCTTTCCAATACTTATTATCTCTTGTCTTTTTGATAATAGCCATCCTAGTAAATGTGAAGTGATACCTCATTGAAGTTTTAATTTGTATTTCCCTGATAATTCATGAGGTCGAACACCTTTCATATACCAATTGGCCATTTGAATTTCTTTTTTTAAGAGGTGTCTATTTAGTTCTTTTGTCCATTTATAAACCAGCTCTACATTGATGGCTATGTACCTCGTATTATACTTAGGACACATTTAAGTTTTCCTGAGGGCAAGGACAACATCTTGTATGTCTAGGACAATAGTGGGCCAAGTATGAGCCCTTATGAAATCTTGCTGCCTTTTCATTCATAGACATTAGTCACGTACAGCTCATTTCTAGGCTGCTTGGATCTTTGGGTTGCATTTTCAAGTTTTTGATCTGCAGCTACTGGTGGTCATCTTGAAGGACAAAATAGGGAAGCTCTATCCATAGCTAGGCATGCCAACCATTTAGAGAAGTGCTGCAGAGCACGGGCTATTGATTACTTGGGTTTGAAACCTGGTCCTACCGCTTACACTACACATACGCCCTTGAGAAAGTTTTCACTGTATCTCAGTTCCTTCAACTCTAAATGATAATAATAATGCCTTCCTTAAAGAATGTATATTGAGGTATTCATATAAAGTGCTATTGTAAACACTGACGCTAATGGAAGAACCCTAAGACAGATGTCAAGTTTTCTGCTTATAAATATAACCATACAACAAATATTAGCACTTGCCTTTCATAAGTTTTACCCGTAATGAGGCACCACCCATATCCGCTGTCAGTCTCTTCCAGAATAGAATTTATTATAAAGCTCACCCTGATATGAAATCTTTATAGTCTATCAACACTACCCATAATGCAGCCTAACCTGCCCTCTTTATTCACTTCACTCCCAAGTAACAACACTCAGTTTTTTTGTGGGGCAATTCTTACATGTTAATTTGGATTTTTCAACTGCATTGGATATTTCTCAAAAGCTACATCTCTGTCCTCTGCAATTTTGTTTGTTTGTATGTTTTGTTTTGCTGATGAGACCTTGGGATAAACCAGGCTCAATAGCTGTTGCTGTTTTCCCAGCACAAAGTAGAAGCCCCCACTTGATGTCAGTGTAAGTAGCTATGACAGTTAGCTTTCAGTTGTAGAGCATGTAGTTCTTCTAGCAAGTTTAAGAAGGACAGACAGGTTAAGTTTTTTCACTTGTTTGTTTGCTTGTTTGATTAAAGAATAGACTATAATTCACTACTATCATTTTTCCTTTCTTTTAATGCTAGAACTCCACCCCCTTCCAAGTTTTAGCTGGGCATTTATTTGGCTGCCTACATAACAACTATATTTTCTATTCCCCTTGCAGTGAGGTGTGGTCCTGTGGTTAAGTTATGGTCAATGACATGTATTTGGAAGTAATACATGAAGTTTTAAGTCATTTCCTTAAAAGGAAACTTTTTCCCTTCTATTTTTTCTTACCCATCTCCCACATACTAGAATGTGGGCATGGAAGTAGTGAGCAACTTCAACCATGGGATGAGGGAAACACTCTAGGGGTAGACTGAACACCAAAAGCAAAACCAAACCAAAACAAAACAAAACAAAAAAACTGAGTCCTTGAATGACCAGGAAGGACAGTCACCATTCTCCCCCGCACTACCAACCAGCTCATAATTTTACACGAGAGAGAAACAAATGTTTTACCTTAAGTGACTATATTTGTCCTGGTAAAGCAACTGAAACAATATCCTAACTAGAAACATCTAATATTAAATGGCTAGTGGGGTTATTGAGAGGATGGAAGAAGCAATGTAGATAGAGTTTTTAGAAATGAACCTGAAAAAAATACAAAGCAAAACCACCATGAGATACCACCTCACACCAGTCAGAATGGCTAAAATTAATAAGTCAGGAAATGACAGATGCCAGCGAGGATGTGGAGAAAGGGGAACCCTCCTACACTGTTGGTGGGAATGCAAGCTGGTGCAACCACTCTGGAAAACAGCATGGAAGTTCCTCAGAAAGTTGAAAATAGAGCTACCCTATGACCCCGCAATTGCACTACTGGGTATTTACCCTAAAAATACAAACGTAGTGATCCGAAGGGGCACGTGCACCTGAATGTTTATAGCAGCAATGTCCACAATTGCCAAACTATGGAAAGAACCTAGATGTACATCAACAGATGGATGGATAAAGAAGATGTGGTATGTATATACAATGGAATACTATGCAGCCATCAAAAGAAATGAAATCTTGCATTTGCAACGACATGGATGGAACTAGAGGGTATTATGCTTAGTGAAATAAGTCAATCGGAGAAAGACAACTATCATATGATCTCCCTGATATGAGGAAGTGGAGATGCAATGTGGGAGGTCTGGGGGGTAGGAAAAGAATAAATGAAACAAGATGGGATCAGGGGGGAGACAAACCATAAGAGACTCTTAATCTCACAAAACAAACTGAGGGTTGCTGGGGGGAGGGGGGTCAGGAGAGGGTGGTGGGGATATGGACATTGGGGAGGATATGTGCTATGGTGAGTGCTGTGAAGTGTGTAAACCTGGCAATTCACAGACCTGTAGCCCTAGGGCTAATAATACATTATATGTTTATTTAAAAAATTAAAAAATTAAAAAAAAAAAAAAGAAATGACCCTGAAGTCTTGGGCAATCCAGAGATCTTCTCTTTCGGACCTTCTATGAAATAGAAGCTTTGGTTCCAAACTGCTATGACCATGAAGGGACATGTGGTGCCAGCTATAGTCTGTGTCAACAGAATGAATGCCCAATGCCATGTCTCTTGATCCTCACAAAGCAAGTGGCCAGCATTGGGCTCTCCACCAATGGGGCTGCAGAAAAACCAAATATCCTCACAACTAAGCTGGCCACAGAAGCAGCAGAGGCTACAGAAGCTTGTCCCTGCACTTCTGTCTTCCAGAACTCACATCCTTGCGTCTGATTGGTCAAGCTTAAATCCCACTCAGAGCTAATCCACATGGGAGTCTAGGACATGTTCCTTTTACTCTCCTAGCTCCCATCATAGGCATATACACCAGAAGGAAATGGATTTTGAATGCTAATTCACTATATCTGGTAAATAGATTTTTCCCATCCTGAGAGCATATAGTCATTCAACAGGTATTTTCTACTGAGCATTTATTATGTGTCAGGAACTGCATTGAATACTGTGGTCACAGCTGAGTATGACACAGTCTTCACCCTCAAAGAGTTCTCCAGTACAGTTTACAACTCAGCATGCTAAGTTCTAGGAGGGAAGCCTAGAGTCCCAAGGGAAGGCAGAGCAAGGCTGCTTAAGCAGGTCTCCTGTGCATTTGGGGGAAAAGGGAGCACTGCTGAGGAAGGACTTTGGCAGGTGATGCCTAAAGATAGTCCTGAAGGAAACATGTATTACAACTTTATAACAGAGAACTTGGGCTCTGGGCTGAGACCACGTTGAATCCCCCTCTGCCACACATTAGCTAAAACCTTGAGTAACATCTCCTGCAAGCTTGAATATAAGGCATTTTTTGCTCCCTCCTCCCCCACCACCCCCACCAAAAATCTCTCACACAGAAAAGAGGAAATGTCTTGGTCTGCTTAGCCTTCTAAAATACCATAGATTGGTAGCTTATAAACAACAGACAATTATTCTCACAGTTCTGGAGGCTGGAAGTCTGAGATCAAAGCACTAGCATATTGGGTGAGGGCCTTCTTCCCTCTTCTGGGTGGCAAACTTCTTTTTGTGCCCTCATATGACAGAAGGGGGTGGGGAGTTCTGTGGAGTCTCTTGCAACAACAGCACTAATCTCAGCCACAAGGATTCCACCTTCATGACCTAAGCGTCTCCCAGCACACCTACCTCTTAGTACCATCACACTGGGCATTAGAATTTTAAAATCATATTTTCATGGGACACATTCAGACCATAAGGGGGTAACTTTAAATTCAACTCCTTTTAAAATTAGTGCTTTATTTTGAACAAAAAAAATATGATACTAACTTGAAGTAATATCCATTAATTTGATGTATGATGCCTTTGAGAAAAGAAGACACTCGCCCTACTAGAAACTGGTAGAATCAGCATGGGCACTCTCTTCATAGCTTAGCTCTTAGCTACCAACCATATCATTCTTCTTGCCTCCCGGGTTCTCCCTGGTGCTTATTCCCCACACCGCAGCTAATTTCCAGATAGTACTTCTGATGCATAGGACTTGAGTTTCTTGTGGATTTTTGGCCCAGCCTGTAACTTTTGCTTCCCCAGGTATCCCCCAAAATCTCAGGCAAAGACTTCTTGACTCCAAATATCTGGTCCCTCTGTTGGTTGGCACTGGATTCAGACTTTTCTTGAGTCAGATATACCCCAGTCTGAGGATGTCTTTAGATCAATAGTTGCAGCCAACACTGAGGACTCCGCCTTTCTTCCCCCAGATGTGAGACCAGGCTGAGATGATCTGATCTGAAGAAGTATAGAGAGAGAGCTGGATTCAAACTCTACATAGCTGGGCTGGCTAACACTTGTATGAGTGATCACAGGTGATTCCCTTCTTCATGACACCATAGCCAGCATTTGACTCATTTCAAAACCCTTACAAATGGGAGCCAATAACTAAATAACTAAAGGAATTCCTGAACATTGCCCCTGTCCCCGAATTTCCTATTGGTTTTCCCACCTGCCCTTGTTCCTCAAGCCACCTTGGGTCTCTTCTCACACACTATTAGAATGTGATATGGGGGGGCATCTGGGTGGCACAGTGGGTTAGGGCCTCTGCCTTCGGCTCAGGTCATGATCCCAGGGTCCTGGGATCGAGCCCCGCATCGGGCTCTCTGCTCAGTGGGGAGCCTGCTTCCTCCTCTCTCTCTCTGCCTGCCTCTCTGCCTGCTTGTGGTCTGTCAAATAAATAAATTTTAAAAAAATCTTTAAAAAAAAAAAAAGAATGTGATATGGGGCTCAATCCAAGGCTAGTGGACCCCATTCCCAGACTGCAGTACTCTGTCTTACTTAACAGTATTGAGCTGTATTGAGAGCCTAATTTTCACTTTCCATGTTGCCCTGAGACCTAGAATGCATCACATGTAAAATATAGAAAAACAAGTAGAGGTTCTAGGAAGACCATAGAGGGAAAGGCAAGCAGAAGGCAGGAAAAGAGTCCTGGTCTGGGAGTCTAAAGACAGGAGTCGAAGTCCTAGTTCTGATGCTGACAAGCTGTGTGAACTTTTGACAAATGTTCCCCCCTACCCCTCTGTTTCTTTAGCAGTAAAAATCCAGAAGTTAGCTGGACTAGATCAGAGCTTTTCAAATGTTAATATGTATAGGAATCACCCGGGAATCTTTTAAAATGCAGATTTTGATTTATGCCGGTCAGGACTGCTCTGAGATTCTGCATTTCTAACCAGCTCTCAGGTGAAGCTCATTATGCTGAGTCACGGACCATAGTGGAGCTTCTAAAGTTCCCTCCTACTCCTGCAAGCTGTATACCTCACACTTTTTAGTGACAGGAATAATGTCTCCGATGGTTTTAAGTATGTATTTATACACATGTTTGTTAAACTATACAAATAATACAGGTGGCTAAAAATTTAAAACAATACAGAAATGTAAAAACACAGAATGTGGAAGTGCCCTAGTAATTCCACTCCCAAGAGAGAACCACTGTTAGTGGTGTATTTAAGCAACATGACCACCCACCAAAAGAGACACTCAGCTGCTCCTGCTCACTGAGCTTCCAGGACCTTTTGTGAAAGGAGTTTCTTCTCCAGCTTAAAGTCATTGCAACACCTCAGTGCACTGGGCGGCAAGGTAGTGAGTTTGTGCTTATAAAGTGGAGCAGTGGAATTCTTTCTGTTGTATTTGCAGATGGGGATTTAGAGTTTATGATGACTTTGGAAAGGGATCTTCACAGACTTAAGGGAGGGAGAAGGAAAACACAGAGGGTCAGAAATTTGGTCACCTGGGGCTTTCCAAATAGGGGCTTTCTCCTCCTTAATTTCTCTGTGGGGGCACTACCCAGATATTAGGGGGAAAGTTTGGCCTATGTTTTCCCTAGAAAATGCCCTGTGACATCAAAGAGTGACCTACTGGAACCCAAAAAGGTAAGAATTTCTTGAGCAATGCACTTAGGGCCAGTTGGTCCTGGTAATTGGAGCAGGTTCCTCTTGATCCAGGAGACCCAGAAGAGGGAAAATTTTTATCTTCTGTCCCCTTAAGCACACAAATGAGAAGGCCAGATGCAAACTCTGGCTTTGCTACCCTTTCAAGAGCCAACTCAAGAGACAAGATTTGCTGACTGCCCTCAGGACTCCATTCAACCTATACAAGATGGGTGTTCTTGGCTTGGTATCGCTCTCTTTCTTGTACAGTCTCTTCTCCTCTCCACATTCTTCAGGAGGGAGTCTTAATGCACTTACAGGAGCATTTTCCCCACTACCTTTTATAGGCTGTTCCTCCTTCCTGGAACATATCCCTGGTCCTTTCATCTCCTTACAGTCTTCACTGAACTTACTTCCCTCTTTTCTTTCCCCAAGTAGAGTAGGGGAAAGAGCTACTGGCATCTTATACCACTTCTATAATAATACTTCTTACACAGTATAATGAAATTTTTTGTTTCTGACATTAGACCAGAGGTACTTGAGGATAGATATCCTATTTACAGTTTTCTCTCCTTCCGCAGCATAAAGTGTACTCGCTAAATATTTGTTGAATGAGTGGAGGAAACTTAAGTCACTCAAGGAGAATTAAAGTGATAATTACTAAATATGCTTGCATTAGTTAATTTCTGATTAATTAAGGATTTAATAATAATGATAGGGTCATTGATTCATTTATTTTGTATACAAATTTTGAGAGGACAGTGTGATATAGTGAAAGACACTGGACTTGAGGTAGAGAGACCCAGGTCTACCATTTACATATTGTATGTGGTTTGGCAAGTGCTTGACTTTTCTGGGCGCCATTATCTCGAACAGGCAAATAACGATTCCTATCATTTTCTTAAGATTAAATGAGATAACAGGCTCGAAAAAAAAAAAAACTGTAGTGAGAGATCCAAATGTCAGCACTTCTTATAGGAGCATTTAAGGAAATTAAAGATACCAAGTGACTGCCACCAGTGTTGAGCATGGCTCCATGTACAAGCTATAAAGATTTTGTCTCTTGGATTCTACTCCTTCCCCCTCCACCACTTCAGTACCCTGTTTTGAGACCCTGGGCTGGGACTCTACAAACCAAATGCCTCCTTTGCCAGCAGCTTCCTTTCAGGCTCTGCAGATAGGGGATGCTAGAGGGACTGTCAGACCAGTAGAGGAAGAGACTTCCTCCATCCTGTTTGCTTCCTGTTCCTGTCCTGTCACCCCTGCCTTGTTTCTTCACCAGGCAGCAGCAGTTACCTCCAGTTGGATCCAGTTGGCAGTTTCCAGTACTTGGAGAACCTCATTACCTCCCCTCAGAGACATCAGCACTAGCTGCTGGCAGTCAGAGGCCTGGGTTGCAGCCCTACAGAGCTCCTCCTCCAAGCTCAGAGACCTCAGCACCAGCTGAGCAACTCCACCTGGGGTTCAGTCCTGGGGCCCCCAAGTTTCTACATTTTAATATTCCAACCTCTTCCTTTGGAACATGAGAGACCTTTAGCCAGAGGAACCTAGCTAACCCACACCCAGATTTCTGAACATAGAATTGCAATCATAAATGTGTAGTTTGGTGCTACTAAGTTTTGAGGTAACTTGTTATACAGCAATTGGTGACTAATAAAGTTCCTTTGATTGAGAAGCTATAGAAGGACAAAAGGAAACATTTTTCCAACTTAATTTCCTGAGTCAGTGAATATGGAAAACTGGACTAAGAATCAGCAGTTATACATTGCATTCAATTGAATATTCATTTAGTTCCTATTACTTCATTTCTTCTAAACCTTAGTTTCCTTCTCTTTGTGAAAAGTGTGCTGGTGGAGAGGGAACCAGGACAAAAAGAACTGAACTACATCTTCTAAAAAACTTTCTAGCTCTAATTTCCGGCAGGGATACCCTGGGCTAGATATTAGAGGAATAGAAAATAGGTTTCAAATTCTAGATCTCATTTTTATTAAGACACTTATGAGTTGAGTTGATAAAACCTGGATAAAGTTTAGTAACCCAAGACTAAGTAGGATTCTTATGTGCAAATTGTGTACTTATCAGAGTAAATTAACTTGCTTAACAGACAGGCAGGGACAATCAGGGCTTTAATATTATAAAAGCTCATTTCTGGGCATGTGGAGCAGGGAGGGACTCACTCTACATACTCATTCAAGAACTAGAGCTCAGGCTCCTCCTGTCTTCTGGGTCTGCCTCTTCCAGGTGACTTCAGTGATCAGCTGGGAAAGAGAACAGCTGATGATGTGAGAAGTTTTTATGTCTAGCCCCGGAAGCACCTCACTTTTTTTCCCATACTCTGTAAAACTAGAAGTTAGTCATGTGGAATCATGGAACTGCAAGGAATGCTGGGAAATGTAGTCAGCTATGTGCCCAGGAGGAAAAGGAAGAAATGCCTGCTATTAATGAGACCAACTCTTGTTGAATTCAGTAGAAAAGAAATAGACTGGAATGGTATTTGCATAGTTAATGCTACCAAGTAGAGTTTACTGGTTGTGTCCTGCGGAAAGGCAACTGGATGAGGGAGAGTGAAGGATGTGTTCAGCTTAGCAGAAGGTTTTCTTCTTTCTAATATTCTACTGAAAGAAGTATGCCTTTCAAATTCATGCAAAGGCTAGTGACACTGTGCCTAGCTCAGAGAATTGATGGGAAGGCAAAAAGGATGAGACTTGGAAATAAGAAGAGAGCCCAACGCTGATTTAAAAAATGGTCCAATTAGGATATTGCTACTGACCCAGTCATCAGTGGACATTCACTGCCATGCTGACAGTCCCAGCTGGAAACTCACTATTTCCCTGGAGACTTTCCAAAGCACTGCATCGGAAGGCTTCCTTGGGTTCTCGAAGCAAAACATTTCACACACAGAGATACTGCTCCAGCTCATATACTGCATGACATAGAAGGCTGTCAGTTATAAATGGGGCTCAAGGCAGACAGACTTTCTCAGGAGATTCAGGGTGTGGTGTGCTCAGCACTGCCCTTAGAGCACCTATCTGTCAGATGATAGGATGTTGGAGGAAACAGGGTAGGAAAAACTTCACTATGAATCTTATGGCATACTCCAGTGCAAGAATCACAATGCAGAGATTCTGTTCCTTCAGGTATCACACATCTGCAGCAGAGAATTGAACAAGTAGGTCATCAATCTAAATTTGGTTTAAAAAAAAAAAAAATGGGAGCCACAAAGTGAAATTACCAGAAATGACAAAAACAAGAAACAGCATGCCTACCACAGTCCAAATTATCCAGGAAATGGTTTAACCACTCCTGGTACATATTAACACAAGGCATTTGGTTTACTTGGAGACAGAACATTGAGCACGTAGTAGGTGTTCAAATAACGAGTTAAGAACCGCCTTAGTGGAGTGGACATTTTTTTGAGTTAGCAAGTATCAGAAAATTCTTCTTAAATTGGAATAGGAGCATGACTTTGTCCCCAGGAAGAAAGACATTTCCTTCTGTCATCCAAGACAGCTAGAATGGGGCTTACCAGCATACTTTCCACACCATGGTGCATGTAAGGACAGAACCCTTGGTTAAATGGCATGAAGGGTAGAGCCCAGATGACACTGCTTATGAATGAAGCTCCTAGGCCCTGCCCACTGTCTCCAAGATGGTATCTGACTGGTTGGGAAGCTGTGCACTAGACCATGATAAACTGACCTACCCTGGCCCGTTCAGATGTTTCAGCCCTAGACATGAAATCTTGAGGGAATGATGACTAGGTACAGGGTCAACTGGAGATCATCACCACTACTAAGTATCCGTGGTAGATGCAAAATGCAGCAATTTGTCTTTTACTTTGTTAAGACTATCCCCACATGTCCTGAGGCACTGGATGCCTGAAAACGTCACTAAAGTAACAGGTCCCTGAACTTCTCTGTATGGTGGATCTCCCTTCCTCTGGAGTGCAAGTGTCTAAATAGGACCTCCTGCATACCAGCCACTGGTTGTCCATTTTATCCAATCAACATGATGTGATTGATGGAATGCACCTGTGTCCCGGTCTCCAATTCTCACAGGTTGTATTACAACAGAGGCCAGCGAAGGTGACATAGTCTTAAAAAAAAATGAATATTATCCATCCAATGTGAATGCAAATTGTTTCTGATCCTGTTTTTAAATTGAAATGGAAAAGAATGCTTTCCCCAAACCAGGGGTAGCTACCATATCCCTAAAGTCTTACTAATCAGTTCTTGAAGGGATACTATGTCTGGCCCGGCCACAGGAGGAAGGGCTCCTTTGACTTTGTTAAGTGTGCAATAGTCTTCAATCTCCAGGATCTATCAGTTTTTTGCAGGGACTACGCTGATAAATTACATGGGACCACTGCTCCTGCAATTTTTAAGTGTTTAATGGGGAGACTAATCTCCCACTCCCCCAGGATGTGATTATTTTTGATTTACTTTCTTGGCTGGGCTGGAGGGCAGTTTCAGAGTTTTTCTCTTTGCCTCCCTGCCATGATAACCCTTACCTCACAATCTAAGGATCTAATGTGGAATTACTCCAGTTGCCAAATATATAAATTCCAATTATATACTTGTGAACTGAGAAAATCACTATTGGGTGGGTCCAGGAGCCCAGCGGGCTTACTCTGAGCCAGACTTTAGCCAGAATTTTATTTATTGCCTGTCTCCTGTGGCAGGACTAACTAAACAACTTGCAGAGCCCAGAGCAAAATGGAAATGCAGGGCCTCTTATTCAAAAAGTAGGAAAAAAGTGCCATTAAAAGTACATATAAAGATTTTTCTTTCTTCTGTGGGCTCTCTCTTAATTTGTTATAGAATTTTTATTTTCTATTTAATGTAAGTAAAAATGATAATTGTAAATTATTAGAATGAATTTTACCATTCATCATGCCCACTTTAAATGCAATAATCAGAATATCCAACTTGTATGCAGAAGCACCACAATTACACATTTGTATTTCATGGCTTGTCCCTAAGGGTGCCTCAAGATGGCCAAAAGACGCAAAGTTAAGACAGATTCAGGAAGGTTGGAAAGAGAGAAAGTGATCCCCCAGATACAGCCAACTGATGGAACACTCCTGAGTGTGGAGATAGTTGTAGGGTGAGTGCAAACTCAGCCTCGCAAAGGAGAGTACACATTCCCTCACTCTGGTTCTGTGGCTGCAAGGTTCCCTCTCACTGGCTACTGAACAGTCCTGACCTCAGGCAGGGTATAAGGGCATTGAGCTAGGCATCTTAACTTCCCAAGGCCCACTATCCCAGCTCATGGTAGATAGGTAGCCTCCAAAGATATTTAAACCTCTGCCTCAGAACATAGTTGGTACCAGGATCAAGGTGAACAAGACTCTTGCCTTCATCAAGACATAGTCTCTGGCCTTTCACCCACCAGGTATACTGTAGCACTGTTAGTCAAAGGCAGGGACAGCAGCTTCTATGACCTGCCTCAAGATGCTGTGGGATGTTTGAGCCCAGCCCACCCTCTGCCCACACCCAGGTCCCTCCCAGGCCTGAAAACAGCAGTGACTAAAGGGTAACTGGGTAGGTCCAGGAGCACCAACAAGCAGGGAAACAGGTGACAGAGAACCCATCTTTTGGAAGCAGTGAGAATGGGGTCATGCTGAGGTCCATTGTCCACGGGGCTTTACTTATAAAACAATATCAAAGAGGAAAATATATTAAGAGTTTCAAGACAGCAATCACAGAACATAGAACCCCTTGTGCAGGCCCTTCCAAGTATGGGGCTTTGTATGGCAGCCCTGGTCACAAGGCCAGTCCAAGAAATTGAACCTGCCTATAGGCTCCCACTCTAATAAGACACTGCGATAAGACTTTAGATCTCCCTGTGTCTGATAGTGCTCCAAATGTCTGGATATTCCCCCTTTCCTCAGAGGACAGTCATCCAAGTCTGTGGTCACAAGTCTATTTAGGAAGGCATTAGATAAAGCATCACAATATATACCTGTCATAGTGTTGCAGGATTTTTCCTCCTAAGGACCCAGCCATCTCTTCAACTAGTGGGTTCTAAAACTGAAAACTGGCTCAGGTGTGGGAACTGAACAAGGACCATGACTTTTATTAAGGTGACTGCCCTCAGACTCCTGCCCTCCATTTTTGTTTTTCTTGATAATGGATATTAAGCATCACCTTTGTTGACCAACAATCTATTTTTGCCTCTAGGAACATCATGTGCAATTAATCATATCCTCCTCCCTGTGGGTCAGACTCCTTTGTTCACATCTCTGACCTTGCTGGTTATCCAGTAATTGTGGTTTCCTGGCTTTGTGTTGTTAGTACCACCACCTGACCTCCATTACTTGGGTGGATGAATGGTGGGGAGAACCGTCATCCCTCATGGTTATTAAAGAGCCCATCTCTGTGATGACCTCTGACCTACCGAAGAGGCTACCACTGAACTTCTTAGTGATGCTGTGTTTCTCTCACCAATGCATCCTTGGTGGCCTTGGAGAATGGTGTGTCTTCTGCTCAGTCTTCTTATATTAATGCCAGCGAATGACAGCCTGCCTCACCCCTCAGTCTTTTTACACCTTCCAGTCCATGTACCAGGGCAATTCAGGCACTCCCCTGAGCGTTGGCCATTGTTTTTTTCAGTAGTGAGTTTGTGTCATCCTAGGGGTCCCTCATGGAATGTTAAATCCTGTGTCCCAAGTCAATGAATTCTTGCTCAGTCAGTCAGTATGGTTTCCTTGATTCACTATCTTCAAAACCCAATCTTGGGGTAGTCCCGGGCTCCTGTTGATATATAACAGCTAATTCTTGTAAGTCTTCAAGTGTGTAGTCGTTTTCCTCCCATACTAAGATCAGCAAGTCTCCAGGTGGGTTTACCTCTGTATATTAGATTGGGAGCCAGCAGAGTCTGTACGCTCAGGGACACCCACAGTTCACGGTCCCACATTTTCATACCAGGACCCTGTCCTTCAGAATAACAGACCCACCTTGACTGGAGCTTCTTAATTCTCAGGGCTTCAGCATATTCTTGAGTCGTTGCCTTTTAGCCACAGGTGATGTGAGGGCCTCTGTGGAAGCTGCCACATAGGCCTGATGACGCTCACACTTAGCCATTAACTGATGTTAAATGCCTTCACTGTCTCACTATTCTTCTGCAGAGTGTTAATACAATTTAGTAGCAAACAGCCAACTCCCTCTTTTAGGCATCGTTCCCCCATATATTTTTTTAAATGTTTATATCATTGAATTTGCTATAGTATCCCCCTCTACCAGGATATTTTCCAAGGTCACCACTAATGAAATATTTATTTTATTTTTTTATTTTTTCAGTGTTCTAAGATTCATTGTTTATGTGCCACACCCAGTGCTCCATGCAATACATGCCCTCCTTAATATCCACCACCAGGCTCACCTCCCCTCTAAAACCCTCGGTTTGTTTCTCAAAGTCCACAGTCTCTCATGGTTCATCTCCCCCACCAATTTCCCCCAATTTACTTTTCCTTTCCTTCTCCTAATGTCCTCTATGTTATTCTTTATGGTCCACAAGTAGATGAAACTGTATAATAATTGATTTCTCTGCTTCACTTATTTCTTTCAGCATAATCTCCTCCAGTCCCATCCACGTTGATACAAAGGTTGGGTATTCATCCTTTCTAATGGAGGCATAATATTCCATTGTATATTTGGACCACATCTTCTTTATCCATTCATCTGTTGAAGGGCATCTTAGCTCTTTCCACAGTTTGGCAATTATGGACATTGCTGCTATGAACATTAGGGTACATATGGCCCTTATTTTCACTACATCTGTATCTTTGGGTAAATACCCAGTAGTGCAATTGCAGGGTCACAAGGTAGCTCTATTTTTAATTTTTTGAGGAATCTCCACACTGTTTTCCAAAGTGGCTGCACCAACTTGGATTCCCACCAATAGTGTAAGAGGGTTCCAAACATCACTGGCATTTTTCAAAGTGCTGGATCAAACAATCCTAAAATTTGTATGGAACCAGAAAAGACCCCGAATCACTAAGGAAATGCTGAAAAAGAAAGCCAAAGCTGGGGAGGATCATGTTGCCTGATTTCAAGCTTTATTACAAAGCTGTGATCACCAAGACAGCATGATACTGACACAAAAACAAACATGTAGACCAATGGAACAGAGTAGAGAGGCCAGATTTGGACCCTCAACTCTATGGTCAAATAATCTTCGACAAAGCAGGAGAATATATACTGTGGAAAAAAGACAGTCTCTTCAATAAATGGTGCTGGAAAAATTGGGCAGCCATGTAAAGAAGAATGAAACTGGAATATTCTCTTATAAAATACACAGAGATAAACTCAAAATGGATGAAAGACCTAATGTGAGACAGGAATCCATCAAAATCCTAGAGAAGAACATAGGTAGTAACCTCTTTGACATTGGTCACAGCAACTTCTTTCAAGACACATCTCCAAAGGCAAGGGAAACAAAAGCAAAAATGAATTTTTGGGACTTCATAAAGATCAAAAGCTTCTGCACAGCAAAAAACAAAACAAAACAAAACAGTCAACAAAACAAAGAGGCAACCCATGGAATGGGAGAAGCTATTCGCTAATGACACTACAGACAAAGGGCTTATACCCAAGATCTATAAAGAACTCCTCAAACTCAACACCCAAAAAACAGATAATCATGTCAGAAAATGGGCATAAGACATGAACAGACACTTCTCCAATGAAGGCATACAAATGGCTAACAGACACATGAAAAAATGTTCATCATCATTAGCCATCAGGGAGATTCAAATCAAAACCACATTGAGATACCACCTTACACCAGTTAGAATGGCAAAGATTAACAAGACAGGAAACAACAAATGTTGGAGAGGATATGGAGAAAAGGGAACCCTCTTACACTGATGAAATCTTTTTAATTGAGCCACCACCATGTTCTGGGGACCATCTGTCTCACCTTGCTATCGTGACTATGCCCCCTTCATCTACTGTGTGGTGGATGAGCCAGTCTCAAATCCCTATCTTACTGATTGTTTTTTAAATCACTCTCAGCACCATTTATGTTATTCTGGGTCCTCTGAGGAGCAGACACAAGGTGTGTATAAATGTGTGAGAAAATTATTATGAAAAAGACTGTAAGAGAAAATGGGAGAAAGGAAGCCAGGAAAGCCTGGGGGACTGTTAAACTCCATTGCTGGTCTGACCCTGAGAAAGAGGGCATTAAGGAAGGAAAGTCATGTGGAAGTGTCTTAGACTACAGTGAAGTCCCAAGGGAGGTTGGGCAAAATTATTGACAGTTGTGAACCCGTGGTGCTCATCAGAGGAATCCCCATCTCCTAGCAACCAGCCTGTCCTGTTCCTGGTGTGTTCAGTTTTTGGCCAGGAGTGCCCTTGGGAGCATGACTCAGGTGCTACTGAAGTGAAGGTCTCTATGCTCCATGCAGTCGATGGTCTGAGTAGCTCATTTTCCATGTCCACTACAGCTGCAGACAACTAGAGTGCTATAAATCATAGCTGGACTCAAGGAGTTTTAGAATCAAGCCTCATCCAACATTCCAAAGAGTGAATGGTGAAAAGCCTACTAGATTCTTGTGTATTATTCATGCAAAGGTGAGCCCTGTCTCCACGATATTTCAGCAACCTACATATTTTTTAAAACATTAGTTTTATCAGTTAGAACAGTCTCTAAAATCTATTTGGTAACTAACAAAACTGTTGGAGATAAAAGTAACTGAAATGTTGTCTCGGGAATATGGCCTCCTGCCATTGATGAAATGCTAGTTAAATTCCCATGGAGTGTGCTTTCCTATGTAGGACAACTGGACATCCCAGGGTGTAGAACAAAATACACTAACATAGATTTACAGAACTCACTGAATCTACATTGAATCATATTAAAGCAAACTGGAGATATAATAAGATGATACTCCTATATGGCAAAATTAATAAGGTGGATCAAAAATTACTGAAATCCTAGAAACTTTGAGCTAATCCACACACAGCCCTTAGAACCCTACTATGAAAGGTAGACATTATTATTAAAATATCTCAACATATTACAATATGATAGTCCTGTGGTATTATGGAAAGAAGACTTAGATGGTATGGGACAACCAGGATTTCCTCATTTCTCTTTGCCAGGATATGAATAGAAGCAGGCAGAGGATAAAGCTGATGATGTCTGTGTTAGGAAAAAAGGGTATGCATATCCAGGGTGTGTTTGAGCAGGTTGCTAACATAGGTGAATCCTGGGAGGGAAGGCTACACCCCGACTCTGTGCACAGGTGTGTCATGGGTGGAGAGCTGGGGAAACACCGATCCATTCAGGTGGAACTTGTGATTGATCAATATCTGTCTGTCAACATAACAATGAATATTTACACAGGGCTTTGAAATTTATAAAGCCTTTTCCCACAGTTCATTGTCTCATTTAATCCTGATAACCCTACAAAGTAAGGAGTATTTTGTCCCCATTTTCCAGATGAAGAAATATATGACTCAGAGATTAAGTGAGCTTCCTACAGTGCATATAGTCATTCATGGTGAAGCCTGAACTGGAACCCCATTCTCCTGCTTCCCAGAGCCATGCTCACCTATCAGTTGCCACCACTAGTCAATCGAGGGTAGATACGTAATTAGGATACATTCTGTGCTTCTGAAGAGCTCTTCCCTACAAGAATATTTGGCCCTGCTGGGAATTCTAAGAAGATAGAGAAAATGTATATATTATGACCTTTCTCCTGGGAGAGTTTATACTCCTAAAGTTTTGGGGGGGCCAGGGAGAAGTTGGGGGGACAATTTTAGATTTATGGAGAAGTTGCAAAGATGGTATAGAGATTCCCATACACCCTTCACCAAGCTTCCCCTGATGTTAACATCTTATGTAACTGGGTATATATATCAATCCTAAGAAATTAACATGGTACATTATATTAACTAGTCCACAGACATGACTTGGATTTCCCATCTTTCCACCTGTGTCCTTGTTTCTACTGCAGAATCTAATCTACATTACCACAATGCAGTCACCTGTGGCTCCTGACGCTCCTCTGATCTGTGAGAGTTTCTCTATATTTATTTGTGTTTCGTGACCTTGACCTTGATACTGCTCAGGTATTTTAAGGAATGTCCTTCAATTTTTGTTTGTCTGATGTTTCTCTTATGGTTATACTGCTGTTTTGGATTTTGGGGAAGAATACACGGAGATGTTGCTGTCTCATTGCTTCACATCAGTGAATGAACCATATCAACATAACTTATCACCGGTAATGTTAACCTTGAGGACTCGGCTTAGGTATTGTCTGCCAGGTTTCACTACTGTAAAGCTATTCTTTTTCCCTTCCTAGACTTTATTTATTAAGAGTGAGGGAGTCACTGTCTAACTCATACTCAAGGGCAGGGAATAAGTTCAACCTCTGGGAAAAAGGAATGTGAAGGAATTTAGGACATATGCTAAAACCACCACAGTAATTAATACATACTTGAGAGATGGTATAATTTAAGACTACACAAGTATTTTGTTCCTCCTGAAGGTTTCATCTGTTAACTTAAGCATTCATCAGCAGATTTTACCTGAGGTAATTATTGTTGATTATTACAATTATTACAGTTAATATTTTGTTGCTTAAATTGTAATAGCCTTGGCCATTGGGAGGTCTTCTCAGGTTGGCTTCTGTGTCCTTTTAACATGTTCCCATCTTTTCTGTTGTCGTTTTGAACACTTGCTTCATTCATTCATTCATTCATTCAATCATGCATGCCACTATAAGATATTACAGGTTCATTTTGTATTTCTTCAAGATCTCTCTTATTGGAGAATGGTTTTTAGAAACCTGGACACATAAGTTGTACTTATTGCTATCAGAGTGTCACTGCTTCTGGGCCCTCTCAGTGGACACAGCCAGGAAAAGGATGCATGTCCACTAGCCTACACAGACCCATGTCTCTACTCACGTGCATCTCATTGATTGGACTGGGATTTCTACTGATAAAACCAACTCCAACCCAGCACCATGGACTGCATCCTAACACATCACTGTTGCTCATTTGTTATTTCCTCCTACAACCATGAGAAACCTCAGAGGGATGATCTTGCAAGCTGTGCAAAGATTCTACAACCATACGGATGTGGAACTGCCTCTGAGTGGAAGAAACAGGAAGTACAACAAGAGACCACAGAACCCATCTGTGGGACTATAGGCAACGCTATTGTGTAGGACAGATTTGCCCAAACTGCAGAATATTTGGAGGGTGTTAAAAAGTATTTTGGGGGAAAAAATCCACATTTAATGGAAAATACTGACGTTTCTATATTCCTCTGTGTCCTGTTCTTCTATTCCCTCCTGTTGCCAGAGCAGCCCCAAGTAAATAGCAGGGTCTTCTTTCCATGCCCTGGATTAGAATTCCATCTGGTGTGACTCCATTTTATAGGTCAGAGTACCTGAAGCTCAGAGAGGGAGAGACCTCACCTAAAACCCTACAGCAAGTCAGCAGCAGAGCCAGAAGAGTCTGGTCTCCCAGCTCCTAGGCCAACGCTCTTCCAAATAGTAGAACACGGTAGAAGTGGGAGAAGTCCATTGCAGATGTGGAGTACAGACCCCCGTGCTTCATTTTGATAAGGGTCTTCAACTGCCATGATAAAAATGGACACTCTTTATTGAGGGCTACTTCTGTGTCAGGCACTAGGTTAAGCCCCAATATCTCCTTAAACAACCCTATGAGGCAGGTATTACAATGCCCATTTGCAGATTAGCAAACTGAAAATGAAGTTCATAAACTAGCCCAAGATCACAAGTAGTACTGGGATCCAAGCCTGGACCTTCGGGGTAACCACCAAGCTGCTGTTTCCAAGCTCTTGACTTGTTCCTGGGCTGTGGGAGTCACCTCAGCCCTCCCCCAAGAGGGAGTTGTGTCTTCATCTTTGCTGGGGGCTAAGCAAGCACTGGCCTGGCAAAGGCTAGTTATGATAGTATAGACAAAAGTGCCTTGCAAAGAGGTGAGGAAAGCACGGAGAAGCTGTGGAAACATGCTGGCCTCCTGCTCACTCCTCTCTCTCACGCTCATACACACACACACACACACACACACACACACAATCACACACACTACCCTTCCTTCCTGATGTGACTCCTCCACCCTCACTTTCTCAGACCCAGCCATCTTCAGCTCTGGCCAGTTCTGTACACTTAGCAGATCATTGGCAAAAACCAATCTTAGGCATTGTATTACTATGTACAGAGCACAAGCTTAAGAGTCAAAAAGGTCTGGGTTCTAATGCTCCATCTGTTCTCTATAAACTGCCCCTCCAAGGAAGTTGTGTGACCTAGAAAAGTTGCTCAAACTTTTTCAGTGGGCTGATATACCTGGCTATAATGTTGGAGTCAATAGAAAATGTACCTTGAGTTCCTCTGTTTATCTCCTTTTATCCTGCCCCCAGTCCAAGCCACTGACATTTTTGCTGAGATTATTGTAAGAGCCTGCTGACTGTCCTTCTTGTCCTCTCTCTTGTTCCCTTTCAAAATTGCTAAATTATACCTAGGAATAATCTTTTAAAAACGTGAATCTGATCATCTAGGGGTTCCTGCCACTCCCCCCAATATTATCATCAACAAACAAACCTCAAGGATTCCTCATTGCACTTGGGACAAAACCCCACATCCTCATCACGGAAGGGCCTCTGTGATACAGCCTGTCCATCCCTCCACCGCTCCTCAGCCTCTTCCACAACCCCACTCTCTTTTGTCATTTGCTCCTAAGCAGGGGCTCTTTCCTGACCCAAGGGCTTCCTGCCTGCCCTTCTAGTGGCAGGGTACCCCCTGCCCCCTCTTCTTGCCTGGCAAATGCCTACTCACTCTTGAAATCTCAGCTTACGTTCCTAAGAGAGGCCTTCCATGCATGTTTTGTTTAGACCCAACCCTCCCCCTTTCATTGTTTCATGTCACTAGTTCTCTTCCTTTGTAGCTCTTAGCATGATTTATAATCATGCATCTGATTGTATAATTCCTTATTTAATGTCTCTCCCCTCCATAAGTGGAGACCAAAGAGTGTTTCTCCTGTTCCTTTCTGATTATCCCTCTGGTCATTCACAGTACCTGGGACATAATAGGCGCTCAAGAAATCCATGGTGAGGGGCACCCAGGTGGCTCAGTGGGTTAAACCTCTGCTTTCAGCTCAGGTCATGATCTCAGGGTCCTGGGATCAAGCCCCAAGCCCTGCTCTCTGCTCAGTAGTGAGCCTGCTTCCCCCTCTCTCTCTGCCTGCCTCTCTGCCTACTTGTGATCTCTGTCAAATGAATAAATAAAATCTTTTTATTTTTAAATTAAAAAAAAAAAAAAAAGGAAATCCATGGTGAGGGAGACCTGGGTGGCTCAGTCAGTAAAGCGTCTGCCTTCAGCTCAGGTCATTATCCTAGGGTCCTGGGATCAAGGCCCACATTGGACTCCCTGCTTAGTGGGGAGCCTGCTTCTCCCTCTGCCTGTTGTTCCCCCTGCTTGTGCTCACTCACTCTCTCACTCTTGCTCTCTGTGACAAATAAATAAATAAAATCTTGAAAAAAAAAAAAAAAAAAGAAATCCATGGTGTAGGAAGGTATGATGAAGGCTGAGGGTAAAGCACATATATTGAACATGTAGTAGACTTCTGACAGATCTCTGTAGCTGTGTCCCTTCTCTTCCTCTCCTGGTGGATGCTGTCAGAGTGCCTTCTCAGGAGGGGTGTTGTCCCTCCCATACCCCCAATTCCCCAGCACTGGGGAGAGTCCCCAACCAGACCCCATGAGGCTGGCTGGGCATAAAATCCCTGAGGCTGTGGAGCCAGGCTGGGCAGGGCCAGTGGTAGGCCTTGCCACCCCAGAGAGCAGGGAGTAGGGCAGGGCTGCTGGAAGTGGGCCCCTTGGGTCTTCATCAGGCTCAAACCCTCCCTGTCCTTTCTTTCCCTACTGCAGAGAGTAGTTTTGCCCTGGCCAATGCCAATTGGGCTGCTCCTTGTTTTGTTGTACACGCTGCTAGGCAACTGGCCTGTTTTTGCTTATTTACCTCCCCTGGGCCGTTTCACAACACTTTGTAATGGGCCCTGCTCTCTCTGGTGCACATCTGGTTTGGATTTAGCCTGTCAGAGCCCCCTCCGCAAAGAGAGCCAGGACTTTCCCCAGCAGTCACCAGGATGGACCCCCAGGCTCTGGCTGTGCAGGAGTCCTTGGTTGGACCACACCAGCCGGGATGCCTTCCACTTGCCCAGCCCTGATCCTCCTCTCCACCCTGAACCTCTTACTTCTTTTTGTCAACAGTGTGCACATTTCAAAGCCTGAAGGTGGGGAAACTTTGAAAAGGAAAAAGACTGATGAGGGTCAAGAAATAGTAGAACAAAGGGCCAGAAGTTTAGAGAGAATGAAGTATGAGCCCTCAGCCCAGCACTGTTCTCCCCTCACCCACAGAGAGGGGTTCCCTTTCCCAAGGGGACACAGGGAAACAGGCACAGACCCAAGACCAGGTTCTTGGCATCTCTCTCCTTTACTGGGGAGACTTCCCATGAAAACCACCTTAGGGATAGAGTGGGTTAAACTGGATGTTCTTAGGTTAGAATGATTTAGTAGGTTTATTGCTCTCCCCATCATACTCCAAAATTCTGGTGTGATTTCTATAAAGGACCAATAGAGAATCAGAGGTTTGGTAGATGTCATTTTATAGAGAGAGAATGAAAGTTTCCAATTTCCTCACCCTACAGAGAACATACTGGTCAAAGCAGGGCAGGGTCAGGGATTAGAGAATGAAGTAGGGATGGGGAAAAAACGCAAAGCACCTTTCTTGCTTTCCCATTCCCTATTGTTTTGGCAAATTCATCACACTCAGAGTAAAACCCAAGGTTCTGACAATGGCTTATAAGGCTCTATAAGACCAAGCTCTTTGACCTCTGTGACCTCATTTTTGCCTCTCCTCTTTGTATATTCAGCCCCAGTAATTTATGTCAAGAAAGAAGAAGAAGGCTTACTTGGTGCAGAAGCAACCAGCACCTGGGCATAGATCAATGAGCAGAGCAAAGATGGGTTTCCCCACTCACTTCCTCCATTATCTGGCCCCACTGGACAGAGAACAAAATGCTTCAATTGCACAAAACATACAAACTGCTTATTTTTCTCCATAGCACTCATTTGTCCCTGACACATGGTTATATTACTTATTTATACTTTGTCTTTTCTTGTCAGAATGTAAATTCCTTGAGGGCAGGGTGTTTTTTCCATTTGTTATTATGTCTTTGAACCTAGAACAGTTTTGCTTGAAAATTGTACTCAATAAGGATTTGTTGAATGAATGAATGAGTAAATGAAGTCTGTCTTTCCTCCCAGCATGTTCAGCTCAACTGGGGGTGTTTTCTTATTTTGATGTCTCACCTATAAAATAAAATGCTGTCCTATCGTCTATCACAAACACCCTTGTGTCTCTGTTCTACTCACCATGATCCTATCATTTCTGAACTGTTGGATCACATGGTGTGCCTCCGCTTGGAATGACCCTCCCAGTCCAACTCTGAATCTCCTGGTGGGATTTCACCTGGTAGCTTTTGATGCCAGGATGGACCTCTTGATAGCTCTGCATACCTCCCTGTGGTTTGCCATAATGGTGATTACTTGTCAAGCGGCTCCACATTGATTAATTAATGAGGGATAAGGGACCAGATGACCAACTGGGTAGCAACTGAATTGTAGCCAGTGGTCTCTGTCCTCAGGTTTTCTGTTGATTCTTTTTTTAGGTTACTTTGTCACTTGTTGACCTTAGGGTATGAACCTCTTGTACAAGAATGCAGACTGATACACAAAATAAAACTCTGGATTTATTTTTTTTCTCCTCGATTCTTTGTCTTTCCCAGTTACCAAAAGTGAATGGAAACACCACCTATTTCTTAAGTTTCTTGAGGCAAGAACCTGGGACTTAGCCATTGATTGAGACTGGGTCCACCATCCACCATCCCTAAGCCATAGGTGAGTCCTATAAAGTCTACTCCATAACACACTTGAGATGCATCTTCTACTTTCCCCCTCCATTGTTCTACCCTATTCCAGACAACAGCATTCTTGCCTGCACATCTGGCTCTTTATTTTCACTCTCTATTCTCCAGCAAGTGCTCAGAATCAGGTTTATTTGTTTGGAGTGAGGGAGAGAGGGAGAGAGAGAGAGAGTACAGGTGGGGGCGCAGAGGGTCAGAGAGACAGAGAGAGAGAGAGAGAATGAATCTTAAGCAGACTCCACAGTGCAGCTCAGTCTTGCAACCCTGAGATCATGACCTGAGCCAAAATTAGGAGTTGGATGCTTAACTGACTGAGCCACCCACTGCCCCTAGAATCAGGTTTTAAAACAAAAATTAGATCATGTTTTGTGCCAGTACCATGCTGTCTTGGTGATCACAGCTTTGTAGTAAAGCTTGAAATCAGGCAACATAATGCCCCCAGTTTTGTTTTTCTTTTTCAACATTTTCTTAGCAATTTGGGGTCTTTTCTGATTCTATACAAATTTTAGGATTGTTTGTTCCAGAACTTTGAAAAATGCCAGTGGAATTTTGATCAGGATGGCATTGAAAGTATAGATTACTCTAGGTAGTATAGACATGAGGCAGGAATCTATCAAAATCCTAGAGGAAAGCATAGGCAGTAACCTCTTTGACATTGGCCACAGCAACTTCTTTCAAGATATGTCTCCAAAGGCAAAGGAAACAAAAGTGAAAATGAACTTTTGGGATTTCACCAAGATCAAAAGCTTCTTCACAGCAAAAATACCAGTCAACAAAACAAAGAGGCAACCCACAGAATGGGAGAAGATATTTGTAAATGACACTAAAGAACTCCTCAAACTCAACACTCAAAAAACATTATCAGGTCAAAAAATGGGCATAAGACTTGAACAGACACTTCTCCAAAGAAGACACATAAATGGCTAACAGACACATGAAAAAATTGTTCATCATCATTAGCCATCAGAGAGATTAAAATCAAAACCACATTGAGATACTACCTTACACCAGTTAGAATGGCCAAAATTAATAAGACAGTAAACAACAAGTGTTGGAGAGGATGTGGAGAAAGGGGAACACTCTTACGCTGTTGGTGGGAATGCAAATTAATGCAGCCACTTTGGAAAACAGTGTGGAGATTTCATAAGAAATTAAAAATGGAGCTACCCAATGACCCCGTAATTGCACTATTAGGTATTTACACAAAGATACAGATGTAGTGGAAAGAAGGGCAATCTGTACCCCAGTGTTCATAGCTGCAATGGTCACAGTTGCCAAACTGTGGAAGGAGCCAAGATGCCCTTCAACAGATAAATGGATAAAGAAGATATGGTCCGTATGTACAATGGAATATTATGCCTCTATCAGAAAGGATGAATACCCAACTTTTGTGTCAATGTGGGTGGGACTGGAGGAGATTATGCTGTGTGAAATAAGTCAAGCAGAGAGAGTCAAGTATCATATGGTTTCACTTACTTGTGGAGCATAAGGAATAACATGGAGGACATTGGGAGGAGAGGACAAGTGAGTTGGGGAAATCAGAGGGGGAGACGAACCATGAGAGACTGTGGACTCAGAAACAAACTGAGGGATTGGGAGGGGTGGGGGGCTGGGTGAGCCTGGTGGTGGGTACTAAGGAGGGCATATATTTCATGGACCACTGGGTGTGGTGCATAAACAATGAATCTTGGAACACTGAAAAAAATAAATTAAAAAAAAACACAGAAATCAGATCATGTTAGTTCTTCATTTAAAACTGCTGAAATGGCTTCTTGTTACACTTAGAATTAAAACAAAAAACAAAAACAAAAACAATAACAATAACAACAACAACAAAAACCCAGTTCTTTACCTTAGCCCCCAAGTCCACAATCTAGATCCTGCTGACCTCTCCAAGTTTAGTTCACATCACCCCCTTCAATTCCCCACTTTTTTCAGTATGTTTCAGCCACATTATTCTTCTTTCTGTTCTTCGAACAGGTCAGTTCATTTCAACTTCAGGGCTTTTGTAGAAATTGTCTCCCCTCCTTGGAATGCTCCTCCCTCAGATCTTCACATGGTCAATTCCTCTGGCTATTCAGATCCTGACTTAACTGACACCTCTTCAGAGAAACTTTCCCTGACAACTCAATTTAGAATAACATGACTCATCCCTACCACAGTTATATCCTCTTGTATATTGTTTTAGGTTCTTCCTAGCATGCACCACCACATTGTCTAGTGTTTATTCTCTGTCTTCCCCCTATTAGAATGAAACTCCATAAAGGCAGGGACCACTGTGACCCCACAACCTAGAATAGGGCCTGACACATAACAGACATTCAAAATGTTTCTTGAATAAGTGAATGAATTAGTCCATTATAGCCTAACTGTGGGCTGAGAGTCAGGAGTCTTATGTTCAACTCTATCCTGGTTGCTCTCAAGCTATGTGACTTTGAATATGTCATGTATCTGCTCTGGACCTCTGTCTCCACATTTGTAAACTGAAGTCTGATTTCATGATCCATAAAGTCCTTTCCAGCTTCCAGATACTCTGATCCTATCAATCTTTCCATATTGTTGCATAAAAAGCTGTCAAAGTTGGTGTTGACAGCAATGACCCAACTAAAGTTGATGAATTATTTTTTTAATTTCATGCAATATCCTAGGCCATCTTAGTTATTTCTGATTTATGCTTAAGCTACATATTCCAGAAGGGTTTGTGTGGCTCAGGTTTCAGACCCACTTTCCCACCCATGTCCTTATTTGCTTTATTTATACAGGGAGAAGGGTAAATACTCCCATTAGATTTGTTCGACTAGAATGGACCCTTGTGATTGCAAATGACAGAATCCCAACCCAACTCAAGGATGAAAATGAGAGATAGGTTTTGGCAATTCATGAGATCCAAGGAGATCTGAATAAGCAAGGTGCTGAGAGGATAGCAAGAGAACAGGGCTTCAGGTGCTGCTGGAACTGGATATTCAAATCCCACTAGTGCTCCCTCCAGCTGCTTCTCTGCTTCTATCATTGTGCTCGCTACACCCTCCTCTCTCAGTGTAGTCTAGCTCCTTCCACATAGCCCAAGTACAGCATTTGTCTTATTGACTTATTGACTTATTTGCCTGCTTGTTTCCAGTCGTTTCCAGTACAATAACATTCATCAAAGGAAAGGATCTTGTCCATTTGTTAATTTCTATATCCCTAACCTCCAAGACAGTACCTAGAGCATAGTAGGTGCTCAATAAATACCAACTGGATAAGTGAATGGTAGAAAACACAGTCACCAATTGCTCCAGAATTTAATACCAAAGCACTTCAGTTATTGAAAAGCTAGCAAAGTTCCCTAGGATCTATATACCACCACCCAACCCACAAAATCTCACAGAAGGGATTCTTTGGTCCACCTAGGCCATGTGCTTACCTACCCCTTAGCAAATAATAGTAGCCACTGAACATGCTGATGTCTCAGCATCCATGAGAATTCAGGGAGAAGCTTTTCAAAAAGAACTGTGGAAGTAAATCCCATAGGTACCAACGCACTTACAGAGTTATTGTGGAGCTCAAATGAGACATTGCAAGAAAGGGTGCTTACAATGCTATTATGAGGTTGCCATTTTCATAGGTCAAGTATTGGCAATTTTATGTTACATTACATGGATATAAGATGATTATTTGATTATAGGTCAACAAAATAAGAAAGAACACCATGTTTTTAAGGTGAAAAGTTAATTTCTTTTTAAAATGATGATACCTAAAATAGTTCACTATGTGGTAGCTTTGCAACGAACAATGCTAATTGCTTACATGGATTATCTCATTATTTCTCCCAGTACTTCCAAGAGGTGGACACAATAATTGGCCCCATTCTACAGATGAGAAAGCTGAGGTTCAGTGAGGCTAAGTTATATGCTCCAGATGATACAGTTCAAAATGTGGATTTGAACCTAGGTTTCTGGGATCTAAGGCCATTCATTCACTACACTACATTAGGGAAGAGGCTGGGATTACGACTTCTCCATGAAAGCTAATCCACTGCTACTAAGAAGAATAACTCTGTTACCTATGATGCTATAGTGCTGGGTCTACTCTGCATTATATTATAACTAGTAGTGAGTGTATCTGGTACCCATGGCCATACAAATTTCCTTAATGGTCCATCTTGTTCACCGTTTCGCTTAAAATAAGCCTTACACTCTGCCTTGCATGTAAAAATCATTCTCCAAAGTTTATTGAACTAAGCAAGGTGGGAAGACAAAAAAAAATGATTTGATATCTCCAAAGGATATAGTCTTTGCTTTACATATTTTCAGTGGTGTAGGAGATGGAACAATGGGAATATGGATAATTATAAAAACATAGCTATCACATGTGGAGAGCCTGTTATGTTTCAGGAAGTTTATGTCCATTGTCTTTAGTTGTTATAATACCTTGCAAGGTAAGTGATGGTATCCCTGGGTCTTACCTTTTCAAAGCAGCAGAATGTATTCTTTCTAGAGATTACAAACATCTCCTTTGTAATATCAAAGCTGGACCAAGAAAATGTGTTTGCTCCAACCAAGATCACACAGAGCTTTGAACCCAAAAACTGTTCTCAACCAGAATCTTAAAGAATTCCATTCTGGGCAGGCCCACAATTTCCCCTAAATGCAAGCCCCACCCACACTCCAGAGCCCTACGACTCTGTCAAACCAACGTTTGACTTTATTTTGTACGTGAACTTGATTCTGAGCCATGGAATTTCAAAGCTGTGCTTGCAAGTCAGGAATTTAAATATTAGCCTTTCTGACCTGGATAGATTTGATCTCCCAAGTTTACATGTACGAGTATTAATAACACAGCTCAGATCACAAGCAAGAGCACCAAGTCTACAGCCCAGGACTGCCAAGTGCGTGCATGGATACAAAGATCTCTGCTGAGATCAAAATGGATTTAGGTTATACACGGACTCATCTGATGGTGGGGGAAACCCCACATATGGGCCAGAGAGACAGAGCTCACTTTCGTGCAGCCAGTTGTGCTTGCTTCATCCTCTGGACAGAAATCAAGAGTGAACTGCCGCTGAACTCTGGCAAGACCAGGCTCTTGCAATATGGCCCAATCTACCTTAATTTCTTTAAGTCAACTTTCTCAATGGGGAATGGCTGCTATAGTTAGCATTTGCCAAGCATCTCTCTTGTACCAGGTACCTTAAGTGTTTATATAATATTAATCATAATACATAAAATGTATACCTGTTAGCACTATCCACTGAGTTTTATATTTATATTGTTTCATCCATACAAAAGTCATATAAAGGGGGAAATACTATTGTCTTCATTTCTTAGATAAGGAAACTGAGGCACAGAGAATTTTGTTAGCAAAAGTCACACTTGCAAGTGGAGAGCAGAGCTGGGGGTCAAACCCAGGCAGTATCTCTTTCCATCCTCTCAACAGCCTGGTGAGGCCAGTGTGGTCATTTGACAAAGAAGGGAAAGAAGTTTAAGTAATTTGCCAAAAGTCACACAGTCTGTTAGTGGCAGGACCAAAATTCAAATCCAGGTCAAATCCAATGGCCATGCGTTTTAAAATATACTAGAAAGAAAAGAAAAGAAAAGAAAAGAAAAGAAAAGAAAAGAAAAGAAAAGAAAAGAAAAGAAAAGAAAAGAAAAAAAACTAGAAAGGTCTATTTTTGTGTGGCCTGGTTTTATATAGCCGGCAACCTAAGAATGAGTTGTTATCTTTATCAAGGGCTGTTTAAACATTTTATTTATTTATTTATTTATTTATTTATTTATATTTATTTCTTTAGGAGTTGAAGGGAGAGGGAGAGAGAGAATCTCAAGCAGACTCCATACCCAGCATGTGAGCCCAATGCGGGGTTCAATCCCATGACCCTGATATCATGACCTGAATGGAAAGCAAGAGCCAAAGGCTTAACCAACTGAGCCACCCAGGAGCCCCATTTAACAAAAAAAATACATATTTATTTATTTATCGTAGAGAGAGAGAGAGAGGGAGAAAGAAAGAATGGGTGAGCAGGGGAAGAGGCAGAAGGAGAGAATCTCAAGGAGAGTCCCTGCTGAATGCAGAGCCTGATGTGGGGCTCAATCTCACAATCCTGAGATCATGACGTGAGCTGAAATCAAGAGTCTGACACTCAACAAACTGAACTACCCAGGTGCCCCTAAACATTTTTTAGAAAGAAGAAGTCATGTGGCAGAGATCATATATGGACCCTGAAAGCATAAAATATTTCTTATCTAGCCCTTCATAGAAAAAGTTTGCTGATGGCCATGTTATACCTCTCCATGATGGCCTAAAAAACCATTACAAATATCAAAGGAAAGAATGGAGGTGGGTGTGTCTGTATGTAACTGGGGAAGTCATTTCTCCCTCACAGAACCTCAGTTTTGCTATTTAAAAGGAAAATTTAGACTTAAGTGCATCTCCTTTTGGCTTTAACCTGTGCTAATGGCAGGTGTCATTCTGGAGCTGTACTAACATAAGGGAGTGTTTTCTCCCATCTAATTATTCTGTCACTTACTTTATTGCATGAAATGCAGATATAATTAGACTTCAGTGGTGAAGAAAAACATCACCCACCAAAATTATCCCTGGAAGCTAAGAAATGGCGCCTTCCCAGACATCAGCCCTTTTGTGATGTGCCCTAAACAAGGGCATCTTCTTCTAACCTCAGGTGAGGTTCTTACTTGTTCTCCCAGCCTCCTGGCATTTCAGGTTGTTAATTTCATCAGCAATGTTTGCTTCTGATCCTCCCGAACTCTCCCAATCAACCTCTGCCTCTCCCTATTCCCCATAGTATTCAATGCTGGCAAATCATCACCATCACCATCATCATCATCATCACCATCATCACCATCATCACCATCATCATCGTCATTACCATCATTGTTGTCATCATCATCACAGAGATCTACCAGTTTCCCTCCCATTTGTTGCCTAGTGTCTGAGGCACACACTATCCTCCCTTCAGGATCCATTTCTTCCCCTGGACATGGCCTGCCACACATTCTAAGAACAAAGACAGTTCCTTTCAATCTCTGGACCTCGTCTCTCCTTCCCTTTCTCTCTTGCATGGCCAAGGCTGCCATGCAAGCCCCCTACAGATCTGCAATCTCTCCCAAAGTCTTCTCCTCAGTCTCTCTCCACCCAAAAGGAAACCAAATCCAGAACTGTCCCCAAGATACCATGACCTCACTCTGGTCTTCAGCACTGGGCCACCTCTGTCCCATGTATGCCCTTGAGGGCAGACAAGGGTGCCATGCAGAGGTAAGTCTAGGTCCCATGATGTCTGAGGTTCTGGTCTGTCTTCATCTTACTCAAGGAAGGAGGTGCTCCTGTCTGATCAGACCCTCAGTTTCCTCTCTACAGAACTGGTGCAGTAAGTTCAATAATGGGTTCTTTTGCCTCTAGACCTCTTCTTGCTTGTTTGAGTCATTCACCACTCTGCAGTCAACGGAAGTTCTCCAGAACACAAACCCACTGGTTACTGCCTTCAGTGGCTCCTCAGTGCCTGCAGAATAGAGTCCCTGACTCAGCCCTCTACAGCTTAGGCCCTGCCTCTTTTTCTAACCTCATTTCCTACTACTCATCTCTCATTCCTAGAGTCTTTGCCATACCAAAGTACTTAGAATATTCCAAACACTCTGCACAATATGACTGCACATCCTTTTCCTCGATGGGGTGCCCTTCCCAGCTCTGCTTTCCAGAAAACACCTGCATATCCTTCCTGTCTGTGCAGAATACCTTTTGTTTGTTTTTCTAGATTCATGTTTCATCATACTTCATCTGCTGTATTCCCAGGAGGCTGATCCGTATGGATGCCACGAGTAGGTTCCTGGCTAATTGGGGACCAGAGGTAGAGAGGGGAAAGTGTTCCTTTGATTTTCTCCTTGCAGGGTCACAGATCTATGTCCCTCACTGCTTCTCCTAAGCTGTCAGCTGTGTAGGATTCTCCCTCCCCTTGTAGGAATAGTTCATCTTTTAAGTTCTTACACTGTCTCCTATAAGTATTCTACATCTTCCCCTTTGCAAATAAGCCCTCCTCTAAATTTATCACAAGAACCATCAGTGGGCTGTTGAGACTCTGACTGGTATATACCAACCCAGCACAAAACCCAGAGGGTCCTTTGTAGGCACCTACCTATTATATCACATGTTATCTGTTTGCTTCCCTGTCTGCCCCACCAGACTAGTTCATTTCATTTTGTTCTCTTAGATTTGTTCTTAGAACTAAGTTGCCTACTTATATGTACTGAGCAGCTACTACATGCTGGCCCATGGCTTAGCCACTACAGATTCAGAGATTAATAGATAATAATTCCCGACCTGGAAGATCCCCCACCCAATGTGCAGGAGATAAGACTTAGGCTCCATTTGTGGCTATGAGCTTAGGACCAGATAGCAGTCTGTTTGTGCTCAAATCCCAGCTGCAGCACTGACTAGCTGTGTGATCTAGGCACATTCACCCCTCTGAGCCTCAGCTTCCCCCTCTGTAGATGGAAATAACAGATGCTACCTCCCAGTGGTTGTAAAGATTAAGCAGTAAGCCTAGCAGCTGACACTTACTAGGCACTCAGTGAGTGTCCATTATTATTATTATAGCAGAGGTTTAGTTAGTATACATTAAATGAATGGATGACTGAATTGATTATCTCATCCAATCTCCAAAGCAACCCTTCCCCACGATATACATTCCAAATAGACAGGGAAGGAATCCTTTCCCCATTTAATAGATGAGGAAATGAGGAGCAAATGAATGAATGAATGCATATGTAACCCCCGGGGCCTGCTGTGTCTCCCACCTTCTCCCAGCAGCCATAGCGAAGCTGTGCACCGAGAGAGCTGGGAGCCCTGGGCCCTGAAGAAGCGATCCTGGCGTTCTCTCCAACTTTCCATCCACGGAGGACTCTTGCCAATAGCTCCCTGCAGTTCGCTCCGTGTGGAACACAGTCTGGATCCAGGTGCTACAGGAGTGTGTAAACACTGGGTCTGCTGGACTCAGCCGCTGAAGCCGCCTGCTTCCCAGAACCCGTGGCCCCAGTTCCTGTTCAGCTGGGGCTCTTTCTGTAAGGCTTTGCAAGCCCCGCTGCTCCTTCTGGTAAGTGCAGGGGCCAGGAGGGTGGTTCTACTTTCACATTGGCCACCACACCCACAAGAGGGACATTTCTCACTGTGGAGGGGAAATTTCCTCTCTCTTTAGCCTCACCTCAAGCCTGCTCCCCGACTCCTCATTTCTTCAGGACAGACTCAGTTTCCCACTCAAGGTTAGGTCCCCCTGAGATCTAAACTTGAATATGTCCTGGGAATAAGGGAAAACAAACCCCTGCTGAGCTCTGGCTGCAGGCCTGCCCTGTGCTCGGGTGTGCTTACCTACACGGTGGGCGCTTGCCCTGTGCCCTTACATGGTACCCATTGCCCCTGTTTTACACATATGGGGACTGAGGCTCACGGCGCTGAAATCACTAGTGGTGGAATGTTCAAATGGGAAAACCTACACATTTGAGAGGTAGAAACATTTGGAAGTCACCTCAGAACAGACGCCCCCACATGAAATTCATCTTTGCTGCTTCTGAACCACGTGCACAATGCTATTACTTTGCTTCCTTGTCATTTGCATGTTTCTTGTGCCCCTCCATGGCTCTTCTACGTCACTGTCCCTCCTCAAGGACAGAGCAGGTGACTCACTCACAGCCCTCTCCTGCATCCAGGCACAGAGCCTGAGGCAGGAAGGGATTGCTGGTCTGATAAGTTAAAGCAGGCCAGTGTGGCTCTGGGTAGAGAATTAGTGGAGGAAGGATGGGAGGTGAGGCTGGAGAAAAAATCAATACCACCTCCTGCAGGCCGGGGATGGGGCCTGAGAATCTGCATTACTAGCAAGATCGCAAATGTAGATATCCATGCTGCAGATGCCACTGGTCCCCAAGGACCACTGGCTTTAGAGTAGGAGAGGAAGGAAAGAATGAGTAAGATGTAGTCTTATCCTTAAAGAGCTCTCATGTCATGGGAGCACAAGGTGAACAGTGCACTTCTAGACAGGTGGGCACATCTCCATTGTGACAACTCAGGTTGGTGCGTCTCCTCAGGGTGGGGGTGAGGGAAAAGGCCAGAGGAAGCTTCCTTGAAGAGGGAACTCTTGCATTGAGCTATAATATTTACGAAGGAGCTAACCAGGGGAGGGAGTTCAGCAGGAAGGACAGGAAGAAGTATTTGAGGCAGAAGACCCAGCTTGACCAAGGGCAAGGAGGTGAGAAATTGCAAGATGTATTTGAACAATTGGGACCAAGAGTCTCCAAAATAAAGCTGGTGCAGGTTCAAACTGTATCATAGGAGGCTTTGCATGTCCTACAAAGTAAGGAGTTTAAATTTTATCCTGTGAAGCAGAAGTTTGTAAGCTTTCGGGGGGTGGGGTAAAGAAGTCCCAGACTGCTCTGAGAAGCTGATCAAAGTTAATCTGCACACAGATAGAACCAGAGTGTACCTCTCAGAGTGTTCAAATTCCCTAAAGCCCATCCATGAACTTCAGAAACAAAGCAAAAAATATCCCTGTAGTAGGTGATGGGTTTTAAGCAGGCAGATGTCCTAATTAGATTTTATTTTGAAAGGATCTCTTGGTGGCCATGCAAAGAATGGATTTCAGTGGGGGTAACCAGGCACAGAAAAGCTAGGGGTCAACAGTCTGGGTAAGAGGTCACAGATGGCGGTGAGAGTGGGGACCACTTTAAAACCTATACGGCATCATTTGGTTGGTAACTGCCAAGACCAGACTTGCTTTTTAGCAAGGTTACTCTGTTCAGTTCAAAAAGCATTGCTTGAGAGCTGAGCTCAGAGGCTGTCTTTGAATGGCTTGCATCTGGGCTGATGGGTAACGTAAGCCAGCTAAGCAGGAAGAAGCCATTTCCACCCTCACCCCACCTACTGGAATCTGCCGGTAGGCAGTCAGTTGAGGCCCAGATATCCTATGCCTTCAAGGGCCGGAAGCCAAGGACGTGAAGGAAGGCAGCCCTTCGATGAGCTAGGGAGAGGCCACAAGGGTAAAGCAGGGTAGTAAATTTTTGGGAGGCAGCCGGGGTGTCATTTCTTCCAGAGGTTTTGCAATAGCCCTAGGAAGCAGACAGAGCTAGATGATTATCTTTTTTTACAGAGGGATGCTGAAGGCCAGAAAAGGTGAGAACTTGCCAAAAGACACGTAGCAAGCACAGGATCAAATTGAGAATAGGACCCCAAGAACGCTGGACTCTATGTCAGTATTTTTGCCTTAGGCTGGCTGTGGTGCAGGTTTTGCCATGGCTATTCCTGGTGACTCTAAAACCCTGTAATTCTGTGATTCTAGCAAAAGAATAATCTCCACCCATTAGCTCAATTCCTTTGGGTTCCTTTGATCTATATTAGCCTTTACACCCCAAGACCTTACTCTTAACAACCTGTGAAGCTTGGAGCCAGCCCTGTAGCCTCTCTGCCTTGAGTTTTCTCTTCATCTTTAAAACAGGAGAATTACACTAAATATATGTTCCTGAAGCCTTTTTCTTGTCTGAACTACAGCGGTTCTGCAAAGCCTTCTGAGACTTCGAATTCCTCCCAGCTTTGATGTGACAACATGATTCTCACGTGCCCAAAGCCTTTTACATGAGGTTAACAGGGAATAATAACAACAGGGATAATGAAAACAGAAACCTTTCTTTTCTTGCTCAGGGCCAAACACTGATCTAAGTACTTTAAAGCTTCCAAAAAACTTTGTAAGGTGATGGCTCTCATTGTCCCCATTACATAGATGAAAAGACTGGAATCATGCAGAGAGATTACATTACTTAAGATAAAGTCATATGGCTAACTATTTGTGGATCCAGAGTTCAAATCAAGCCATGCCTCAGGGTCCATGCTCCTGATCCCCAGGAGCTGAGTAGTGAAAAATTAAAGATACAGGGAAGGAAAACCTACTGCCAAGTGAGCTCTCAGTGATGGGGGGCTCACGACCCCCCAGTGGCATATTCTATCATTATTCCCATTTTGCAAGTTGTGATCTGTCATACTACCTCTCACCATATGGAAGGGAACATGCTTGTAAGAAGTTTAGGGACTTGTGGAAGGAGTTGCCAGACATTGTGAATAAAAATATAGGCCACCCGGTTAAATTTGAACTTCAGATAAATAATAAATCATTTTTTAGGATATCTCATGTAACATTTATAACACACTTATACCAAAAACATTTTCATTGTTTATTTGAAATTCAAATTTGGGCTCTTGTATTTTATATGAAATAAGGATAAGTGACAGCAAGTTCCCTTTAGAAGGCTGAATGAGCATTACTGTTTTGTTCACTGGCCCAGAAGGTTTGGCATGATGGGCTTGGCTGAATCATTTTCAAGGGAAAGAGATGACCTGTCCTCATTCATTGTGGTTGGGAAGTCTTTTGGGGCCTCCAAAGTCATCCCTGCGGTGACCTGGAATAGCCCTTTGAACCGGAGCAGAACTCCTTGGAATGACCTGGAATAGGCCATGTTTATCGGCCCCCCATATCCCTGGCTCAGTTTCTCACCCCCTGTCCACAACTTGGAAGGTGACTTAAACAGTGATCTTCCCCCTCCCTTCTCTGATAGATTCCCAGGGCCCTCTGGCACATTTGCGACTTCAAATACGAATTACTGCTTTTCTCTGACCCCGATTAGCCTCTTCTGTGATAATTAGAGAAAAATTAAGGAAAGCACGTTGTAATTTTCAATAAAGATGACTTGTACTCCTCCCCCCGACCCTTGTCATTTCATATCCGGAATCAAAATGGGTCATTTACTTGGGTTTTCCTCATACTTGATGTGATGGAATTTGGGGAGAAGAAAACCAATTCCCAAGGATTGTCTGACCTTAACAACAGGCTCTGAATTCTCAAAAATCCCCCCACCCAGGAAATTGGTTTTGAAATACAAATATGTGGGGTTACTCCACATCATAGACATCTGTGCTGAAACTTGCTTTCTTATAACTGGTATCCCAAGGAGACCCCATTGCTTGCCCAAACTCCCACCTCCCTCTTCATCACAACCTGACCCCCCGCTTCCCCCACCTTCCCCTGTCACTGTGTCCCACCCATGCCTTGTGTGGAAAGGCTTCCATCAACAGAACATGTTTCAGCTCACTAGGAAACTGGCCTCTCACACACTTTCAATCTGCTTGTCTTCCCTGATTACGGAGATGTCCCAGATCAAATCATGTTTGGATGAAATGTGTTTGGGTGGGTGTATCCTGACTGCCCCAGCAAAAATATTAGAACAGCCACCCAGAGTATAGTTGAGACATGTGCAAAATATTGATCAGCAAAGAAAAACTTTTAAAGTATATTCTATTAATATTCTTAAATGTATACATTTGTAGTCATCCTGAGTAGTCCCCAAGCAAAGGTCATAGCATTTCCTTAAAGAGGAGAATTCATTTTAAGAGGATTTGGAGGGGGCACCTGGGTGGCTCAGTTGGTTAAGCAGCTACCTTTGGCTCGGGTCAGACTCCTGGGGCCCTGGGATCAAGCCCCACATTGGGCTCCCTGCTTGGTGGGGAGTCTGCTTCTCCCTCTCCTCCCTGCCTGTGCTCTCTCTCACTATCTGTCTGTCTTTCTCCCTCTCAAATAAATAAATAAATAAATAAGCAAAACAAAACAAAATAGGATTTAGAATAGGACAAAAACAAACTCTTTCTTGGGTTTTATAGCTTTGTGGGATGGATAGCAACTGTACCTTCCTCTTCACCTGTCCTAAGGTGCAGCCCTTCTCAGTGCAGGACTATGAAGGATGGGATCCCAGCTTGTCTTCTGAGTAGGTTTTTAGCAGAAGCCACGCAGTGGTCCTTATTAGTCAGATGTGTTCTTGGTTTTGTCAGCTAGAGCCAGAATATTCTCATCACCATTTTCTTCATGATCCCAGGACTGAGAGTCACTGATTATTTATTTTTGTGTCGGGAATTCTGCTAAATATTCTATATGATGTATCTCATTTAATTTCACAATAATCTCCTATGAGGGGTACAATTTTCATTTTCTTAGAGCAGCTTAAGGTTTGAGGTAGAATTGTGGGGAAGTTATGGAGATGTTGCATATTATTCCCTGAACCTCCACGTTCATTGTCTCCCCCTTTACCAACATCCCCCGCCAGAGTAGTGTGTTTGTTGCCATTAATGAACCTACAGTGACACATCCTAATTTCCCTAAGTCCACAGTTAACCCTTGGTGTTGTATGTTCTATAGGTTTGAAGAAATGTATGATGACATATACCCATCATTTTAATGTTATACAGAGTAACTTCACTGCCTTAAAAATTCTCTGTGTTCTACTTGTTCACCCTACCCCACCATCCCAACCCCTGGCAACCACTGATCTTTTTACTGTCTCTTTAGTTTTGTCTTTCCCAGCTGTCATGTAGTTGAAATCAATACAGTACGTAATGTTTTCAGATTGGCTTCTTTTGCTCTGCAATATGCATTTAGGGTCCCTCCATGTCTTTTCACGACTTGATAGCTCATTTCTTTTTAGTGTTGAATAACAGTCTATTGCCTGGGTGTACCACAGTTTGTTTACCCATTCACCTACCCAAGGACGTCTTCCTTGCTTCTAAGTTTTGGTGATTATGAATAAAGCTGCTATAAGCATTCATGGGGAGGTTTTTGTTTAGACATAACTTTTCAATCCTTTGTCTAAAAACTAGGGAGTGCATTTGCTCAATCTTATAATAAGAGTATGTTTGGTTTCATAAGAAACCTCCAAACTGTCGTCCAAAGTGGCTGTGCTATTTTGCACTCCCATCAGCAACGAATACAAGTTCCTATTGCTCTATGTCCTCACTAGTGCTGGTGTGGTCAGTGATCAGAATTTGGAGCAGTCTAATAGGTATACTGTGGTATTTCATTGTTGTTTCCACTTGTGGTTCCTTGGTGACTTACGATGTGGGGCATCTTTTCATTTGCCATCTGTAGATCTTCCTTGCTGGGGTGTCTGTTAAGGTCTTGGCTCTTTTTTAAATTAGGTTGTTTAGTTTCTTATTATTGAGTTTTAAGAGTTCTTTGGATATTTTGGACAATAGTGCTTTATCAGATACATCTTTTGGAGATATTTTCTCCCATTTTCTGGCTTGTTTTCTAGTCTTCTTGATATTGTCTTTTACAGAGCAGAAGTTTTCAATTTTAATGAAGTTCAGTTTATCAATTATTCCTTTCATGGATCCTTCCAGGAAATTTATAGTTGGTATCTTACATTTAGGTCTATAATCCATTTTAGTTAAATTTTGTGAATGGTGTAAGGTCTGTGTCAAGGTTCAAATTTTTTTTTTTTGCATGTTTATGTCCAGTTGTTCCAACACCATTTGTTTAAAAAACTAAATTTGCTGCATTGTATTGTTCCTTTATCAAAGGGCAATTGTCTATATTTATGTGGGTCAATTTCTGGGCTTTCTATTCCGTTCATTTATTTATTGGTCTACTTTTTTACCAATACCACGCTATCTTGTTTACTGTAGCTTTATAGTTAAGTCTTGAATTCAGGTAGTATCAGTCTTCCAAGTTTTTTCTTCTCCTCCAGTATTGGCTATTTGGGTCTGTTGCCTCTGCATATCAACTTTAGAATCAGTTTGTTAGTATCACAAAAATAACTTGCTGGGATTTTGATTGGGATTGCACTGAATTTATAAATCAAGTTTCAAAGAACAGGTATCTTGGCAATATTGAGTCTTCCTATCTATGAACATGGACGGGATCTTTCCATTTATTTAGTTTTTTTCTTTAATATCTCTCATCAGAATTTTATAGTTTTTGTCATATAGATCTTTTATAGATTTTGTTAGATTTATACCTAAGTATTTCATTTTGTCAGGACCTAATGTAAATGGTATTGTATTTTTCATTTCAAATTCCATCTGTTCATTGCTGGTATGTAGGAAGACAATTGCCTTTTGTATACTGACCTCATATTTTGCAACTTTATAGTAATTATTTATTAGTTCCCAGGGTTTTTTTGTTTCAGATTTTCTACTTAGATAATCATGTTATCTGTGAGTGATCGGTTTTGTTTCTTCCTTGTCAGTCTGTTTACCTGTTATTTCCTTTCCTTGTCTTATTGCTTCTTCCAGTATGATGTTAAAAAGGAATGGTGAGAGGGGACATCCTTGTCTTATACCTGATAAAGTTGGAAAGTTTCCAGTTTCTCACCATTAAGTAAGATCCTAGCTGTAGGTTTTTTTTGTTTTGTTTTGTTTTGTTTTTTGTAGATATTCTTTATCAAGTTAGGGAAGTTCTCCTCTATTCCTAGTTTGCTGAGAGTTTTTATCATGAAGGGGTGTTAGATTTTATCAAATGATTTTTTTCTGCATCTATCGATATGATCATGTAATCATGTGATTTTTCTTTTTTACCCTCTTGATGTGATAAATTACATTGATTGATTTTTCGAATGTTCAACCAGCCTTGTATATCTGGGATAAATCCCACCTGGCACTGGCATATAATTCTTTTTATATATTGTTGGATTCAATTTGCTAATATTTTGTTGAGGAGTTTTGCCTCTATGTGCAAGAGAGATATTGGGTCTGTAGTGGTTTTTTTTTCCTTGTTTTTTTCCTTTTTCTATTTTTGGCATTAGAGTAATGCTGGCCTCATAGAATGAGTTAGGAAGTATTCATTCGGCTTCTATCTACTGAAAGTGATTATACAGAATTGGTATAATTTAAAATGTTTGGTAGAATTCACCATTGAACCCATCTGGCCTGGTGTTTTCATCTTTGGGAAATTATTAATTATTGAATCAACTTATTTAATAGACATAGCCTTATTCAAATTGTCTATTTCTTCTTGCATGAGTTTTGGCAAATTGTGTCTTTCATGGAATTGGTTCATTTTATCAAAATTGTGGATATAGAGTTGTTCGTTGTATTTCTTACTTCACTTTAATATCCACAGGATCTGTATTCAAGGAGGTACTTTTTTTTTTTTAAAGTAAGCTCTACTCCCAGTGTGGGGCTTGAACTCATAACCCCAAGATCAAGAGTCACATGCTCTCCTGACTGAGTCAGCAAGGTGCCCCGTGAGAGGCACAATTTTTAATCTTTATTTTAAGACTAAGGAAACTGAGAGCTAACAAGATCAAATGATATGCCCAGATTCATACAGCTAATCAAGGGAAAACTGGTGTTCAAACCCCAGACTGCCCAACCCAAGGCTGGCACATTTAACCATGGTGCTCCTTACTTCCCAGGGTTGATAGCAAGGAAGTTCTGGGCACATTGTAAGTTGTGGTAACTTAAACTTGGTAACTACTTGACTAAGGACGTCAAAGAGATTCACTCATTTTTTAAAGCTCCTCTCAAAACTCTCCTGGATGGGCAGAGTAGATCCATTCCTCCTCTTTCTACTTCTTTGCTCTATGAAGGCATTTATCAGTCTGAGCTCCTTTGAGGAGACAAGAGGGCATAATGCAAAAAAGAAAAAGAATGAACAATGTCAGAACTGGACTAAATTTAACCAGCTTTGTAGAGATGGGACCGAAAATTTAGTTCTATAAATCGAAGTTTCCTCGCCTGTAAAATGAGCACAATTCCATTTGCTTCATAGGATTGTCATGAAAGTTAACTAGGAAACTTTAGCCTGCATTCAGGCATTATTATTTTTTTAGCATCCCTTATGTGCAGAGGCCATTAAGAACTTGATAAATGAATAAATGAACTTTATAAATAAATCATTACCAGCCTTTAAGGACAGATTTTATATTCCACGCTTTGCATTCCCAGGACCCAACAGAGAGCCTGAGATACAATGTGTTCATTAACTGTGCAGTGTATAATGCTTACATAAATTAATGAATGCATGCAATAAAAGTCAAAACTCTACAACACGGCACACCTAGCCCATCCAGTATATCTTTCTGGCCTCATCTATCACCCCTCACCTTCAGCTACACATGGCTAATTAGTATTCAACAAATGAGCCATGTCCTTCCATGTCTTAGCATCAACACAGTGCTCAGATAACTCTTTTTGTCTCGAATGCCTACCATACCCCCATGCCCACCTGGCAAGCTACCTTTAGTACTAGTTTTTACCTTATGGAAAATTCTGAGTAAGTTTGCCTGCCAGACTTTCAAGTAGTTGAAGTTAGTCCTCATGACTCTTTTTTTGGTCCTATACTTCTAGGTCAAACTTCCCTCCTCCTGGGCACCTGGGTGGCTCAGTGGGTTATAGCCTCTGTCTTTGGCTCAGGTCATGATCCCAGGGTCCTGGGATTGTGTCCTGCATCGGGCTCTCTCTGCTCCGCAGGGAGCCTGCTTCCCTCTCTCTCTCTGCCTGCCTCTCTGCCTACTTGTGATCTGTCTTTCTGTCAAATAAATAAATAAAATATTTAAAAAAAAATTTCCCTCCTCCTTCCACATAATTCTTATTGGTGATGATCTCTGATTTTTATACCATCTTGGATATTTCCTACTTTGCCAGTTGCCTCTAAGTCATTCATTCACTGAATATTTAACGAGCACCTACTAAATGTAAGACAAAGCAGATTTTGTCATTAGAATATAAGTTTATGAGGCTTATATTCCAGTAAGAGGAGCTGGACAACAAATAAAAAAAATTAATATACATGTTGTCTATAGATGTGTCAGGAAGAAAATGAAAGTACGTAAGTGAGGAAAGAGAGGGGGTGTGAAGTTTATGTACAGGGTGGCCAGGGGAGACTTCCCTGATAAGATCTGATCTGGGCAGGATCCTGACAGGAAAGAGGGAGCGAAACACATGGTTACTTGGGAGAAGTATATCCCACGTAGAGGCAAGAACAAGTGCAAGGACCCTCAGACAAGTGTCTCAGAGCATTTTTGGCAGTGCTCAGGAGGCCCATGTAGTGGAGCAGAAGAAGGTGTGAGAAAGAGCAGTTGGCGATGAGGTTCTAATAGGAAGTGTCAGCATAGCATGAAGGGCCCCGAGGACAATTAGAAGAATATTGTTCAAGGCAGATGGAAATGTAATGGGGAGTTGATCTGAATCACGTGAAGACTTCTCTCTGGGAACCTTACAGAATTGGGTATTAGAGAAGCACGTGTGGAAGTATAGAGGCCCATTTGGAGGTTATTGCAATAACCACAGCAGGAGATGATGGTGGCCAGAGCCAAGGTTGAGACTTCACTAGAATCCTAGGTGTGCTTTGAAAGCAGATCCCACTGCCTTTGTTAAAGGATCAGATGTGGGATCTGAGAGCACTCCTCAGACTGTATCTATAAAATACAGATAATATTTATGCTGCACTGTTGTTAAGCTTCACAGTGGATGCTCAAGAAATGTGAATTTTCTCTCTCGGCAGTACAGCACCTTGACTGGCAGTGACCACAGGACAATTAATTACAATAGATTATTCGAGGTTTGGATGGGAAAGAGAGATGATGAATTTTAAGTACCCATGGGACTCCCACAGGAGAGGTTCCACTGCAAAGTGTACAGCACAATTTGAGATGAAAGCTCCAGGAGTGAAAGTTTGGGAGACGTCCTGTTATATAGCTTGCAGCTGAAACCACTGGGGCAAGTCAAGAATAGCATTCTTTCTCATTTCTATAACAACATTGTGTAAGACTCATGGGACTAATATAAACCTTAAAGAGAAAACCACAAGGTCATTAAAAATAGAATTAAAAGTGTGGTTATCATATGAAAAAAAGGCATCATTATTCCAGAATATTAGGTTGAAGGAAGCCAAGGAAACTGAGTTCACATGTAGGTGTGAGTTTGCTGGAAATGCAGTATAAAGGGAAACTGAGAAGTGGTGATCAAGAAAAGGAAGACATTTTAGGCAACACGGGTGTGAATCAGATACTAGAGTCCTCGCCCAGGCCTTTTCCCCAGCCTACATTAACTGCTTTTTAGCATTAGCCATGTAACTGTCATTGGCTTTGATGAATTGAAAGCACATCTAGCTGGTCAGCATTTCTCCAATCATGGGTGTGCTGGCTTTGTGTAGATGCTTGGTCCACAGGAGCCCTGAGGGACAGTACACACGTGGTAAATTCCATGCAAAATACTGTGATTTGCAAAGGCTGGTCCCCTCTCTCACTGGTTTGTTAGCATTTCTCCATCTACCATAGTACCCTGAAGTCTACAGAAGCAGGCTTTGTCCTGTCTCTGTCACCACCCAATAGAATCTGTGAGTTGAGATGACTGATCTGCTCTCTACACTTGCATAACCATGCATTGTTCTGGCCCCACACTGTGTGAAGGTCACCAATGCACTGCGATTGCTGAAGGGGGGGTGGCCAATAAGTCAGGGGAGATGGGTGCCTAGAAAACTTACCATAGAAGTTTGAGCTGAAGGGAATGGGGACTTTTTTCCTTTGCACTGGTAACAGGAGATTCAAATAGGGTGTGATAATGTCTGCAAGTGTTTTAAGGGCAACTGTCTGGATGAGAAATTTACTTGTTCTTCTTCCACACTGACTCACAGATGAATGTGTCAAAGGGATGTGCTTTGGCTTATCATTATAAAAGATATTTCTAATAATCTGTGCCATCCAACAGTGAAATGAGCAGCCTCTGGCAGAGGATGACTGATGCAACACTCTTAGCTTGGGTGCAAGTATCAGATCTGAGATTGGACTAGATGAGTAACACTCCCTTGCCACTTCACTGCTTCCCTTCTATCATCTCTCCCTTCCTACCTCTGTGGTCCTCTGGCTCTGTCTCAGAGGAACCAACCTACACAGATTTCTCACTGAGAATGAGTCAAGCCTTTGACCCCTTTGTCCACTAAGATGAAAACTGTCAACCCAAGATATTCGCTCTTATGAGTGATTAATAGAGGAGGCAAATACCTTTCATACCTCAGGGCTACCAGGGACCATGTGGTCACTGACCTCATCTGGGTTCCGAATGGCATCCCACCCACCCACCCCCAAGGGTTACTTCTCCCTGGTGCGGCCCCAGGTCAGGGCCAATCAATTTTGCCTTGAGGGGAGGAATGTGAGGCACGTCCTTTGTGGAGGCCCAGAACAGATGCTATGTTGTTCTTTCATGACTGCCTTTGCTAACTGGTTTGTGAGCCAGGCCCTCGGAAGTCAAGTGAAGCCTTGCTAGAGAAGCCAATCAAGAGAAGATCAGGCCCCCTCTTGGACAGATGGGGAGAGTCCAGGGGCAAAATGGAGGAGGAGGAGTTATCCCAGAAGCTTGGACAGTGTCAAGGAGTTTCAAAACCAGAGAGAACCTAACTTAGTTTTATGGATGGAGAGACTGAAGGTCAAAGAGACAGTGACATCCTTGAAGTCATGCAAAGAATCAGCCTATGAAGACTGGGAATAGGGGAGGGCACTGACCTGGCGCTGACAGTAATCCCTCCTTAAATTTTGCACCCTAGGCACCTTGCTTGCCTCACCTTGGTGTTGGCCCTGAACCCTGCACCGTGTAGTCCAGAGAATACCCGCCACACTCAAAGTCCCTCCAGAGAGATCCTATCCACGGAAGGTGCCATGTTTTCCACCTGATGATCCTGCCTTGAGTGGACCAGAGATGAGCCCCTGCCCAGAGGTAGCCCATATGCAATCTGGAGGGCTGATGGGGGTTGTCTGGTATGGGAAACTGTCTCATCAGAGCCTATGGTGATTTAATGATTAATCCGACAATCAGAGTCTCCCTTTCAGAATTTGAATCAGCAATAAGGAAAGATGGTCTTTAGTAGCTGAGAGAACAAGTCAAGGACATTCTTGCTTCTCAGTTATCCAGTTGTTCAGGTGCTTTCATTGTCCTCATTCCCATGATATTTGTGCCTGGAGAGGGAGATAGGGATGAACAGTCCTGTACTTCTCCCGATTTCTGCCTGTCATTGATGGGTACACCCCTTGTGCTATTGTTTGACTCTCTACCACCACTCTGGGGTCCACCTGCCTCCCCATTCATCCTTTTGACAATGCTGGAACAGTTCCTTTTCTACATACAATATGATTAACACCGCGTCTAGGTGCTCACACCTTGGCAAGGAGGCAGATGCAAGAGATAAAACTTTATTAACCACATGACGAATATAGTGATGGAGAAAAGCAGCACATATTGTTGGGGCACCAGGAAATGGCACATAATCCCTTTGACAGAACCAGGAATGAGTGCAAAGAGGGCTTCCTGGAGGAGTTATTACCTAAAAACTCATTTTAAAGGTATGAGCAGGATTTTGCCAAATGAGGAGTAGGGAAAAGGAGTTCCAGGCTTGATCCTGGTACAGAACTGAGGACCAGCATGCATGTGCAGAGGAACTGCAAACAGTTTGACAGTTGTATGAATTTGAAGTCAGGGCATAGCAAGAAGGAGCCTAATCCTTATAAGCCAGGCCAAGGAGCTTGGACTTCATACTCCAAACCAGCTTTTATATACTGGTAGTCCAGTAGGCTGCACTCAGTGCCAAGACAAGGTTTATTTGGCTCACAGGGGATTTTACAGAATTCTAAGACTGAATGTCTTTAGTCAGCCATGCTTTGGTTCACCACAATCCCCACTGCTCCCCATTGCCTACCCATGGTCCTGCAACTCATTTCTGTTTGTTTTTGCATTTTGAAGACTCTCAGGGTGTGGTCCCTGCTCTGGATGATGGAGGGTCTCTGATGGGTTTTTGGCAGCCATGATCAAGCTTCTGCTTTACAACAATTCCCTTGGTGATAATGAGGAAGAGAGTTCGTAGGGGTGTTCTGGAGGCAGAGGAATTCTTTGGAGGTCATTGCAATAATCTAGGCAAAATGTGCCCAGGGCCTGGAATTATGTCATGGAAGAGGGCATGGTAGGCATAAAGTGATGGCCTCACCATCCTCTATTGTGTGCCCTTGAAGTCTAGAGAAATGTGGGACAGAGTGATGGACCTGGAGCCAGCAATTCTATGTCCAGCACCACTTTAGTTATTTATTTATTTTTTAAAGATCTTATTATTTATTTGACAGAGAAAGAGGGAACACAAGCAGGGAGAGTGGAAGGCAGAGAGAAGCAGGATCCCTGCTGAGTAGGAAGCCCAATGTAGGACTCAATCCCAGGACTGAGCCACCCAGGTGCCTCCCAGCACCACTGTAAATGACAGATTGCCATAAGAGTCCCTAACCTACTGGGCACTTCTTATGCCCCAGACACTTAACATTTATCATCTCCCAGTAATACTGTGGATCTATTACTGACTCTCCTCCACTGTTCTACTAAGGCTCAAAGAGGTTGGGCAACCCCCATGGAGGGTTGATGCTACATGGTTGGCCCGGGGAATTCAGACCCAGAGTTGCATGGCTGCAAAACTGAGGCTCCGTCCACTATTATGTACTTCACATGCTGCCCAGTGGGTTTGTCTGGACATGGTCCATGAAAGCGGCATTTTGGGGAGCTGACCCAATGGGATATTAGTATGAACTTTTGGAACCACAGGACAGAAAAAAAGAACTGAAGATAAGCTACCCAAGAGGACAGGTCAAAAATACATGTTTGGAGCTTGTGCCATTAACTGGGCAAAGCCCTGCTATCTTTCTTTCAAAATATAAGAAAAAAATTCTAAGTTTGTTTACACATTAGAACACAAATGCCAAGGCAAGAGTAGGTGGTGTTCTTGGATCTACTGGCAAAAAAAAGTCTGAAGGGGAAACTAGGCTGGAGAGGATCCTTCTGGAAGAAACATCCCAGATGCCCTGCACTAAGAGCCCCTGCCCCCAGCTCTGCTCCCTCTTTTGTCCTCTACCAGCTTTGAGGAGAATTAGAAAACACTGTTATAGCCCTAAAAGTCCTCCCCAGAGAGTCAAGGCCCAAGAGAGTCAACCACTCCCTGCAAGGCAGTGGTTCTCAAAGTGTGGTCCCCAGGCCAGCAGTATCTCCATCACCTGGGCACTTGTGAGAACTGCAAATTCTCAGACACCACCTAAGCACCCTGAAGCAGAAACTCAGGGGGTAGGACCCCCCCACTCTGTGTTTTAACCAGCTCCCGAGAGGATTCTGATGTGAGCCAAAGTTTGAGAAGCACTACAGTAAGTGATAATGTGATGGAATGAATGTTTGCTTGAATGCTTGAATGAATCTCATGTATGTTTCCTGCAGAGTCCTGGCCTTCCTTTCTCCAGATGAGTCAAGAATGTTCCCAGCGTTCACTTAGAGTCCAACAGAATCACAGGCATGGGCCAGTCAAAGAGCAGGCATGGGCAGAGAGACCATCCTAGGTGAGAATTCGGGTCCCATGTTGGCCTGTTTCATTTTGTTTTAATTTTGCTTGATCTGAACTCAGTTTCAATCTCACCTCCTCAGGAAAGGAATCCCAGCCTTCTCAGGCTCTGTTAGCAGCTCCTGTCACATTTCCCTGGAAACGTCCTTACTTCTGGCTCATCATCACCGTGTTCATGGCATTGTCATGATCGCCTGTTTACTAACCCATCTCTTCCACTCTAAGCCCAGAGAGGATGGAGGCTGTACTTTTCCTGTTCATCCTCGCACCCCCAGAATCTAGCAGAGGGACAGTCAGTAAATATGGATTTAGTTAACTGAACACCAAGCTCATCTTTGCTTGCAAGGCCTGATCATGGTGGTTTCCTCAGCAAGACTGTTTCTCTCCAGCTGGACCCGTGGCTTTGACAATGTTCTTATTCCAACCTTAGCTGCCAGGTCACCATCTCCTGATTACCCAACCTAACCCAGGTCCTGAACTGGTCTCTGTCTTCCCTGCTGCTTTGATTTTAACAGAACATTTATCGCTGTTTGACAGGCTATTTGATTGTTTTTTTTTTCTTTTAATTTTATTCATTTGACAGAGAGAAAGCCAGAGGGAACACAAGCAGGGGGAGTGGGAGAGGGAGAAGCAGGCTTCCCGCAGAGCAGGGAGCCCGATGCGGGGCTCGATCCCACGACCCTGGGATCATGACCTGAGCCGAAGGCAGACGCTTAAAGGCTGAGCCACCCAGGTGCCCCTATTTGATTGTTTTCTCTTCTAACCCCTACATGCATGCCCCTAGAGTGCAAGTTCTAGAATCAGGGGCTGGTCTCTCTTGCTCCACTGTGTAACCCCGGTGCGTGAAAACCCCCTCAGTAAATGATTTTTGGATCCTACATGACTTTTCACTGGCTCTCATTGTTTCAAATAATTACACATCATCTGTGTATGATCATCTTAGAGATGGAGAAAAGTCAACCCAGAAGAGAGTGATTCGCCCAGGTCACACAGCTAGTGGGTGGAAGAACTGCCTGCCCATTAGAATCTATAGCCACCAGTCTTTGAGCCAGTCCTCTTTCTACCACATCAGTTCCCTCTTACTGAACTGGAAAGGTTAGTATTATTTTTCTGTACGTTATGGGGGAGGGGCATTGAATATTTAAAAACCTAAAGAAGTGTCAGGAGGGGTTCTATTTTATTAATAAGCTTGGTCCCTCTCTCCTCCTTCTTGCCACACTGACTAGTCTTATTTCAAAAGCATCTGCTTTTCCACCTATGGGTCACGAAGTCATTGCTGCACACCATAAATCCATCATCATCTTTCCTCGCAGCTGCGTTAGCTGACAGCTCTGAATCACCCGTGTCGTGAAGATGCCAGGAGAGCCGGGGCGTCAGAGCCCGTCAGTAGGAGACACCCGGCGGTTGCCGGTAGCTGCCCCAGGGTTTCTGCACTGGGGCAGAGGCCCCTCCACCTTGCCTGGCTGCTGTGGGGAGGGATCCACTGGACACGAAAGGATGTCACTTTGAGCGGCAGCTGATTTATGTCAGAGGATTAAATAGGACCCCATATCGAGTTCAAGTTCTGTGTGATCAACCTAGAGCTTCACGAGCTTTAGAGAAAGGTAGCCTCTGCTGTAACTCTGGACCAAAAGGAGAACAGCACTGTTCGTTGAAGTATCTTTGATAGAGGGGAAGAAAAAAAAAAAGACCAGGGTAATATAATACCAACTTTAGTGCTTTCTTAGTACTATTGACATCTGATTAGAATAGTAGACTTAACTGAATTCTTGAAGCAAGTTGGTTTGAAAAATTAGGTTACAAAATACAAAGTACCTTATGAGCTTATTTTTGTTTTAGAAGGGTATAGATGGGTAGACGGATGCACAGCTGGGTGGAAGGGTCATAGATATACAGGAAGGTAGGGATACGGCTGGGTGCACAGCAGATGGGTGAGACAGAAAGACAAAAGAAAGACTGGAAAAACCTACACCAACATTAACAGTGGTGGTGTCTGGATAGAGAAATTCACAGCCATTTTAAAAACTGCTTACCATTATTTCTTGATTGTTTAGTAATGAACTTCTGTGGCTCTTGTTAACACCTAGTTATTAACACCACCAATTCCAATACTCAGAGGGAAGAGCTCATCTTGGACCTGTGTTTCCTTTTGATTCTTTTTATTCTCTGAGTGGATGTTCGTATCATCCTTCCATCTATCCATCCGTCTGCCCACTCAGGAGGCAAATCTATTTAGACTTTAGGGTGGCATTTACATGAGACCCCATAATATTTTTATATCCACCTTAGATCCTTTCGGGACTCCGGGTTGGTTTCAGTTTGGTTTTGGTTTCTTCTCTAGAGCTTGGAGCCACTTTCCACGCTGCATCATACCATACCTGGTGTCATCCTGGTCAGTACCTGCTCATGCTCTAAGACCTTCTTCAGACCTCGCCATCCCCCCTCTCCTTTATGGTCGCTTGCATCCCTTCCCTTCCCTCCACTCTCTCCTCCCCTTGACAGCTGGGGTCTCCCATTGCCCCTTGTCCCCTACTGTATTGGCAACTTCCCACTCTGTGTGGTTATTATCTATACAGTTGCTACCCCTGGATCAGACCAGGAGCGTCCTGGTCCTCCAGCTCACTTCCATCTCTACATGAGGGCCCAATTGCCAATAAAATCTCATCTGCTTTCCCTCACATCCCCATCGGCCTAAAAGGAGACTTGGCTAACAACAACCTTAATGCTATTCCCTTAATCAACGGGCATTTACTGAGCACTTACTATATACTAAATACAGAGACTAACAAGGTACAGTATCACCCTCCTGGGGCTCAGCCGGGTTGGGGGAGGCAGACTTAAGCACCAGAAAGTGAACCATAAACAGGACTCCAGGGTATATTGGTATCCCATTATGGCAGTGAGTCTTCTTGGAGTTCAAGACAAGACCCCAGTAGGCTGTGTGGACAGGAAGAGACTTCCTAGAGGAGTTGGGCTTAGAGCAGGGACTTCAAAGCAGAGAAAGATTCAGATGAACAGAGAGGATAGGGAGGGCATTTCAGTTGGGGAAAGTGTTGGGGTACACTTGCAGAGCTGGAAGGCTCCTGGTTTGCTCATGGGGTTTACAGTCTATGGGAGCTGAAAGGCATCAGACCTCATTCCGGCCTGAGGGTCACATCTGGCTGATCACTTGGAATCTGTATGGTTTGTATGAGCCTCAATTCCCTCACTCATGGACTGGATGGCTATTACCTGCTTTATCTGCCTCCCAGGGAAGTTAGGAGAGGCTTATGAAACAACCACATGATATGCAAAAGCTCTTTACAAAGTGTAAAGCATCATACACACGGAATTCAAAGAACAATAATAATTGACAATATAGCTAAAGGAAGGTGACTTAGAAGCAAAGGGAAACATTGAAGTGTGTTAGAAATATTTAGGGCAGGGTTTGGAGAGGACTTAAAGATTCTGAGTTTGTTTTACCATTTGGATCTCACCGTCCCTAGGTTCATTCTCCTGCAAACTCTTATTGATGTTGCCCCTCCTTCCCAGTCTGGGTTAGGTTGTACCTCTGTGTTCCTAATCCCACTTAATTTCTGTTAACATATCTGTCTCCCAAACCAGGCTGGGAGTTTATGGAAGGCAGGTACCTTTCCCTATTTATTTTATGTCCTCAGTGCCTAGCCCAGCGCCTGGCACACAGTGAGCCATCAGTAGATGCGTTAGTGGTAACTTTCCTAGTTAACTCTTCATGATCACTCATTTTGCTAAGTACTTACTAAGAATTTGCTCATCCCCACAACAAGCCTTGTGAAGTAGGTCTTATTCCCAGTTTACAGATAGACAAAGTGAGTCTTAGGAGGCTTGGTAACTCAGCCAAGTTCACCCAAGCCATAAGCACTCGTGCCAGATTGAAGCTGAAACAGGCTTCAGTGCACTACTGTGCTTTTCTGTGAATTCTTTCACTCACTCGTTCCACCCATAAGGATCGCAGGCCTACCGTGTGCCAGGAAATGTTCCAGGTTAAAGGACTATGTCTGGCAGAAGTGATAAACAGGATCTCAGATAAACCCATGCCAGGTGAGAAATGTGAAACAGATGTGGGACCAAAGAGCAGAGCTCCGCAGAGGGGTGGGGGTGGGGTGGAAGGTACCTCCCATAGAGGAGAACGGGGAGCAAGGGCATTCGGTCCAGGTGGAGGGGAGGGCAAGTACAAGGACATCAAGGTGAGAAGTCTAGCGTGGATGGTACACTGAGCCTTCCTCATTAGACAGTGTTCTTCTGGAGGGTGGAAAGCGTATCTTAAACATCTTCCTTGTAATAACCCTCCACGGGGATTGGAACAAGGCACCTCAAACTAGCGAGAATCTGGTGAATGAATAATATTGGTTTCCACATTTTTAAACAAAGGACAATCTTTAGTTTTCAGGAAGACCCTGGGTGGCTGAGTGGGAAGGTGCTCCAGCTCGCAAGGGCAGCCAAGGATGACCAAAAGGAAATGACTTCGTGTTTATCAAAACCTCTTTGATTGGCTCAAAATATCCAGGTCCCCATCTGAAACCTACTCTCCTATTAACAGAATGTGAAAACAAGCCCTTGTCTAAGGTACTGTGGCTTTTGCAAGTTGCTAGGATATCAATATATTTACCCACAGCCTCAGACATTTGGCTCAGGAACAGCCCACTCAGTCCTCACATGAGGCTAGATCATGGGGATTCAATCCACATGAGGTCCTAAGGGGGCTTTGAAATCAGCCAGGGAGTTGATAATTGCTTGGAGGTTTTGCTATAATAAGCTTTTTTGGTTGTTGTTGTTAAGTTGATTTGCTTTGGTTTCTTTTGGGGTTTCAAATTCAGTTGTGATTTGCACCTGCTTTTTTTGAACTTAACAGAACATATGAGGGAGAGGATGGAGTCATATTTTTCCACTCTGCACTCCCTGGGCTTCCGACATGGGGATGCTCTGTGTCTGGCTACCCTAAGGGAAAACAGGACATTTGGGTTTGGGAGACCCTTTAGGGAAATGCAGGAAATATGGTCTAGAACAGATTGAAATCCTGGCCCAAGTGCCAAACACTAAACCACTGGCTGTGCAGTGATTTGGGGGCATGGTGGGAGAAATGGCTTTTGTCAAACTGCAGGACTCACCACTGACTCAAGACCTATGCCAGGGCCACACACCTAGCCTCCATGTGCCTCAAATGCAAACCAATTTGACTGAAGTAGAGGAAAACAAAATAGACTCATTCCCTGATTTTTATTTCTTCCAAATCATTACATTCTCTAAACAGAATACAAGGTTCTACCATTTTGATTCTGTCATTTTTTAAAAAGAGCTGCAAACTTCCCTTGGCATCACCATTACCCCAATTTTTTTTTTAAGAGAGAGAGACCATGTACCCCCATGGATGAGCAGGGGGGAGGAGGGGTAGAGGGAGAGGGAGAGAGAGCCCAGCATGGAGCCAGACATAGGGCTTGATCTCAAGACTCAGACCAGGACCTGAGCTGAAATCAAGAATCAGAGACTTAACTGACTGAGCCAATATATTTTTTAAAGATTTTATTTATTTGAGAGTGAGAAGGGGGAGGGGCAGAGGAAGAAGCAGACTCCCCGCTGAGCAGGGAGCCTAAGGCAAGGCTCCATCCCAGGTCCCTGAGATCATGACCTGAGCTGAAGGCAGACACTTAACCAACTGAGCCACCCAGGCGCCCCACAATATTTTTTAAAGCCCTCTTCATGCAGACCCCAGGGCTACACAGACCAGCCCTGGATCCTAGCTATCGTGGTCAGATGATAATCCACAAATGTGCCCACAGGAACTGGGAGAAACTCTTGGCTTGAAGTTATTATTTCAATGGGCAAATGACCTATCTAATTATTGAGCCAGGGCAGCTTAATTATCAACACTTCTAGAACTCTATTTTGGACTGACAGTCATCTAGAAAAATGTAATTGTTACTTAGTCTATAACCCTTTCAATGGCTCAAATATTTATGGTAATTTTAGTGACATCATTTATAACTAATCTAACCTAGAAGACTCATTGGCAAGTTATAATGCTCAAAACTACATGCTCTGTAGTATATTATTAAAATCTTTTCTGCAATTCTAGTGAACCGCAGGCAATGCCTGCTTTGGGAATGTTCCGGTTTAGATGATTCTGACTCTATCCACTGGTATCTACTGGCTTTTTTCAGGGCTTCCTTTGCCAAACACAGTCGCACAAGAAGATCACCTGTATTGAGTTATGTGATTGGTTTTGACCATGAAGCTGCACGAAATCAAGTGGATAGTTCACCAGTACAAATCATGAGGTTCTCTAAGGTCTACGGACTTGTGTTCCCATGCCACCCCAATTTGGACAACTGTAAGAACTTTATTTTGTGAATCTTCCTGATTTTTGTTTCATATTTCGATTGACATATGATCAACAATGTTTTAAAATATTTAGTAGAGATCGAGAAACAAACTTAAGACATTATTTTAACATCGTCCCTGGCTGGCCCCTCCATCTTCTTTCCCCATCAGAGCTTACACGAGCCTTTTTAGGTGTATGTTTTCACTGCTTGTTGAATCTAAGACATAATACTTGACCTCAAATGGTCACAGAGAAAGGGCAGGTGGAAGCCATTTTCTGTACTTCTGCTTTCCCATGGGAAAACTGGGGAAATAAAACATGCTCAAATCAGTTCAGGTCTGCTATGGACATGCTGTGTTCATTCATGTTCTATGGAAATGACTGCTGATCATTCCGGTATAAATAGCATGACTGGTCCACAGCATCATATATAGCTATTCTGTATCATTGGTCCCATGTTATCACTTTCTACTTCCCATCATTTGCCTGGTTTGGATTTATTTTATTTTTAAAGTGGATATCTTTTCTCTTCTATTAAACCCTGAGCTCCTTAGAGAGAGAGGTATGATTTACCGATTTTCACATCTTAGACTGGCACACCGTGGGTCCTCAAGGTAAAGGCAATGTCAGGGGAAAGGTAGCACCCATCAAACATTCCTGCTGGGTTAGATGTTGTTCTGGACAGTGAAGTCACACCACCTCACTTAGTCCTTGTCACCATGTGACCCCTGTCTCTCCCTCTCCCGTACTGTGCTCCATCCACATTGGCCTGTTTATAATGCCTTAAATATACAAGCTTGTTTAACCTCTGGCTTTTGCACTGGCTGTTAATCTGTCTGGAACACTTTATCCCCAGATCCTTCCATGGTTGGCTCTTTTCTTTCATTCAAGTTCAAAATCACCTCCTCTGAGAGTCTCATCCTGATCAGCTCCGCCAGGGAACCTGACCTGCCCCCGTCCCCCGGATCTTCTTTATTCTCTCCATAGCATTTTGTGCCTGAAATTATTCGCTTGTTAATGTATTATATGTTTCTTCCTGCCCCTTCCCCAACTGAAATGTAACCCCCTTGAGGGCAGGAGTTAGCCTGCCTTGTGACTATATTTTTAGCTAGAATAGTGTCTGACACATAATACATGCTCAATTGTTGTCCAGGGAGAAAATAACCTTGAGTGGAGGTTGTTACTAAACCAATCTGAGAGATGAGGAAACAGGCTCATGGATGTGGGGTGACATGCCTTCTGTGGGTAACTTGGGATTGGCAGATCTGAGACCCAAAGCCCTCCTCCAAACCCAGACCTCTCACATTATATGATAACAGCTGCTCTGTGAGGTCAGGCAGATGCATTGATGGAAACGTTATGTGTCTTCTACTTTGTTCAGATCCTCTGATGGTTCTCTTGTTTCCTTGTCTATTTTTAAAGTATAGGCAACCTGGTCTGTAGATCTCTAAGTTCAAAGAGTTTTATTTACCAGGGTAATAACAATAACTGTTTCTGTGTATGCTAATATGCTATGAGCTTTGTATATGCCATGTCAATCCCTATAAACACTCTATGAGGAGGGTCATTTTATCTCCATTTTCCACATGAGGAAAATAAAACTCAGGAAGACAAAGACCAAATATTAAAGTCAGTGGTATCAAGACAAGAATCAGAAGGTACGAACAGGGTAATTTCAGAAGTGATTGATAATGGCGTACCTGGGTGGCTCAGTGAGTTAAAGCCTCTGCCTTCGGCTCAGGTCATGATCTCAGGGTCCTGGGATAGAGCCCCACATCGAGCACTCTGCTCAGCGGGGAGCCTGCTTCCTCCTCTCTCTCTGCCTACTGTGATCTCTGTCAAATAAATAAATAAAATCTTAAAAAAAAAAAAAGAAGTGATTGATAAAAGACCACAGGAACCAAGATTTCTCTCTTTGCTTCCAAAGCCTATGTTCCTAAGTACCATATTAGATTCAGGACTTTCTAAAAAATAGGATCTGAGCTGGGTACCAAGGATATGAAGAGTCCCTGACCACAACAAGCTCACAGTCTGGAAAATGAAGACATGATTGGAACAAGAAAGGAATCCATGGGGTGCCTGGGTGGCTCAGCCGGTTGAGCATCTGCCTTCTGCTCAAGTAATGATCCCAGGGTCCTGGGATTGAGCCCTGCATTAGGCTCTCTGCTCAGTGGAGAGCCTGCTTCTCCCTCTGCCTGCCACTCCCCCTGTTTGTGCTCACTTTCTGTCAAATAAATAAATAAAATCTTAAGGAAAGAAAGAGAGAGAGAAAGAGAAAGAAAGAAAGAAAGAAAGAAAGAAAGAAAGAAAGAAAGAAAGAAAGAAAGAAAGAAAGAAAGAAAGGGGAAGGGAAGAAGGAAGGAAGGAAGGAAAGAAGGGAGGGAGGTAGGGATGAGGGAATGAAGAAAAGAAGGAACCCAGGTATGGGGAGGGGGATGGGGGGTGGGGAAGGAGAAGGTCTATGTCCGGCAGCCCTGAATGTCAGTGATTAAAAAGGCAAATGAGCTTCTAGTTTTTCAGAGTAACATGGGCTGTAGTGGGAGACGGGCCACTTGGAACTTCCATTTCAGTGATGTGGCGGCAGGAGATAGCCCACTTGCCTATAGAGGCTAGAGAAGCATACGGATGAAGGGTCCACACAGCCCTGGCACGTGGCAGGAGGGAAAGTAGGAAGCTGAGTCAGGACAGCAGGGGTACCACAGTGGTCCCCAGACCTGCTGGTCTACTTTCCCTCATGTCCTCAAGCTGGTCACTCTGACTCATGGCATTTTGGCTGCAGGAAATCCACACTGACCCAGTTGCTGCCTGGAGCACTTGGTTTTGGTTTCATTTTCTGGTACGGAGTATGGTCATAATGTATATTCAACTTATAAATTTTCTTCGTACTTTCAAAGCTTCTTACAGAATGAAAGAGAAGGGGTCTTGTGACAATGTGGTCACCTTGGTAAATGTTCCATAGCTGACCAGAGAGACAAGGGCTCTCTTACCAGGATGAGGTCTTCTCTGGCTGTGAGGTTACCAGCCCCAATACACAAGAAAAAGTTGTCAGTCAGGATTCCTGCAGGAACAGAAGGTATGCTCAAATTGGGTTATTTGGGGGACATTTAATGAAAGGATTCTTACTTTGGCACAAAGGAAAGCAGATCAGATAGCACAAAGGAAATCTTGGGGCTTGCAATAGTAGGGAGCCACTACTCTCACTAGGTCATGAAGGGACAAGAATAGAGAGAAGTTCCTGGAATCAAAGGATGGTAGTAGTAGAGTGAGAGCCTCCCCCGAGAAGAGGCTGCTCTCAGTAGAGGAAACCAGCCAAGCCCCAAAAGCCCTGAAAGGAGGCAGCCAGGGAGAAAAAAATACCCCAATCTCACACTCCTTCCACTCTTTGCACCTGCTGGTGCTTCCCATAGGCTGGACTCATGTGGAAGCTAGAGGGAAAGGGAGCTTATCAACATGGTCCTTGGGGTACAGAGTGCAGAAGGGTGGCAGTGATGTGAAGGGACATGAACACTCACCAGGACAAGGGTTATGGTTGGTTGAGAACGGCTAAAAAAGAGTAACGATTTGGGTAGATAGCTGTCATTGACTATTTGCGGTATACCTAGCCCTTCAAAAGCACATCCGTGGATTAGCTCATTTGATAATCAGAGCAAGTCCGTGAGGAAAGCACTATTCCGGTCCCATTTTACAGACTGGGACAATAGGGATTACAGAGATGAAATACTGCTGGTAAATGGAAGAGTGTGGACTTGAACCCAGGCGGCTATGATTACATTTCCAGTGCCTTTTGTCTACTGGACCACCCCATCTTACCCAAGGGAAAATTGATGAGTTAGATCACAAAGCATTGCTAAAATGGAAGGAGTGACTGAAATACAACCTAAGGAGACAAAGATGAGATAGTTCCATAACCCAAATAAAGTTATGTCAGATAAGACATAACTAAGATTGAACAAATACACTCCATTTAAAAGATATTAAAGTATAAACCAAAAGAAAAGGGACAAGGAGAGACAAAAAAAAAATAAAGAAAGAAAGAAAGAAAGAAAGAAAGAAAGAAAGAAAGAAAGAAA